>NW_012149452.1:1112674-1149248 GCF_000956105.1 Propithecus coquereli
GAGGGATTGATGATTAGAAATTGACTGACACGATTACGGAGGCTGAGATGTCACAGAATTGCGGTCAGCAAGCTGGAGACTCAGGAGAGATGATGGTGTAGTTCTAGTCTGAGTCTAAAGGCCTGAGAACCAGAAGAAATGATGGTGAATGTTTCAGAGGCCAAATCTGAAGCCAGAAGAAGATGAAGTTCAGGCAGGGAAGGAGAAAGAATACTGTCTTACTCTTTTGTAAGAGAGTCTCTTTGCTCTATTCAGGCCTTCAGTGGATTGGAGAAGGCCTGCCCACACTGGGGAAGGAAGTCTATTTCACTCTGTCTACTAATTCAAATGTTAATTTCATATGGAAACATCCTCACAGACACACCCAGAATGATGTTTGACCAAATATCTGGGCACCTTATGGCCCAGTCACACTGACATATAAAATTAACCATCACTGGTAGATGCCGGTATTCTTATTTGAGGAAGCTGAAACTGAGAGCAGTTAAGAAATTATCTCAAGATCTCTCTATTATAGCCTATCATTTGCTCTTTTGGGTAGATGTCTAATAATGCTATTGCTGGATCGAATGGTATTTCTATTTTTAGCTCTTTGAGGTAACTCCAAATTCTTTTCCACAGAGGTTGCACTAACCTCTGAATGTTCATGGCAGCACAATTCACTATTGCAAGGATGTGGAAACAACCCAAATGCCCATCAATTCATGAGTGGATTATTAAAATTCGGTATATGTATACAATGGAATATTACTCAATCATAAGAAACGACAGTGATCTAGAACCTCTTATACTTTCCTGGAATAACTTAAGCCCATTATCCAAAGTGAGGTATCACAAGATCGGAAGAATGGGCTCCACTTGTACTCGCCATCAAATTGGCACTAATTGATCAATACTAGGGTGTTTACATGGCAGTAAAACTCTCCAGGGATTAGGGGGAAGCAGGGAGTAAACCTGCGACTAAAGGACATGGGGAGCATTGTAGGGGGGAAGGGCATGACTGTAACCCTCGCTTGGGTGAAGCGAAGACATAAAATGTAACCATAATGTTTGTACTCTCATAATACCCTGACACACACACAAAAAAAAGAGAAGTTATTTCAAGATCACACACCAAGTAAATTACAGAGCTCTGAATCTGCATGTACTACTGCCCAAAGTCATTCTGTTTTTACTGTGTTAGACTTTCTCAGGTGATAGAGAAGAGACTATCATTCCCATCATGCGAATAAAAAAATACAAAGCTACAGTTGTGGGAAGAAATGAGTCAACATTAGGGTCATCAGATTAACAGGCTGAGCCCACCTTCTCCCCAAGAATAAACTCTTCAATGGTAGATGCACATACTTCTCTCCAGTGTGTGCTGACTTTGTCTTTTTTTTTTTTTTTTAAGTTAAGAGCAATTGACCATGGCGCATAAGCAACAAACTATAAAAACTGAGCATGCAGGTGCTGAGAATAATGGCATAATCAAATAAAACTTACAACAGAGTTAATTTGACACACACCTAATGATATACATAATGCATATTTGAGGCATGATAATTAGGTATAAATGGTAAGCTGTTGACATGAATGGCTGTAATTAGTATTGCTTCAGCACAGGCAAGCCCTGTGCTAAATTTTACATTTCTCACTTTGTTGGTTCTTTGGGATTTATAAATAATCACCATTGTTGACAGATTTTATAACTGGAGAACACAAGGCTTTGGAAATTCATGGTCAAAAGGCTATGTTTATTTATTTAATTTTATTTGTTTGCTTATATTGTTTGTTTGTGCTATATCCTGCCAATCTCACAAAGGCTTTAGGGATCATCTGCAAAAGCCATATACAACGCAGCAGGAAAAAATACATACATAATGATGAATAAAACAGCAAGATCAGAGGAAATATCAATGAGAAAAGGAGATATAGACCATAAAAGAGGATAAAACTTGACTATACTCCTTGTAGCAATGACTAGTTGATGATAGCTCTTGTGATCTGATTGCCTAATATATCAACTTATTTCTAATTATTTTAACAACCCTAGAAAGTAGATATTCTAATTCCCATTTTATAGATAGGGTCAAAGAGGTGAAAATATGTTGACTAAGTTTATTCAGATAGTAAAGGAATAGGGGTGAGTTTAAAACTTGGTCTGCATGACAACTGATCTCATAGTATACTCCACTGGGTAGGAGGAGCCTTGGAGGGAAGTGAAGATGACAGAGATCATGGGGCTGGGATCTGGAGAAAATTGTGACTCACTATCATGTATAATGGTGGTGGGGTAGACAGAGAGGACAGGAGAAGTTGGTAGCCTTGCATGTCCTGTTGAAACATACACACTAACAGGAACGACAGGAGGGCTCCTCCGAGGGACTCCTAGCACTCAGCAAACACCCAGCATTCATTGAACCATTTATTGATGGGAAGAAATGTTTCAAAATACGTTAAGTATGTGGGTGTCCATACACTGGCATTATTGCACATTCATTTGAATGTGGACCCCTTCCTTGCTTTAAAAAGTCATCCAAACCTTGAATAAAAACAGTCTTGAAAGATGATGCTCTCTGTGCTTATTGCAAACACACGCCAAAAACAGCAAAAAGAAAGAAAAGAAAAAAGAAAAGTCCAAAAAAAATTGGTAACTGCCTTAGATCAAGAAAAGCTAATGGTTTAATGACCGACCACTGGCCTTGCAAATGAAAGTATAAAAATCATTAAACAGATATTGATAATTGAATTTTAGAAATCATTTAAAATTCATCCATGGATTAAATAGATGATGTGGGTGATTGGAAAATATTTCATGGGTGAAGTGACATCTGAAACACATCCTTAATCATATCTTAAGAAGTCAAGAGTTAAAAAAAATAAAATGAACACAAAGAAATTGTAAAAGAAAAGGGAGTGGATGCACACGGTAGATGTGGGCAGTGGGATGGCAAAGCTTACTCGACTTGAGTCCTGTGTCACTCACTACTTGAAAGCTTTGGGTACGTTATTTACTCATCTTTTTATGTAATTTTTTCTCTGTAAAAATTCCAAAAGGTAAAGATTAAATAATATAGTACACTTCAAGTTCATAGCACTGATACTGGCACATAAGTACTCACTGAAAGTTGGATATTTTTACTATAATTATTGAATGAAGTAAAGGATATATTACATGAGTAATAGAGCATTGGAGTTTGGACATATAAATATGTCATTAAAATAAAATGTTTTTATACATGACATGTTAGCTTCTTTTAATCCCCTTCCTTGTAAAAGGGTCATTTTTTGAATAACAACAACAAAAATGTTTAAACACAACTTAAGATTAGTTAGTCCATATTGCATATTTAATTTGTGCCAGGCCTTGTACTAAGTACTTTATATGTCAATAAAGTACTTAGTAATAAAGTACTTAGTGCAGGTACTTACTTCATTTACTTCAAGTACTTACTTGATTTAATCTTGGAACAACATTATGAGGTAGGTCCTCTTATCATCTGCATTTTACAGACAGTAAATCAAGACACAAAGAGGTAAGTAAGCTACTCACCAGGTGCCATGTAAGTAAAGGTGGCCGGGCTAGGCTTTATAACCACACAGTCCGGCGTAGTTGGTTTGGCTACTGGTTAGTTTTTCTCAAGTTGTCCACAGCTTGCAGATGAAATCCTTGTCGTTCATTTGAGAATGATGGCCCTGGCTTTGACATTGACGAGACATGATTCTCCCTCTTTATTACCTCCTACCCCGACCCTGAGTGCAAACTGAAGAGTGGAAAGTAGAAATCAAGATAAGGGCAAGATAAGGTTTTGTTTTGTTTTGTTATTTAACTAAGATTTCATCTATAATTAAGAGAAAAACACCAGTTCTCTTCTTTTTGAAAAACAAGTTAGGAAATGCTTAACTACTGTGTGTTTGTGTGAATCAGTAAGTATAACAATAACAGCAAGCATGTCATAGAGTATACCTCAAGGCAAGCTTGCTATGCATGCCACCATGACTTCTCCTCCTCTCTGCATCTCCCCGTATTCCTAAATATCATGAACTACTTGGAAATTCCAAATATAAGCAGAATATTTTGAAACCAAATTTTCTCTAAAGTAAATGTCACCCCTTGGAGCTGATCAAAAAAGGGACCTCAAGTTGCTAGTGACATGGAACCTCCAAAATACTCTATAACTCGTATATTCTTGGACCGCTCCTCCCATGACCACTAAAGATTTAGAATTATGGGATTTTAAATTTGAGAAGAGACTATGGGACATATTTAGTCTCATCCATCCTGCAATCTCACAAGTGGGGAGACCGAAGCCTAGCAGTGAAGTCATGAGGAACCATGGTGGAACCTCACCAGAGGTAAACTATCCTGACCTGTAGTCTGGTACTTTGCCCAAACCACACCACACCCCAGGTTGCAATGAGGCTGGGGACATTCTGCTTTGAGCCCTAGAGAGCAGGACTGTGGAAGTAGTTACTTTGTTTATATCACATTATCATCACAGGAGACCCCCAGAAGGAAAGCCTCCTATCTACCTACTGACAGAGAGTTTTCATTTACTGCAAATGTCAAGATGGGATTAGTATGCTTTGAAAAGTCAGGCATGAGGGTCTGAATCTGATCTACACGGAGATGCTTCAGGACAGAAATGCTGGCTGTCAGGACTCCTTATTGTACATGAAATTAAACAGACATGCTAACCACCTTCCTCCCTTAAAGGCCAATGACAGCTACAGTGACTTTGTTTGAAGCTCCCATTTTGAAAGCAATGTGGTTTCCTCCCTTAAATCTGTACGACAGAGAAGCTCCTATCTTCTGTGACAGCCCTTACGATTTCTTGCCTCCCTCATTCTCACCTTGGTATCCCCTCTCTGTCTTTCATCTCAATTTTTTTGCAATTGGGGGAAAGGAGAAAAAAGAAATATTTACTCTGTTTTGATGAAGAACAAATCCCCTCTTTCTCTGAACTTCAAATTATTGCCTCTGCATCCATTTTTTTTAAAGAATTAAAACTGCTATTAACAATATTCATAGCTTAATCATTTCTATTCTTTGTTCCAAGGTCTCTGACTCTGTTCTGCACTTCATTTACTTAGCTGGAATCGATCCAAAAATCTCCTTTTCTTACATCTGTGTTTATCCCTAGTATTTGTTTTTAATGGATTTCAAAACATGACTGTTCTTGTGTTTTTGGCTCTGAAAACATAAAATGCATGCCAAATATTAGAGAATGTACTCGCATCCTTGAAGTCATTCAGCCATTCATGCAAAGAGATTTGCTCAGGTCGTATTTATTCGGATACTGTTCTAAGCAGCCAGGCTGTGAATATGCTAATGCCCCTGCCTTCGCGGAGCTTACATTCCAATGAGGGATACAGGCAACAGGAAAATACACAGAGAATAATATAATATAATTTCAGATAGTGCTAAGCAGTAAAAAGAGAAATAAACCCTGGTAAGTGCAGGGGCTCTGTTTTTTTTTTTTTAATAATGTATATTTCCTTTTTTAAATAATGCCTCTTTGAAAAAGTGATATATGAGCACACACCAAAATAAAGTGAGAGAGCAAGGTTTGAGAGAAGAAAATTCTAATTGGAGAGGCAGTCCGTGAGACTGAGACATCTTGGTTTATTGAAGGATCTGCAAGAACACTAGGGTGGCTGGAAGTGCAGAAGTGACAGGGAGAGAGGGAGGAGGGATGGGCAGGGACAGATTACACTGGGCCACGTAAATTACGTGAAGAAATTTGGATTTTATTCTAAGTATAACCAGAAGCTAATGGAGGCGTCTGAGCAGGGGTTTAAATGATGCAGATTAAATAGTCTCCACCTCAGCTAGGTGACACTGTGGAATGGAGACCTTAGCCGGAGAAGGGGAAGCTTGGGCTTTGTCCCAAGCTACTTGGAGGGTGGCTGGATGCGTGGGGTAGTGTTTTTGTGCAGGGAAAGGGGCACGGCGGACTTCACCAGATGCAGTATGGTGGAGCAGGTGGGACACAGCGCTGGAGCCAGACAGAATTGGGCTCGATCCTTACTTGGGCTGGGTTAACATCTGCGTGCATGATAAGGAGCTTGATCTCAGCCTAAGGTTGCCTACACTGCAGGGATGTTAGGAGACACTGTGAGACAGTATAATGTCTAGCAGGGCGTCTATTGTGTTTACAGTCAAATATATGGTCTTTTGAGTCAGACCAGCTTAATTAGCCACTTCAGTTGTTAGATGCATTTGTGTTTTAGGGAAACCCTCTGAGGACCTTTCTCCTCTTCTGCAAAATTTGTATAATGATTTCCATCTCACACAATTGTTTTGAGAATTAAAACCATGTGTGGAAGTACCTAAGATACAGGGGATGCAAGTTGGTAGCTGCTGCATGATTTTGGACTGGTTCCCTCAATCTCTCCTTGCCACGGTTTCTCATTCTATATGATGGAAATGTCTGGTATGTTTGCAAAGATCAAATAAGAAAACATACCTGTGCTTTTACCAGAATGTCTGGCATAGCATCCATGTCAAAAGCAACATGCGGGGATTAATACTCCACAACAGAACCTTTCTCTCACTTCCCCTGCTTCGTGCATAGGGAAGAAATTTTCACTTTAAATATCAAGTTGCTGAATGGCTGTGACGCTCACCCTGACGGATGTCTGCAATCCCCTTTCTCTGCCTTTGCTTCTCCAGAACTGAGGGGTGGCACATTCCAGTGCAAAGGACGATAGACAGAACCTGAAGCGATCTGTCCCTGTCCCCACTGTGTCTGCCCAGCTGTCCTTGGATGAATCCCATTCCCTTCCCCACACCATGAGTATCGTCCATTAGTTTATTCCGCACACTGGCAAGGGGCCATTCCATTTCAGTGCCCTGAAAAGCATACCGAAGAAAACACAAGAAAGAGTCCTGATGTCTACCGGGAAAATGTGTACAGTTCAGATCAGAAGTCCCAAACTGATGGCTCATGCATGGTTGATGAGCAAAAAATTCCTTCTTATAATTTTCGGTATTTAAAAATCAGAAATTTTCTACAAAGACCCAAGATTATTGCCATTTTTTGGTAAAAATCTGGATATTTTACAACAATCATGTGACACGGTCTAGTGACAGGCTGTGCCCATTCTGTGTAAATGGAGGGCACACTCGCCGTGTTACTCAATGAGGACGCAGTGGACTGTGGGTGTGAAAGTGTGGCTGGCTACGAGAAAGACTGTGACCTACACATGGAGACTCTCCAAATTCCCAGATGCCAGAATTTATTATTTTCTGATAGAAACATGACTGTTAATAATCCAGACAAAAATCTCAAAATGGCCAAGTGTTTGGTGTGTGACTTGTCTGCTTTGCTTCATTATCCGTCGTTCCTATGGCTTAACATCTGTGAGTTTGTAAAACAGGACATGAATTGAATTACACGGACTGTTGTTTTGTTTAAAACGGATGTGCCATAATCCTGATTAAAGCATGATCTGGGAGATTTAATAACAATAATTATCTTCAGTTATCATTAGAGCCAGGAAAAACCGAAATCACATTTAATAATCTAAAGCTCGGGACGAGTGACACTCACATGGGGATTTAAGTGCAGGGAACCCAAGGATGAGGAAGTGGGCGTCGCTGCTCTCCAGCCTTAATTAAGGCTCTAACAGGCAGATTGGCTTGGACTACTTGATATTGGAACCTTATCTGGTAGATCGTTTAGCTGGTTATTGCCAGTTTTCCGTTTTACCTTGCTCTCTTATTGGCTTCTACTTTTACTTATTCTAAATGGCAGTGGCATCTCTGTTACTGTGCCAATATCTCAAGCTAATTAACAGAAGCCGCCAAAACAAAGGGCTCTGCTATTTCCAATTCCTGGGGTTTCCTTCTATACAGTGATGGCCACCAGGAGGAACAAATCAGACAACTGGGATTTGCGATTAGAATCTCTATATAGACAAAGATGACCACGCCATTGGTGGAGATCCTGGGTCTACAGATCCACGCCCTTCGTTCCCTTTGTCCTTTGACCAAACCCTCTCAAATCCCTCTCCAAAGTTCTTTTTTCCTGTTCCTTTGATTTTTGTTTTCTCATTATTAATGTTGTTTGCATAAGGAGGCAATTTATTACCACGGCAGCAGGGCCATGGCTGCTGGGAATTTCAATTATATCTGCCGCCTCTGCTCCACACGGCGCTGTGTCGATGGGCTTTCTCTTGCTCACCTTGCCTTTTATGTTTACGAATGTTAAAACCCTTTATTCTTCTCCTTCTTGTGCTGTCTCACTATCTCCTCTAAATTCTCCTGACTTATATTCTATTGTAAACAATGCCTCTGCTGTCTCTCTTTCAAAATAAAAAATTTCTCATCAATACTCAGGGACGCTACCATTGTCGGTTTTCCCTCACCCAAAGATTTACTTTTAAGTGAAGTTCTAATGTTTATGAAAACCATACATAATTTAATACTAGAGCTTGCTTCTGCTACTCAGCGCAGGTTTGACAGTGGTCTCTGTTTAACATACTCCTCATGTGACAGCAGACTTAAACCATAGGATGTTAATAAAGTTCCTTTTGCACTCCAGGGCCCACTTTTACCTGGTTATTTCAATTCCAGTTATCACTGGGAGTTGTCAAGTAAAAAACAAAAAAAAATTTTTAAAAAGATTCTCACTTTTCTCAACATTGTACAAATATTTCTGGCAAAAAACACTTTTCTCACTTTTTTTTAATGCATAAACGAAAGGTAGCAGGTTTTACGTGGAGAAACTGATAACACTACCATGGACTCTCCCTAATGTTCTTAAAATAATCCTGGGGCTCTGGAAAACAGATTTTCTGTCTACATCTCCTGTTAGGCGGGTTGCAGAGAACCCGAGGACAGCGGAGCTGCTGCCTGCGGGGCCGGGGCGCACAGCCGCAGTGCGTGAGGGCCGGCCCAGTATGCTTTCAAGAGCCCAGGCAAGGTTCTACATTCGAAGAACTACCTTCCCTGTCTGTGTGCCAATTCTTGACACCTGAGATCTACTGAAGGAAAACAAGGAGGACCCAAGTGATACAATGCCAAAGCAGGGAGTCAAAGCACAGTTATGTCAAAAAGAAAGAAAGGGAAGGAACCAGGGAATAGAAAGAAGGGAAGGTAGGCAGGAGGAAAAGGAAGAGAGCCAGGAGGGATCTGTATTTTCATTCTAATTCTTCTCTGGTGTTTCTGGGTGTAGGACTCGAGACAAGTCAGTCCTTTGCTGCGAAGGAGGCAGAATAGCATTAACCTCGTAAAACGACTGTGATGGTGACACTAGGGCCTGCTACGTGGAATGCGTCTACCTATGTGTGAGCGTGATAACTGGTTTTCTTCTCTTCTCCCTGATGAAGTTCTATTGTAATAAATAATTAATTCTATCAGGGAACAGAAAACTGGAGCTCTGTTTATAGCTCACACTGCAATGTAGATGGGACTCTGATCATTTCCTAAAAGTTGATATTAAGAGGGTAAGCAGGCCAAGGAAGGAGTTTGCACAGGCCTTGGACTTGCCAACAGCAGAAGGCAAAGCTCTAGAAAGCTAAAACATAGCTCTCGACTTACAGGATTTTCTTAATATGGGTTACATTTGCTTGGCAGCAATTATGGCAAACATAATCCGGATGTCCCTTCAACCAAATAACTCTGTTTATTGGGCAAAAAGTTCTTCACCCTGTAAACATTTAGATGTGGATGCTGAGAGAGGACTTGGAGCAAACCTGCTGTGATGTGGCTGGAGGAAGAAAGGTATGTTGGGAAATATTCTCTTGAATTTTTAAAACCGTGTGGAAGAATCTGACGTGGTGGGGGTAGCCTTGGCCTCAACAGAAAGAACAAGAAAGGAAAGCAACCGAAGTTGCTCGGCACCAGCTCTGCGGCAGGGACATCAGCATGTATCATCAGTGCTCTCAGATCCGCTGTATAAAAAGGCAGGGCAAAACACAAATAAAATTAGCAATGCTTATTATCATTGCCATTTACTGAGGCTTATTCTTCATCCAGACCCAAGCTAAGCATGTATATATTAATACAGACTGTGAATTGGGAACACAAATTATCTCCATAGTGCTCTGAAGTTGATACAAACTTTAAAAGATCACTGCATCTGACCTTCCCTACCCCCCACACAGCATGCCTCACAGCCGCCGCACTCTGCAGCTGGGATCCAAGGGTGCCCCCTCTTCCTCGAATCACGACGCCCACTTCAGAATCGATGGGCGAGCTATTTCTAGCCTCAGCACTGACTCCTTTGCTTGTTCCTTCTTGCTTCTCTCCTCTGTTTGAGTGACAAAGCTGTCTTCTTTCCCACGGGGCCGTAAGCCTTCAGGGAGTGGGCTGGACAGCATTGACCTGACCCTTCGCATCCCTCCCCTTCCACATGTGTGAGGACACTAGGAGGGCCCCTGGAGGCTGTGCCTTCTTTCCATGTTTGCTGTGGTGGCCTGGGGCTCCTCATCGGCCTGAGTGTGGGGCTGGCGCTGGGGTTGTGGGTGTGAGGGTTACGATGATGCGCTGATCAACTATCCACACACACCAAGGACAAATGGACATTTGCCTAAAAAGGCTTCACTTCATCCATAAAAAAAAAAAAAAAAATTAACTGTGAGGATGATGGAAAAACACAATAAAGAGAAAAGGATCCTTTCTGAAAGAAAACTTCAGAATGGGCAAAGTTTCTATAAAGACTTGAATTATGAATAGAAACTACAAAGACTTGACATTTGTTGTGAACTTTCAAGGAACGCTGGACAAAATGTAGTGACTTATTTTTAGGAAAATATTAATAAATGATATGGTAATGATGAACTTCCAGCAAAAGCCACCAGAAAACTCCATTTCCAAGGTCCAAGAACCCTAGCCTGTTCGATTTACACTGCTTCAACAGTGAAGATACAATGCCAAGTACTAATTCCTGTTCTGTCTGGTCGTGTACGGTGCGGAGCAAAGTGCTAGCATGTTCAGTGTTCTTACTCAGGCTTGGCACCATGGGAGGCAGCTCCCACGAGGGAAGCAGTGTGAAGGCTACAGCCTCTGGGTCTGGGTGCCAGGCCCACTTGAGTTAAGGTCCAGCGCTTGCCACATCACGTAGATCTGTCTTATTCTTGTCTTCGTGTGGGAAAAAATAATGGGTATAAGCCCAGCCAGGAGCAGCCTGGGCATAGAATATATCTATAGCCAGCCAAAGCCAGACCGCCACGATTGTACATTTCGGGGAATGTTTTATGGAGTCACATTTTGGAGAGAGAAGAGGCAGAGAGACTTAGAAAAACATGGCAACAATTCACGACAGGACCACTAAAGGGGGACACAGGATCTGAGGACAGGACTCCAAGAAGAAAGAGAGATAGGCAGCATCTGGAGATAGTTATGAAGAAATCCACTTTCAGACTTTACGTCTTAATTTTTTTTTTTTTTTTTTCCCTGAAAGGGCATTGGGTTGACTTCTGTTTCAGTCACCGACATAACCTTTGCTTTTCTTTCCGAGAGTTACTTTGGGAGAAGCCCAATATGGATTTGACTTGTTCATTTGGCATGATTTAGTACCTGAGTTAGCTTTTCAGAAATCTTGCCAATATTAGCATTGTGTGCAGACGCTTCTCAAATGAGTGGCGCCTTGGGACATCAGTGGAGATCGTGCTATTAAATCACACAGCAGTGTCCTCTGCCACTCTCTTAAAGGCAGGCAAGGGTACCAAAGCCCCCCTCTGCCATCCTCTGATAAACTACAGAGCTTTTCAAGGAGCATCTGGGGTAAACTCCCATTTGGTGAGTGTGATAGAGACAGGGCAGCATCACAACCAGGGTGGTGACCAAGGGCCATGGTGAGCTAAGGCAGCCTGTCCCACTGCATGTGGCTGCCACCTGCCTCCATGCTGAAGGGAAACCATGGGTTGAAGTAGACAAATGATTGGTAAGAAGAGGGAAGGAGCATGGAAAAGGGCAGGAAAGGCCCACCGAGACAGATAATTGGAAGAGAGCAAAAAGACAGATGAAGTAGAAGACAGTGCTCATGGACTCCACAGCCTGTCCCTCCCAACTGTGTGACCTTGCATCCGTTACCCTGACTTCCCTGAGCATTAGGTTCATTCTCTTAAGTAGAAAAACCAACAAGCTCCTGTGGCCATGCTCAGATCCATTAGCCATTTGAGAAGCCCCTAATTTCCTTTTCCACCTCCCACCCCCCATCATGTAGGTTGATTTTTTTCATTTCTAAGTTGCTGAGAACTACAGTAACAACCCCATCTGGCTGTCACTCAAATAGAAAGAAGGTTATTGCTTTTTTCAAAACAGGATAGAGTTACAGCCGGGATATAAAATGTTGGCTCCCATGCAGTAATTTCAGATGTCCTGTTGGCTCTTCTTCCCACTGAAAATGCTCTCTTTCCCTGCTCACTGGCCTGAAGCTATCTTGTCTCCTTGAGCAAGGTCATCTGAAGTGTAATTTCCGCTGGTTATTGAACACACAAATCTTGGCCAACTGCAAGATGCCCTTGCACAGTTTTTGATCACTAGGGGCCTAATACAACAATATCACCACAAACCCTCAGCATGTAGCTCATTTGAGCTGTTCTCTAGATGTGAAAAAAGTGAACGGTTTGTGACAACCGGTTCTCAAATGGGCACCAAGATTCGTAAGAAGGAAGAGGAATGATGAGATTGGCTGCCTGAGCAGGCATCACCAGCCTCCTTGGAAACATCCTGCTGGCTGGAGAGATCCTCAGAGGCCATATGACGTGTCGGCTTCTGTCTTTAACTCAGACTCTTGACCTTCTCCTATGTCTGGTGTTGGGCATTTCCGGTTTCCCCAGCTCCCCAGAGTCCAGGCCTGTCTACGAGAGTGAAGGGCAAACTGGTCCAGCCACACTGGGCATTCAGCAAAGGTCAAGCTTTTTTGGTACGCATGGTAAATACTGAAACAGGACCCTCTCAGGAAAAGAGTCCAAAAGGTTTTCTATCAGCCAAACGTTGTTGTGTTTTATGTTCCTTATCAGCTGACGGCAACACTATGACTCCCTCCCTCACATAGGTGCAAGCCACAGTTTCTTTTGGCCAACTTACTGGCTCAGAGCTGTGCTCATTTGTCCTTATGTTGCAAAAACCTGGCCACAGCTCCTACTCATTAATGACATCAAAATGCTTCGTGATTGAGGAATTAATCGATTAGCAGTCCTATTTGCTTTTCTTTGCCAGGATTTGATTAAATATGGTTCATTTTTTTTAAACTTTCAAAGTTTCCATATCCCTCGTGTTTATATTAGAAAGAAATTGTGTAGAGAGAGGCTGCATTTTCCCCCTCAAAACAGAAGTGAAAATGGAAAGAATTATTAAAAGTACAAGGGAATATGTGCACATTAAGATGGATATTATTATTAATTTGAAATAAGCCATTGTTAAATAACTACTAAAATTTTTATAATTTTTCATATTATAAAAGTAACACATGCTCAGTTTAGAAATGTATAAATTACAAAAAAATTAGAAATTATGAAATGCCAGTAATTGAATCACTGAGTGATAATGCTTTTTAACATTTTGAATATTATGATCTTTACTTTGCTGTGTTTATAAATGTGCTCTTTCTCTCCTCTCTGTATATGTGTATGTGTGTGTGTGCCTGTATATGTATATATGTGCACACACACACATATATATATATTATATATATATATAAATGAGTTGTTTGCATATATACAGCCATACATCATTTTTGGCATGCTGCTTTGTTGTGCTTTGTGGATATTACAGTTTTTATAAATTGAAGGTTTGTGACAACTCTGCCATAAGTAAATCTATCAGCATCATTTTTCCAACAGCATGTACTCACTTCATGTCTTTGTGTCATATTTTGAAAATTCTTGCAATATTTCAAACTTTTTAATTATTATTATATCTGTGATCAGTGACCTTTGATGTTACCGCTGTAATTGTTTTAGGGCCGCATGAACCGTGCCCTTATAAGGCAGTAAACTTAATTGATAAACGTGTGTGCTGTGTTCTGACTGCTCCACTAACTGGCCATTTCCTCATCTCTCTCTCTCTCTCCTTGGGTCTTCCTATTCCTCGAGACACAATATTGAAATTAGGTCAATTCAGAACCCTACAATGGCCTCTAAGTGTTCATGTAAAAGGAAGAGTTGCAAGTCTCCCATTTTAAATGAAAAACTAGAAATGATTAAGCTTAGCGAGAAAGACATGTTAAAAGCCTAGATAGACCAAAAGCTAGACCTCTTGTGCTAAATAGTTAGCCAAATCGTGAATGCAAAGGAAAAGTTCTTAAAGGAAATTATAAGTGCTACTCCAGTGAACACATAAATGAAAAGAAAATAAAACAGCCTTATTGCTGATATGGAGAAAGTTTTACTGGTCTGGATAGAAGATCAAACCAGCCACAACATTCCCGAATTTACCATTCTAGATGTCATTAAGAACATTTACGATTCATGGGAGGTGGTCAAAACATCAACATTAACAGGATTTTGGAAGAAGGTGATTCCAGCCCTCATGGATGACTTTGAGGTATTCAAGGATTTCAGTGGAGGCAGTAGCTGCCGATGAGGTGGAAATAGCAAAAGAACTAGAATTATAAATGGAGCCTGAAGATGTGACTAAATTGCTGTAATCTCATGGTAAAACTTTAATGGATGAGAAGTTGCTTCTTATCGATGGGCAGAAAAAGTGGTTTCTTGAGATGAAATCTACTCCTAGTGAAGATAATGTGAACAAGGGATTTAGAATATTACATAAATTGAGTTGAAAAAGTAGAGGCAGGGTTTGAGGGGATTGACTCCAATTTTGAAAGAAGTTCTACTGTGGGAAAAATGCTATTGTAGAGTATCACAGAGAAATCTTTCAGGAAGGAAAAGTCAGTCAATGTGAGAAACTTCACTGTGGTCTTGCTTTAAGAAATTGCCACAGCTACCCTGACCTTCAGCAACCACCACCCTGATCAGTGAGCAGCCACCAATATCTGGGCAAGACCCTCCACCAGCAAAAGGTTTATGACTCCTTGAAGACTCAGATGATTATCAGCCTTTTTTAGCAATAAAGTATTTTTAATTAAGGTATGTGCATTGTTTTTTAGACATAATGCTATTAAACACAATAGACTACAATATAGAGTAAACATAACTTTTCTATGTAGTGGGAAATCAAAACATCTATGTGAGTCACTTTATTGCAGTATCCACTTTATTACAGTGGTCTGGAAGGGAACCTGCACTATCTCCGAGATGTGCCTGTGCGTGTACATGTATATCACATGAGCAGATTCCACATATACAAACATGTATGTATAGTAGTTTGCATATTTATAATTTAGTGCCCTGATTTTTTCAACTTCAACTTCTGTCCTGAAGGGATGATTGCAGTGGCTGCGCATGCTCCTGGACTTCAATTCCCTTAAAACACAAAAAAATCGTCATTAAATATGGGACAATATCCTGTGTTTCACATCTCATTGTTGGGGGACATGAATTAATTTGTGCGGGTGAATTAAGGGGAAGGGAAACACCACGTGTTAGCTTGTTGAGGAAATCACTCTCAAAAGCTCAGAGCTCTGAAGCAGCCTTCCTCCTAGGGGTTTTGTGGCCTCTATACCTGGCAACACCCAGCTATTTATTTTCTTCAAAAACGACTGCTGGGTTCTCTGTCAGAGAGTGTGATGAGAAAATGCAGGCTACGCGGTTGAGCAGGGCTAGGCTCAAATCCTGCCTCTTCTCCCTGAAGCAAACGTACCGAGATAAGTCATTTCTTCCTTTTCGGCATCATTTTCCTCTTATGTAAAAAGAAGCAAAATCCCCTATTTATGTTGGCGATTGGGAGGAATAGATACATGGATGTGCCAGCGGTGCCTGGCATGTGGTAGATATTTTTAATCAATGTTTATTCCGTGTGCATGCACATGCACAAGACACACACAAACACGGACTTCTCACAGAAACGCACAGCAAGGACACATCTGGGATAAGTGCTGTGATATCCCTCCAACGACTGGACTCAAACCCTGCCTTCTTTCTACATTCGTTTGTTTGTTTGTTTGTTTTCTGTTGTTTTGTTGTATTTGTGTTTTACTTATTCCTCCTCATTTGTATTCTTGAGCATCCATTCCTGCCAGCACCTGGGTTATTGTATATACAAAGCAACTACCTTTGCTTGATGATATTTTTTTTTCAATTGAACTGATTATATGTGTAAAAATTAATATCCTCATCCAACCCGGGCATCTGCTAGGCTATAAAATCAATGCCTTTATTATTCCTTACTGTCTAATTTCTTTGTCTTTTAAGTATGAATGTTGCTTTCCACTAGACCTTATCCACGTTCTTGATATTATCATTCAGTTGCTAGGGCTACGACTAGACCAAGCACTCTAATTATAGTCTAATCAACCTGACCAAACTTTGAAAATTAATTGGTAGTTTATATATGCCAAGATCTTCTTCAGTAATTTCAAGGTCTTTGTTTAATGTTATATAATAGTTTTAGCATGCTCTTGGAGACTATTATTGAGCTTGTGTTCCACTAAGGCTACCAAATCCACTTTGATTTCAGTCTCTCAGAGGCAGTGCTCCTTCTGCATCCTAGAATTGAAATGATTTTGTTTTGTGATAGCAATGGTAGTAGTTGATTTTTTTGTTTTGTTTTGTTTGATTTTAACCCGTGAGCTTAAAGCTAGCTTCTAAGATTTTTCCTGCTTTAACTCTTGGTAGTTTGTTCATTATCATATAGGATTGATAAAACTTGTAAATAGATGTCACAGCAGTAGTTTGAATTCAAAGAAAGTATTTGTGAAACATGTCTCTAAATTTCATAGTTCTTTGAAGAAAGACTGTGTTGGAATTTCTCTCCCACCTCCAACACTCACCCCACCCCAGGCCCCAACCTGGCATCCACGGGTGCTTGTGCTCACTCCCTAACTTCACTGGTACCATATACGCTATGAGATAAATGTCATTTTGGGAAAGATATGAAGGTTTTCTTTCTTTTACTTGTTTTTTTTTTTTTTTTCAAAATCACAAAACAATAAACTTAAAGCATTTCTTACAGTTATTACATTATTGTCAGATACTGCATTCTAGAAAACCAACAGCTATCAACATTCAAGATGAAGATACTTCCTTTAATTGTATGAAATATCAGTCTGCAAGTTATGTGGGGTGGAAGGGGTTAGCTTATTCTAAATCTAAATCACAGAACAGCAAAGTACTTCCAACTTTTTTTCTTTCTTTTTAAACAACGTGAATTGGGTGGTTCAACAGTGAATGAAAGAAATGAAAAGACGTGATTTGAGAAACATTAAGACTATAAATATGGGAAAAAAATGTTTGGCTTCTTGTCTCTCATCCAATGATTAATTTCATGAAAGAGTATTCTGGTAGCTTACAAACAATGCATGAAAATGCACAATGGTCTTTGACAGGACATCAAAGAGCCTGCAGGGCAGAAATGATTTCCATCACAGAAAATCAATTTCCTGTAAATGGTGAAGAGACAAAGATTTTAGGCCAACATCAGATATGATTCTCGAGAGTCTATTTTCTGCTTGTTTTCTGGAAACACTTGATGGAAATTTGAAATAGATATTTTGCCCCATCATTTAATTTCTCTTCTATTTTTATCATCATCAGAAATATGAAAGTTAATATTTTATGTATAATTTTGGAACCAGTTTTGTTCCAAAATACATTCAATACAGTTAAAAAATAAATATTGGTGTTCCTTGTTTGCAATCTGAATATAAATACAAACGCTAGCGAGAGATGAAGAAAAGATAAATATTCAGTAATAAGTCTCAGTTACCCCCCTCCAACCCTCTGATTGGCAGCAACCAAAGCGTAATTCTACACAAATTGAAAATAAAATGAGAAGTTTAGAAATATTTAGATAAGGTTAACATTGCATATAAATTCCAGATGAGTTTTATTATGACTCATTATAACTAATTCCACCAGTTGATAGAAATCATTTAAAGAACTGTGATACTGTTTGGTAATATGTTACATGAAAATTTATAGTTGGGAAATGCTTCTATTTCCTCAGTTCTGGATTTCAGGAAATGAAAATCGGCCCCCTGATAATGCGAGCTCTAAACTCTTCTATGCATGTTACAGGAAATGCCCTCCCCTGCCAACTCATTTCTTCTTATTGTTCACTTTGAATGGGCCCTCAGCTAGATTTTTTGTGCTTCCCTCTCCCCACAGATGCATTGAGCCTGGCGACAGCCAGTAGCTTCCATAGGAAAAGAGCCTGGTCAGAGACACCCACGGGCAAGAGGATGTTAAGGGGAGTTTCTGAGAAGCCAGGAAATTTTTTCTAGTCAGGTTTACTCATTTAGGCTGATACATTAATAGAAAATAGATTTCCTTCTTTTTTCTCATTTTTAATGTAATTTTGTATTAAATTTTTTAAATGTTAATCTTTATATTTTGTATTCAATGTTGTGGCTTTTATAAAACCCTTGATTTGTCATTGAATAGTCTTAGAAATTAGTATAGTACCTTGCGTGGAGGGTTCCATAAATAATTGTAGAATGAATTAAGGTACAGTGTATAAGAATTCCTGTGTTTCTAAGACTGGTTTTATTGTTTCTGTGTCAAAATTATATTGCGTAGGGATTTCTCACCCTGTACGTAATCAAGCTGTGGCAATATAGGACTCGATTTAGTGTATTAAGCATCCTGAATATATTTTAGGAATATACTTTACACGTATGCAAATAACCCTATTTTCAGGTTTACCTTCCCCCTCCCCCCTTTTCATGATTTCTTTCTAGCTAGCTAGCTCCCTATCTCACAATATATTTTCAATCTGCATCTAATGAAGCTATTTGATCTAGCAAACAGGCAGGTGGGGAAAGTTTCTCAGTGAATTACGTGAAAAACATTTTGGACTAAGTGAGACAGGCTTTCCTTCCAGCCTTGGCCCTGATCTTCGCTGTGTGCATGTACTTGAGCAAGTCACCTCCTTTTATGAGTGCTGCTTCTTCCTTATCTAACAAATGAAGCTGATGTATCCGCTGCCTGCATCACGTGCTATGGTGAGGATTAAACAAGGTTATCAATGCACTGCTCTAAGATGTAGAAAATGCTACATATTTATAAGATGATATTATTTATACAATGACAATACTAGTATTAGTTATGTGGCAGACCAGTTCTTAACAAACAGAGCAGGACTCCTTTCTACCCCTTCAATCTTAATTTAATCAATCAGTAGCTATTCCTAGCTCTAGGATATTTTGAGATTCAGAGTTGGCAATGGGACAGAGGGCATGTCATGATTCTAAAATGAGTTGGAAAGAAAATCATTCAAGCAGCTAAGTATAGTTTGGACTTGACTCATATAAGTTTAATTATCTATAATTTAGGAAAAGTAGATTTACTGTTAAACCTTTACAAATATAATTCTTTCCCAAAAGAATCAGACTTGAAAGCACACTTCCAGTAATTGCATTAATCTAATTTTTCCATTGTGACAGAAGATAAATGTCTGTTTCCTACTTATCCTTTATGGTAGCAATGTTTATTAGCACTGGACATCTCACCCTCTCATCCCCTTCAAAGGCTATATGGAAAGGTAATTAGTCAACATGCAGTTATAGTCCTTATACATAATGGTAGGTAAAATTACAAATATCGTCTCATTTAATGCTCAAAATATTTCTAACGGGGGGGATTGATTGCCTCAATTTTACAGATGATGAAACTGAGATGCAGGAAGGTGAGGTCATTTGCCAAAGCTCACACAGCTGTCTAGAAACACAAATTTGACTTTAGGTTTCTTTGACTGCATGTGCTGTGCCTTCCATTATGCCTGGAAAACTGAGAGCTTGTATCAGTCGAGTCCAGAATGTTGATCTAGGCACGAGGAAATTTTGAAGGCTACTTCATCATTAGCAAATCCAGGAATCAATCTTTTAGTCTCATTCTCCCGTTCCTTAACCTTCTTATGAGAACGTGTGTTTCTACTTAAGTATTGTCAGTTACTTAAAAATGTGGCCACCAAAACTTTCCAACATTTTTACAAGTATCAAGCATTTACCAGTAGCATTATATTCACAGCTTGCTTTTGTCATTCTTTGTCTCTATGGTATTGGGTTTTCTCTCCACTCATTTTCTGCCTATGACTTTAGTAGCAATAAAGCAAACTTGGCTTGGCTGTCTTCCCCCCTTCCAATCAGAAGCTTTCTTCCATTTTGTTCCATACCAGCCAAGTTAGTTCACTTTTTATTTTTTATTTATTTATTTATTTTTTTTCCGAGACAGAGTCTCGCTTTGTTGCCCGGGCTAGAGTGAGTGCCGTGGCGTCAGCCTAGCTCACAGCAACCTCAAACTCCTGGGCTCAAGCAATCCTTCTGCGTCAGCCTCCCAAGTAGCTGGGACTGCAGGTCTCGCTCTTGCTCAGGCTGGTCTCGAACTCCTGACCTTGAGCAATCCACCTGCCTCTGCCAGTTCACTTTTATACTTCCAAATCTTTTATGCTTAAAATTTTCCTTCCTTAACGTGCAACCTCCGCATATGACATACAGAATTTTGTTCTTCATTTTCAAGAGTTGAAAATAAATCCTTCAACATGAAAGATCTTCCATATTTTGTTTATTCATTTTTGTAATTTGTACCAATCTTTCAATATTTGGTGAAGATATCACTTTTACCAGGAAGCCTACTGAGTATATCAGTATGATTTAGAGTCTTCTCTATGACCATTAATTCCTCTGTCCCTACCACTGGGCATAGTGATTGGAATTTACTAAACATTCCATTAGTGATAGAATAACTGAACATTTTAATGAATAAATAAAATGTATGTCTAAAATTGAGGGGGTCACTTAAAAATTCTGTTTCTCCAATTCATGTTATAACGTTGACTCCAAAAGGGCACATTCTCTGCTAACTATTTTATGGTGACCTTGAAAACCTTGAATAGTTTTCCTTCTTAACTATTTTCAATAAATAGTAAAAACACCCACTTTCCTTTAAAATAAATTCAAGTCTTATGAAAAGTCAAGAATGAAACGTACATTCAATGTGTTGTCATCCAGTAGAATCAATTGATATTGAATTTATATCATCATGTCTGTGTTAGGTTGAATAGCTTCCTTTCTAATACCATCATCCATGACATTAATCAATCCCATCAAATAGTGAAACACAACCCATCCTTTCTTATCTGGCGAGCAGATAAAACACAGTTAATGTATTTCATTGCAACCTTCATACTATCTCTTTCTAATGCTTACTTTAGGAAAAGTTATAATGAAGTTGACTTAACTTATTCCTACATGTATTCAAAACTCATTTTTTAGTATATCGTGCAAGAAACGTCTCAAAGGCTGGAGGTGAAGAGATGAAAAAATAACATCCACCACTTCAAGGTGCTTGCAATCAATGAGGAGAGTAAATAAGTAGATAATTATAGCAGATTATGTTATTAGGTCTCAGACAGATAAATGATGCCCAGGATTTATAACAAAAAGTAGAGGGGAAAAGCACTTGGACCAGGCATTTGGGAATTCACAGGGGGAGGCTGAGGAAGCCTTTGAGGGAGAGAGAGCAGCATGTGCACAGACAGACACACAAGACGGGAGAGACATGTCTAGAAGAAAATAAATCTGGGAAAACGTGCAGGAACTGCTTCAGAAAGGACCATATATGCCCTCCCCAGCTTTGGGGCAGGGTGGGGTGGGCACTTTACATAGAAGGGCAGTGTAGTGAGAGTAGCGTGTAGAAGCAGCACTCTGGTGTAGGGCTGTCGGATAAAATACAGTTACATTTCAGATAAATAATGAATAACATTTTTTGGTATAAACATGTTCCAAATCTGGCATGGGACATATTTACACTAAAAAATTATTCATTGCCAAACTGAAATTCAACTTTCACTGAGCATCCTGTATTTTGATGTGTTAAATCTGCCAACGTTACTCTGGTGGCAGTTGGGAGAATGAATTGGAGAACAAAGGACAAGGCAGAAAGACCAATTTGGGGGACAAGTTATTGAAATCTAGATGCATCCCTTGAGTCACAGTGGCATTACACTGTGCTAGCATTCACGACGTGGGCTGCCTTGTTACCATGGCTGAGACACAGAGAGGCATAGCCTGAAGAGAGAGGCTGTCTTGGTATCTTACTGCAAAGTCAGTAGATGTTTAGCAACGAACAAGAGACTTCAGTGCTCCAGGGTATGCTGGAACACTGGGCATGCGGTGCAGATGTACACTCACCTGGGGAGGAGACAACCTGTGTGCATGCCGTGCTGTAATAAAGCCCAGGATACAAAGGCCTAGTGCGTCTATCTTGGGTCTCAAGGAGAAATTCTCAAACATGCACCTTCTTGGTGTTTGCATGCTGGTTTGAACTTTTCAAATTCCTTTGGCACGGCTTATCCCCTAACTGCATCACAATGTTTTTGCAGTCAGGGAACAGTCATTATTAACCCAATTGACAGGTGAGGATATCTGCACGTATAGACGTACTCTGCCTTAGCTCTCCTGTTAAAATTTGCTTTGCGCTTCAAATCTCAACTGAACTCCCTCATTCCCCACCACGGTGTTCACAGTTTCTGCCCCTTGCTATGTCAGCATCACTCAGTCCAGCACGAGGCTGCTCTCTGAGCTCTTGTGTCATTTTGTCTTGTGCATTCCTATGGCCACCCAGTGAACTGTAAGCTGCCAAGGGCTAGGACAAAGTCTTGCATTTTACTGGAAACTACCATAATGTCTTAGTGAGTGTTGGGCATATAAAAGACTCCTAATAAATGTTTGGTTATCAGACTAGCAATGGCAGAGCCAGAAATAAATAAAAGTAATATCTTGATATGCAGCCTTCTGCTCCCTTGGATTATCCTCATATCCTTTTTTATTTTATCCCTTTTCAAACCATGCAGAGGTGTGATTGCAAGCAGAACAAATACAAAAGCCATAGGCCCAATTCTATTCAGGGGATGCTTCATCCATCCCCTGGACTTAGTGCGAGAGTGAAGACGAATTACTCTCCAGAGACAGCATCTGCATAGACTCACCAGGGTGGCCTTTGCCAGTGTGATGGAGTGAGGGGTCTGGCCCTTGACGCTTGCTCACCCTGCATGATGCCTGCCCCAGGCCTGGGTTCCCTTTTCACACACCCTGGGGGTGGAGTGTGAGTTCAGTCTTCCTCAGCGATTGCCTGGGTTCTGTGCTGGGCTGGGAAGGGGAGTGTAAGCAGGATATCAAAAAGTTTAATCCTCCAGTTCCTTAATCTGCTCCTAAATGGTCAGTTATTTTACATCAGTGAATATATTCAAATATGCATTTTATTTATTTGTTAGCATAGAACCTATGTATACATGCCTATAAATAAGATTAGTGCAAACTACAGTTACTATGTATTATATAGAGCAATCATTTTCATGCTAACCATGCCAACACATAAATCAGAATTCCCTAAAGGACTTGTTAAAACACAGCTTGCTTGGCCTTAGGCCTTTCTGATTCAGTTGGCCCTGGGTGGGCCTGAGAGTTTGCAGTTTTAACAAGTTCCCAGGTGATGTTGATTGTGCTAATCCAAAACCACACTTGGAGATCTATTGATGTGGAAAATACAGTCTCATATTTGTCTGTGCATGTGTCATGCACACAGTGGTTTACATATAAAGGTGTCTATTCTATAGTTGTGTACAACATTTACAGACACATTAGTCTAAATATGCTTATTCATGAAATCTGTTCATGTATAACTATAAATTTATTGATAAATAAATACTTATGAAAGGTTATAAACTAAAATGCATATAAGTATGTATACACACATGCATGTTTGTATACAGAAATATAGCTATATTTCTAGGACATGCTTATACTGTATGTATATGTATATACTACCAATGTTTGTTTCCCTTTTACAACAAAGCCCTTATTAAGTCTAACACCAAATTCCATATTTATGTTAAACTCATCATCGAAAGCAGTGGTTAAGTGTTCCAACCTGAGGGCAGAGATGTCTTCATGCTGGCCCTGTTAAACTTTATTAGTAGGATGATCTTTTCAATTTCCCTGAAGTCTCTTACATATTTGCTGTATTTCACATTTGGAAGTGCCAAATTAAACAAGTTTCATGGTCTTTCAGAACCACCAGGGTCCTCCTATAAAGTCAAATTTCAATCATTTGACTTCTTTGCCTTCCTCTTTAAGAGATAGCATGATTCTTCTGGCATTTAACTGGCTGAATTAATGAAAATGTAGTGCAAACTCAGTTTGTTCGTGCTCCTGGGTCATATCTCCTCCCTCTGCTGAAAGTGTCTGCTTTTTTCAAAGGTGAACGTTGCCTTTGCCTTTGGAGGAGGAGGGATTGTGAACCATGAGTTTGGGGCCTGATGCTTAGAAGGGCAAAGGTGAAAGCAAAAGAAGTGAAAGCACCAGGATGATCAGATATCACAGGACACTCAGCATGATAACCACATCTCTCTTCCCTCTTCCCTCCACCACTATCCTCCCCTACTCCAACATTCTTCAAATACAATGCTAGAGAGAGAAGAGTAACATGGAGGGAAGGAAAAAAAAAAGGTAGCACAAAGAGGAGGATATGCATTGCCAGCCACTGTGTTTCAAAGACATGATCATGCTCTCTTTGTGCCTCATGACATCATATTGCAATAAATATCACCCTTCGTATATAAACTGTATTGGCCGAGGTCCAGAGTCTTTGGGTAACATGGTTAAGGACTCTCAACTAAAATGGAAGAGCCAGAATTTGAGCTAAGATCTGTCTGATTCCAACGGTCAGATCCAGAACCTTAGATTAGTGCTGTCTTAAAACATCTGCAATAAAAGGTGAGATAATTAATCAAAAACCCTGGGAATTCTTCAAAATACACGTGACCCAATGACCATGAGAGGAGCAGTAGGAGAGGACCCAGTGGGCTTGTGAATTTTGAAACAGTCAAATAAATCGAAGATATGAAGGAAGAGAGGGGAAGCATATGCGGTGAGCTGTCAACATCAGCATTTCTCAAACAGAGTGGTAAGTTGCCCAGCTGGGACCCCCCTTGGTGCCAAGTCTGAGGTTCATGTACTATTGTGTCCATAGCTTTCATCGGGGTGTTGGATTATGGTAGGTTCACAACAAAACCTCATTGGATTAATCGCCCAGTTGGAGTTGGTCTTGCTTCAAGTTTGGCTTCACCCCCCAGTCTTCTAATGACTAAAATTCTTTTAACATGGGATACGGTTTTATTTTATTCTTAGGTTAAATGCAAATAATGTAGAAAAAGAGGAAACATACTGACTCGGCACGTGGGGGTATGAATGATCAATGACAGAGCACCTTCTGAGATTGCGGTTTATTGGAGAGGTGGGGAAGGTCACTGAAGATCTGATCAGGGAGTGGGGACGAGAACAGAAATGAGAGAATTGGGGAGTGTCAGGCAAAATGTGCTGATCTCACTATTTTCTTGGCATCTGGTCTTTTGAGCAGACTTTCAACAGAGAAAAGGCTAACATGGTTAGCCTGGCTATTGGAGCTGGGAGACCCTGTGCATAGAAGCCTTCCTGGCAGCCTCTCTTTCCAGGTGCATTGTGCTTCGACTTTTTCTCAAATGAGCAGAAAATACACCAGTGATTCAGTGTAGAAAATGTAGATTCTGAAGGTAGGAAAAACAAGGGTGGAAAGATTTATGAGTCAGCAAAAGCAGTGTTTCCCAAATTTGCCTGTGTATAATGATCCTTAGGGAGATTTGAAAGTTCAGTCCTTTAACAAAACCCTGAGTGATTCTTAAAATTAGATAAGTTAATTGAAAGATCTATTTATAAAAGAAAAGGAAAGAAGAACAAAATGAGAACAAAAGCAAGAGAAGATGCGGAGGGGAGAGAGAGAATTAAACAGTGGCATCTGCCACCATTCTGCCATCATGAAGAATGGGGTTTATCGTGGCCTGAAGGATTTTACATCCCAGTACCTTAAGTCTGGCCTAGATCGGTGAACTCAGGACCACGTATTCAGTATTTTGAAGATTAAGCCATTTGTGGATTCTTCTATGTTTCCTTCTACTAAACAGTCAAACTGAAATTAACCAAAATATTTAGGAAACACATACTCCCATCATGACAATTAAGAACTATTATTTTTCATCTTAATTCTTTATTGTTCAGATGATAAATATTTGTCAATCACCCATGTCAGGCATGTTTTTAGGTGTTAGAGATACAGCAATAGACAAAACAAAAATTTCTGAACTTGTGTAGCTTATATTCTAATGGACGAAGATAAACAAAATAAATCAATAAAATATATAATCGTCTGCATACTTAATATTGTTGAAAACCTTCGTAAAGTCTATTCCTAAGTCTCGTTAGCCAGAATGACTCCAGGAGCCAACGTTGAACCTCTGAGGCACAGAGGGGCACAGCTGGGTGTGGTCCCCACACACCTGCTCTGCGAATCAATAGTCTCGTGACCCTCGAAAGCTTGCTGAGCTCCTACTCTGAGCCTGACTCACTGCAACTCCAGATTGTGGTTATCACGTTGAACTTGAGAGTCGAGAGTTTTCCAGCAGGTAACGTGTGAAAGAGTGTGGATGTAACTATTGATGAGGAGAGTCAGGGATAATCTTCATTAATATAATTGTACCAGTACAATTAAATCAGATTAACCAAAGAGCAAAAAAAATTCCTTTTATTTAGGCAGATTTCGGTTTGGTTTTGTTTCCACTTTATATATTTAATAGACTGGACAAAGGTCTACATGGTAAAAATTGGCAGGGCTTTTGTCATTAGATTGCTAATAAATTCCAAAACACCTTGCAGGGTCTCAGGATTGCTATTCTAAATATATAGGTGATAACAGGTTCATCTAAAAGGCACAGGGCGTGCCAGCGTAGGACGCAGAGCTGCTCACACACAGTACTACAGAGCAGAATGGACACCCTCACAGGCATTGTTTTACTCTGCTTCCCATGCAGATTTGAGCAAATCTTTTAACTTCACTGAGGACTTTGTAGCTGTAAAATTAGAAAAATTACCAATTTTGCTGACTATTTGTGGAGCCTGAGAATTGAGGCTTCTCTCCAAAGCAAAAAGACACAAAACCTTCATGCTTGAACTAAAAATTACAACCTTCGTATGTTTTGCCAGACAACTTCACTCTCAAGAGTGACCTTTATCTTCCTTTGTTCCAAAATGTGTATGTTATTAGAGGATTTATTGCCTTGGTGGTCTGAATAGGGATAGGATAAGAGCCGCTATTAGGCTAACAATTGGTAGCAATGATCTTTATGAGCAAACTTCAAGGTTAGTTAGAGAAGAAATTCAACAGTATCGCTTTTATGAGTTAAACACAGTAACAGGTGGTGACCAGTGTTGAAGGTCTATTAGGGAGCAGGGGAGAGAATGAGCGCGTGAGTTTCCATGTGTCCATTTTCCCCATGTGTGAGCCGAGGACTTATCTGACAGAGAGATTTTACCACACTGGCCCTATAGCACACTTACTGGATCAAGTACCTTTACCTTAAAATCAGAGCTATCACAACCTTGCAAATAACCACTTAATAGTGTATCAGCTAATCAAAAATGTAAGTAGCAAGAGAGAAAAAAAAACTAAATCAAGACACTTGTGCTCCCAGAAAAGATACATGGAAATAAAAATCCCTTTTACTCTGAAGCCATCTCTTCTTTACTAAAACACTTATAGGGGTATTATAACAGATGTCTATGTCATTAATAAGATTATATGATATCTAATAAATAATATAGTTATTAAGAACATGATGCATAAATATTTCATATATGTGTATACATATATGTGTACATACATATACCTATATGAAAATTCCATGTCTGTGGGTATTTTGTTCTAAGTATTTTCTCAACTTTCCTTTTTAATATAAACTGTTGACTATCTGTTATTTCCCCTGGCATGGGTGTTTCAACTCTTCTCATTCTCTGGGAGGATATCACTCAAGGTATTTATTGTTTATTGAATAAAGGAGACTATCTCTCATCTCTTGGCTGATAACAGTACAAGCCTGACTTTTCATGACATATTTTATTGGAACTAAAAGGCTTAAGCACATACTTATACTTTTTGAGGATCGTGTTTTATTTTTATTGGTGTTCAAAAAATTAGTGTTTTCAAATGAAAACAACAGTATGTACGTATGTTTTATGACTCAGGTATGAAAAAGACCTTGAGTGATCATTTTATGTATCCCTGTCTCAGGCCAGCCGAATCCGTATGACACAGACCTTGTCATGTACATGAACCTTTGGATGTGTGAGGAGGACCTCAAAGGACGGGGACTCTATGAACTGCTTTTTTGTGTATTTCAGTTTCAGGTTGTGCTCACCCCTTTGCGTTTTTGAACTTCTGCATGCCCACATATGCTTCTTTAAGAAGCTTCACTTGTTTGGAATTTTTGCCAACAGACTTCTATAAAATTTTTATTTTTTAAAAAGCTTCCAGTCATTGAAATTCTTTAAAAATAATTTATGATCACTTACAGAGTCATGACACCAATGTCAACCAATATATTGAAATAATTAAAACATTTGTATCTCGTGTCAGCAATGCCAAACCAAGACCTACCCTACCTTCCATGACTCACCTCCACCACTCCTATAATTGTAGCCCAAGTCAAAAATTGCATGATTTCAGCTTTAGTCTACTCTACCATGATTTATGATCTTACAAAGGTCAATAAATCAAACTATTATGTGACTGTTCTTTCATTTGGGATAATTGAGCTCACACAAAATCCATCTTTTAAATTTAGTCTCTTCCCCAATTTGAAAACATAAAGACCACAAATTCACAGGAAAGGATCTTATTGTCCCTTAGCCCAAATGTTCGATTTTACTAATGGAGAAATGTAGTAAAAAAGAGAATAACTCGGCTGAAGTCACGAGGCTTGCAGGCAAAGCCAGGATCAAAACTCAGGTCTCATCTTTCTGGACTTGGTACCAGTACACGATTTTGGTCTTTAATTTTTTTCAAATACATTACTAGTAATTTCTTCTTTATTTCTTTTTCCTTAAACAAAGACAGAATCCTCAAAAGGAGAGTTACATGAGTGTACTGTTTATGAAAACCATATATTCTGGCAAATGTTGATGTTGGCTAAAAGAGATGTCTTGGGGGAAATCTGGTTTAACAAGATAATAATGGGCAAGCGTAATTATTAATGTGAACGATACTTTTATTCAGCCTGAAGAACAGAGTCTCTCCTTTTGGGATAAAGTGCTTTTATGATATTAGAATCTGGAGGTCAGTCATTATTGAGAAACTAGAGTTTCTGGCCTTACTGAAACCTAGATAATTTGACGACATCTGCACCAACATCTATCTTTTCTTGATTTTTTTTAATAATTCCCATTCTGATGAGGGCAATGTGGTATCCCCTTGTGGTTTTAACTTGTGTTTCCCTGATTTTTTCATATGTTGGCCATTTGTGTATCTTCTTTGGAAAAACATCTGTTCATGTCTTTTGCCCACTTTTTAATGAGGTTTGTTGTTTTCTTGCTGATCTGTTTGAGTTCCTTGGCAATACTGGATATTTGCCCTTTGTAGGATGTATAGTTTGTGAATATTTTCTTTCATTCTGTAGGTTGTCTATTTACTCTGTTACAATCAAGATGGGAAGAGAGACAAATAAGTTTCCAGATATGACAATGTAATTAAGTTGGTGACGGAGGCAATCAGATAGCATTAGAATACTACAGAGGAAGAATGCCTACAGCAGACTGACCTGTCACAGTGGGTTTGAACCTGTCCTAGGGTGGGGGATGCAAGCCCCCTTCAGCAAGCTCAGAGCGCAGTGTGGCAGCCCCCTCCAGGCCAACTGGTCTGCAGTTACTCACATTGGTGCCCTTTCCCTTCCCCTGCCTTCTCTCCTGGGAAGAATGGTCATTACAAAGACACTTGAGAAGATAACACTTACTCCTACTTCTTTCTTTTTCTCTGGCTTCTGTTGTGTTTCATCCATGGGAGGCAAAAGGAGGAGAGAAGGGTTTGGGGGAGAGTGAGTCAGAATGTTTGTTGCACATCCTGTTCCTGCTCCCTGCTGCTAAAGTTCTTAGGCTGCTTCTCCCTAAGAATGCTGCCTCCCCACTGTCCTGGCCCTCCCCGAGCTGATCTCTGCAGCCTGGGCTCCTCCTTGCCCCTGCACAGGAGCGAAGCACCCTCACTGATGCCCCCGTGGCCGGCCCAGGTGCCCCACCACCCTCTGTGGGTTTCTCTCCAGCCTCCCTGCCCTGTGGGGACAGTGCCTTTATTCCATTCCCCTCTGTGTGGTAGAGAGTTTCAGCTGCTTCCTTCTGGCACCCAGACTGATATTGATGTCAAGTAGACATTTCAGACTCAGCATGTCAGCTCTGAACTCCGCAATACTCTCTACTCGCAAGTGTCTGCATCATCTCAGTGGCAGCACCTCCATTCTGCCAGCCAGCTATCTGACCGAAACCCTCGGCGCCCTCTCTGGCTGCACCCTTTCGCCTGCAAGCCACATGAAATCAGTGAGGAAATCACATGGGCTCTACCTTCAAAATTCATCCAGAATCTTGTCTCTTTTCATCAACAACTCAGCTGCAACTGAAGTTCAAGCCATCCATATCCCTCACCCAGATTAGAGCAGTAGCACTTTAAATGGTCCCCTTACCCCCAGTAGCCCATTCCCAATATAGTAGTTGTGCAACTTCCTCATAATATGAAGTAGATCAAGCCACTCCTCAAAAACTCCGAAGACTGGCTCCCATCTCATAAGCCCAGGCCCCTACAGGGGCTGACAAGGCCCTCATGATCTGGCCTGAGACCTCTCCGACCTCATATTGCACTGCCCCCTCCCTCACCCTTGGTTAGCTCCATCAGCTAAAACTTGCTAGACCTTTGCCCAGCAGTCCCCTTGCCTGTCTGTCCTTCCCTTAGATATTCTCTGCGCTGCCATTCTAGCTCTTGGTCAGATGTTAGGGTCACAGGGAGTCCTACTCTGACCACCCTATTTAATATTGAATCTCATTTCTTGCTTTCCCCAAGACTCCTCTTCCTCCTGGGCTTGCTCTATTTTTTCTTTTTTCCTAGCTTTTACCAGGTACAAGTATGCATGATGTATCAGTTCCCTAGGACTGCCACCAAAACTGAGTGGCTTAAAGGAACAGAAATGTATTATCTCACAATTCTGGAAGCTAGATGCTCAAAACAAGGTGTTGTTCATTCTCCTTCTAAAGCATCTAGGGGAGGATCCTTTCTCATCTCTTCCACTTTCTGGTAGCCCCAGGCCTTTCTTGGCTGTGCATGTGTAACTCCCATCCTGGCTCTTCTTCCCATGGTCTTCTTTCTGTGCGTCTGTGTGCCTCTGTCATAGCACGACATTCTCCCTGTGTGTCTGTGTCTGTGTGTCCAAATTCCCCCCTTTCTGTAAGGACAGCAGTCACATTGGTGGGAGAAACCCCTCCCTAACAACCTCACCTTAACTTGATTTCATCTGCAAAGATTCCATTTTCAAATAAGGTCACAGTCACAGGTACTTGGAGTTAGGACTTCAGACTTCAACGTAGCTTTTTCTGGAGGGGACACAATTCAACCTATAGCAAATGGTTGACTTATTTTTTTATACCCATTGTTTCTTGACTATCTGGACTGGCTAAGAGTTAGGATTTGTGGGGACAGGTAACTTTATCTCTTTTGTTCATTGAAGTATCCCTGGCACCTAGGCTACGCAGGGAAATAGTGGCTGTTCAATAGATATTTGTTGAATGGAGGAAAAGTCTGAATAACAGGCTGTTTTAAGAATTAATGTGACATGGAATTTCACTCAGCATGGGAGAAAAATGTCTCTAAAGTTTTGGCTTGGCCTTCTTTGTTTTGAAAAGCAAACATTTTGTTATGATTTAAAAAAGACACCGAAGCACTAAACTTTCACTTGGAACACAGTACCTCACCGGACTTGTGGAGAGCCACATTTTAACCTAATGATTTCTTCCTTTATTCCACAGCCTGTTCATGAAATTTGAAACAGTTATTTTTAAACTAATCCCTGTTAAATCTCCTGAATTTCAGACTTGAGTCTTGACGCTTTAGCAGATGGCTGATACGTACCTTGGGGAGGAAGAAAGTGTGGAGAGGGAGGAGATGGAGAGAGGAGGTAGGAGAGGGGCTGCCAGACCTCAGCCCTGAACAGACTACAGCGAATCAACAGAAGTGAGACCCAGCAGGACCGGTGCGGAGCTGGCTTTATCGCTGTCCACCAGCTCCGGGTCATAAGTGACCTAATCAGCCTTAGCCTGCATCTCTCTGGCAATAGCTTTGTGCCTTTTCACTGCACATGGTCCCACCTCTCAGTCACTCCGGGCCTTGGTGGGCACGTCCAGATCCCTTTATGGACTCCAGGACGCAGCTGCTTCAGTAGCCCTTCATGTCAAACCACCTCCCAAAACCTCCCCCACCTGTTTTCTCCTTGGGGTACGGAACCTTTGCAACACTTGGTACATAGGCGCTCTTCACACCCACCGCCCCCAAAGGACTCGGCTGCATTTTACGTCAGGGAAGGCCAGCTACAGAAGGGCACAAGCGGGAGCAACCACCTGGCATACAGACTAACGAAACCCAAATTGCACATAGCACAGATGTGAAACTTGTACAGGTGTGCTGCGTGCCCAGGTAACCCTGCAGGGACTAATTTCTTTTGTTTAGAACACACAGTCATCTGACAAGGATGCATGCACTGCCCCTCTATGTGTGTCCTTTAGAAGTTAGAAAATAATTACAAATATTTGAAAGTAGTTTACTTGCAATCAAACCAGTTACTAATTTATATTATTTGAGAATAAAAGCGCATCTATAAAAATATTTTACCTGGAATAATTTTATTATCTTAGGTTGCCACATTATAAAAATGATATAATAATATCATTATAATAATATGAGATATTATATAACATTATACGTTACATAAAACATACACATAACATAATAATATATACTACAATTATATACAATATAATAATAATGACAGTTTCATTAATCCAGTATTAATTCTCCAAAATAAAGGATTTCTTTTCAATATTGGACATAATAAGAAACATTAATAGATGGATAAGAAAATACCAGAAGTCATCTGCAGCGTCTCAATTCAGTAAGGGATTGCTGTTAAATAAGGGATCCTGAAAACCAAACGTCATGACTAAAAGGACAAACGCACCATGAGAAAAATGGCCAGATAGATCACAGGCACTTTCAGAAGAAAAAACTCAAAAAGCATAAAAATCAACTGAAGATAAATTTGACCTTATTAAAAATCAATAATGCAAATTTAAACAAGAAGAACTCACTTAACATCTATTATTCTGGCAAAGGCAGGCAGCCGGGCACTGCCAGGGCTAGCGTGGGTAGCGTGGCCGCACTGGCGAGCCAACAGACGTGGGGCACACGCCTCTGTGACCCCGCCGTCCCTGCCCTGCGTGCATCCTGGAGCGCTCCTCACACGGGTTCCTAGGGGAACGCTCCGGAGAACCCTCAGTTAATGCTCCTTGAAGTGTTAGGGAACATCAGTGAACACCCTAGTGCAGGGGCATCAAACTAGTTCCGTAAAGGACCCCGGGGTAAAGATTCAGCGTGCAGCAGACGTTCTCTCTCGCAAGACTCAACGCTGCCCCACAGCCTCGAAAGCAGCCCCACAGACACCGTGCAAAAGCGTGAATGTGGCTGCGACCCAGTAAAACGTCATTTACACAAACAGCCAGTGGGCCGGCTTTGGCCTGGACTGTAGTTTGCCCGTTCCTGTATGACCCAATTCCATCTGCAAAAAACAAAACAAAGCTATGTATACACACTAAAAAAAAGTAAACATTTAGCAAGCTTAATATGAAACAGATAATCATATACGAGCGATTGCTGGCGGAGAGCGCGGGGGTGAGATAAAGGGGAAGACGCCAGGGTGGAGGGGCAAGGATGAAAAGGAGCCTGCAAACACACAGTCGTTGACTCAAGGCTCTGGACGTAGGTCCGACTTTATTTTTTCTAAACGAGGGCACAGAAGCTCTGGTTTTGGGTGAGGGACTTGCCTTCACTCGCAGTATTCAGGAGCTGAGGGTCTGTGTAGCCAAACTGCCCGCTGAGAGTGAGTGTGAGACTCGGGCGCTGCTCTGATGATGGGCCTAATTTTGGCTGGGAATCACAGTACTTTGTGCAAAGTATTTTTCAGTGTCCCTTTTCCCCAAAAATAAATGGTACCAGATAAAAATAGTAGCATTTTTTCTTGATCAGGAAATAATGATTTGAAAAATGCCCAAGGGAGGAAGAAAATTGTCAAGCTATATGCACAATGGCTTAAATTGCTCAAGATATCACCTCTGATAAAGAAGAAATGGAGCTCTTTCTTACCTAACACCTGTCCCTGGGTGAGGACTCGGGATAAGCCTGCGACAGCTGTGAAAAGCAAGGGACCGGAGTCGGTTTGGGATTCACGTCTTCCATCTCACAGCTACGTCCCGTGCCCTCCGGCAGCCTGAGCCTCCTCTCGCTACAACAAGGGTGATGTCCGCCTTGAAGAATCATTTTGAGGGTTAAAGACTCAATTTAAAATACAGGCTGTGCACACAAAAATAACACGGCGATGCTCTCATCATGGAGCTTTACTAACAGTTTATACAATTAGCAATTCCTAATTTCTACTGCTTTCCGTATTTCTGTGCAAAGGTAGCACACTCATTAACTCGTACTCATTAACAGAGAGCTGTGGATTGCCACAAAAGTAAAATGCATTTTGTGGAATTCTACCACGTATTGTCTAGATTTCCAAAGCATCTAGAAAGCATACCAGTTCCCGCTCACAAAACATGTTTAAAAGAGATTAATTTTAAGGCCGGTCGCGGTGGCTCACACCTGTAATCCCAGCACTCTGGGAGGCTGAGGCAGGTGGATTGTTTGAGCTCAGAAGTTCGAGACCAGCCTGGGCAAGAGCGAGACCCTGTCTCTACGAAAAATACAAAGAAATTAGGTGGACAACTAAAAATATATAGAAAAAATTAGCCGGACATGGTGGTGGCTAAGGCCTATAGTCCCGGCTACTTGGGTGGCTGAGGCAGGAGGATCATTAGAGCCCAGGAGTTTGAGGTTGCTGTGAGCTAGGCTGACGCCACGGCACTCTAGCCTGGGCAACAGAGTGAGACTCTGTCTCAAAAAATAAATAAATAAATAAGAGATTAATTTTTAAAAAGTGTCATTTTTAGTCAAGTAGTTAATAAATTAGCAAATTAGTAAAATACTGAAGAGACAAACCATAATGGCCAACGGTCACACAGGGCCACACAGGATCCCTCAGTCTCAAAAGTTCTGTAGCAGTCTGTGGACTTTCCCATCTGCTTTCGCCCCTCCCAGGCCCCAAGCCCCAAGCCCAAGCCCCAAACCCTGGAGATGATAGCGGCTTTACGTAAAGATTCTGCCCTGCCCAACTCCCTTTGCCTGTAGTTGAAATGGCAGGTCGTCTGGATAAGTGTCATGTACCTGGTGTCTCAGGTTCCAAAGTCTTTTCTAAATCATTCATATACTTCCATTCACGCATTAAGTATTTTCTTCTTCCTTCTAATATTCTTTTCTATTAAATTGAAGGAATATAAAATTATGTATAAATTATGTGTAAGGTATGAATAATAATAATGAATACATATCGGTTTGCCTATGACCTCGAGTTAGGGAAAATAGCTGTCATCCTGTGCGAATCTGCCTGTGATCTTGTTCTCTTTCCTCTTGCTTTGAAGATATCCCATATGCGGACACATTTTGTGTGTGTCGTTCTCTTTCTTTCCTTTAAAAAGGTTTTACCTCTAGCCCAGGCAACAGAGTGAGACTCTGTCTCAAAAACAAATAAAAATAAAAAAAGGTTTTACCACCTACACTTCCATATTTAGTTTTATGTGATATTAAACTTCATGTAAATAGATTGATTCACTGTAGCTTCTTCGAGGACTTGACTTTTTCAAGCAATGTTATTTTCTTGAGTTCCATCAATGCTGTTGTGTGCATGTGGCCATAGTTCATGTTCAGTGCTGAATCATTTTCTTTTGTAATAACATACAACAGCTTATGTATCCATTCTACTGTCAGTAGATATTTGTGTTGCTTCCAGTTTTCTGCTATACCAAGCAGGGCCATTATAAATAATTTTGCACATATCTTCACGGGGGAATCAATTGTTTAGAGCATACACCTAGCAATGGGATTTCTTGGTCATAAGATGTGTGTATATTTAACTTTATTAACAATATTAAATTATGTCCAAAAATTTGTGCCAGTTCACATTTCATAAACAATATGTAAGTGTTCCAAGTCCTGCTTAATCTCATCAAGACTTCCTATTGTCAGATATCTTGTTTTGTGTCAAAACGGAGGGTGTGAAATGGTATTTCATTTCCATTTTGATTTTCATCTCCCTAAATACTACTTTAGGCTTTTCAAAGTTTGTGAGCCATTTGAGTTTCTATTTTTTTTTTTTGAATTTCTCTTCAGATATTTTGAATATTTTTCTACTGAGCCATCTGTCCTTTTTTTAATTGATTTGTGGAAATTATTTATAGAATTCTGAATTCTAATATTTTGTCAGTTATATGGTTGCCAAAATTATCTGTTAATCTGCATCTTGTATTTTTACTCA
>NW_012149452.1:1149769-1180403 GCF_000956105.1 Propithecus coquereli
AGGAATTCAGAGATTGGATTTGGACTGACATTTCAAATAATTTATAGACCTATTTAGGGCGCATCACAATTGCAAAGACTTTTCTAGATTTCCTGAACATTCTTTTTCAGTTTGTCATTTTGGAATCACAACTCTGGCCTCCTCTTTTCTCTTAAACGTTTTATAATTTTCTCACATATTTTATTAGATTAATTCCAAAGTTCTTAAGATTACTGTAAATCTTCTGTTTATAAAATCATATTTTCAATTATTTACAGCTGGTGTGTATAAATAATTGATTTTTGTACATTGATTTTATGTGTAGCAACTTGATGAACTCTTTTATTTATTCTAATAATCTCTATGTGGATTGTTTAGGGTTTGCTAAATATACAATTATATCACCTGCAAGTAATCAGAGTTGTGCTTCCTGCTTTCCAGTCTTCAGATATTTTCTTTCTTTTCCTTGCATACTCTGCCAGTTAAGCCCTCCAATGCAAGGCCCAGTAAGTGATGCTTGCGGTGGGTGTGTCTGTCTTTTTCATAATTCTAAAGAAATGCTTTCAGCATTTCATCATTAAGGATAATGTTTATTCTAGGTTTGACATAGATACCCTTCTAATTCTAACTTGCTAAAAATTTTTGTTAAGAATAGATGTTGAGATATTTTTCTTGAATATTGATTTTTTATATCTCGAATTAATTCTATTATTTTTCTCCTTTTATCTCTTAATTTGATACAATATTAAATGGTTTTCTAATGTGAAGCCATCCTTGTCATGTTGAATATTGCTGAATTATCTTTAGGATTTGCTCTAAATTAATGAATTCTCTTATTCTTTTTAATATACCACTGATTGGTTACATTTTTCTCAAATATTTCTTTTATCTAGGTCTTCAGATTTATTGATATAAACTTGTTCAGACTATTGTCTTAATAACTTTTAAAGACCTGTACATCTTAAGTCACACCCCATTTTATTGTTTCCTTTTTTTGTTTGTTTGTTTTATCATTGTCTTTCTTTTTCTTTCATTTTATTTCAGATTATGGGGGTGCAAACATTTTGGTTACAAGTAATGCTTTTGCCTCGCCCAAGCCAGGGCTAGAGGTGTGCCCTCCCCCATATAGTGGACTCTGTCTCCATTCATTGTGAGTTTACCCACCCCCACCTCCCCACCTGACCGACACCCAATGAATATTACTACCATGTGAGCACCATAGTGTTGATCAGTTAGTACCAATGTGATGGCGAGTACATGTGATGCTTATTTTTCCATTCTTGGGATACCTGACTTCGAAGGACGGGCTCCAGCTCTATCAGGGATAATATAAGAGGTGCTAGATCACCTTTGTTTTTTGTAGTTGAGTAATGTTCCATGGTATACATATACCACATTTTATTAATCCACTCATGTATTGATGGGCACTTGGGTTGTTTCCACATCTTTGCAATAGTGAATTGTGCTGCCATAAACATTCGAGTGCAGATGTCTTCATTGTAGAATGTCTTTTTTTCCTTTGGATAGATGCCTAGTAGTGGGATTGCTGGATCAAATGGCATTTCTATTTTTAGCTCTTTGAGGTATCTCTAAATTACTTTCCACAGAGGTTGTACTAGTTTGCAGTCCCACCAGCAGTGTATGAGTGGTCCTATCTCTCCACATCCATGCCCGCATTTGTTGTTTTGGGACTTTTTGATAAAGGCCATTCTCACCGGAGTTAGGTGGTATCTTATTGTGGTTTTCTTGTAATTATTTTTTTAATTATGGTAAGGACACAATATGAGATCCATCCTTTTAACAAATTTTTCCGTGCACAATACAGTATTGTTAACTAAAGCCACATTGCTGTACAACTGATCTCTGCAATGTATTCATCTTGCATCACTGAAAAAGTTTACACCTGTTGACTAGTTACTCCCCATTTCCAATCTGTAGCCTTATTCAGTGGCTGCAGGCACATCTGTCCTACCTTGTATTTCTTACTCCTCTACCTGTATCCTGAAACACTGGTCCAGAGGCACAAATTGTCCACACTCTGGCTGCTTATCAGACACCTAAATACTGACTGAAACCTGGATTTCCTGCAGCCCCTTCACCTATTCTCTGGCACAGGGCCATCTTCAGGTCAAATCACCTCTGAGACCCATGCATCCTCTGCAGTCAGCCCAAGTGGTGTCAACACTTTTCTCAGCATCTGTTTCCCCCTAAGGAATAGGAGGTATCCTGCTATGTTTCATTATTGTTCCCCTTTCCTGGATTACCTCATCACAAGTACTAAGAGTTGACTCGCATGGATTAGAAATAAGAATCAGTCCAGTTACTCTACACTTTCATGGTTTACCCAGACATCTATCTAATACCAGCATGGAACCCTGAAGCACTGATCCACCTGCTGGCCACCCATCCCCTGCTTCTCTTTCAGCCTAGACCACATTTAGGTACACATACTACTTATAAGCTCAGTGGAGAAAGGAGAAAATGATATTAAGGTGTAACAATCTCCAATAATTACGGAAATCCTATCAATCGATCAGCTAATCAGGAGAGATTTGACCACCACTGACATTTGAAGAAAGCAAGAGAGTAAACAATTACAGAATCCTTACAATAAGCCAGATCCTTTATTTGTCACCACATTTAAACCAACTCAAAACGGTCATACTAAGAAAGGGTAATTCTTTCATTTTATGTCAAAGAAAACAAAGTTCGGACAGGTTAAATGTGTTACTCAAGGGCATTCATCTAAAACCCTGCAGCCTTTCCAGTATATGTCCTCTCAGTGGGCTCACCATTCTGGGGTACAGAGTAATGCACAAGGCCCTCCTGAGACTCACAATCGAGTTGGAGAAGCAGACATAACTATCAAGTGAAGCCACGAGCGACAGGAGCCACCGTAGCCTGGTTGTGAATCAGAGAACAGCAGAGCAATCAGGGAGCTTAGCAGGGTTGAAGGACAGCATGTTTGAAATTGATGAAGAAGGTCAGGGTTTTGCATATTTGGATTTGTCCTCAAATGTCTGTAATATAAGCTTACAAAAGAATATTTCAAGACATATTTTACATTTCATAGTATCGGTTCACGTTAGGTATCAACATTGGCAAAAATCATGGACTCTGTCCATTAACCTTATCATTAATACTGTTTTGCTTTTTTCTTTTCCCCCAAAACAGCATTTGCATGAGTGAGATATGATCAATAGATATGCATGTGTGTGTGTGTGTGTGTGTGTGTGTGTGTATCTTCTTGAAGCATGTATTGAAGGTGTATATTATAAAGCAGTCTGATGTTAATTTGAATATTATTATAACTATTGTATTAATAAATGTCCTAAATTGAGAGCAAATATGACAGAAAATATGAAAAAATATTAATATAATTATTTAAAACTATTTCTGAAATCAAAGAGGAAGAATATATTCTGTCCTCTTGTTACGGCCCCTATAGTTCTGAACTGAAGTTTCTCCCAATTTCCTCTTCTCAATATGATTATTTTAGTGATCATTTAAAACTGCCATTAGAGCTATCATGAAAATGAATTGTGGGTATGTCAAAGCGGCTCCACAAATGTAATTAAATGGCCATTCTGAAAGCTTTTGGAGGAAAGCCTTGATTTTTTAAATGCTGATTTTATGTGAGGATGTCTTCAGTAGTGTAAAGTTAAAGAACAAAAGCCAACATGAGCGTTTTCTAGTGGCAATCAACTGGCTACGTGAGGTCAGACTCTGGGAGGCAAGACAGGGCCAGGTTCGGGGCAAAGTCTGCACATGAGCATCCAACTGGGACAGGTAGAATGTGAGGGCTCACAGCGACATTTTTCTAGGACAACCCCTGAAAGCCAAAGTAAATGCTTGCCAAGGTCAAGAAGTTCACTAAGGCTTAGAGGACTAACCATGTCTCTCATGTCCCAGGAGACAAAATTTCCGATTTTCAAGATGGTTAAAAGAAGTAGTTGTAGTCCTAGAAGTAGCAGCAATAGAGTAGACCCAATCCCAAATTAGAGATCATTCTCCCTTTACCTCCTCTGTGTGTTTTGCCAGCTCTAGTAGACCTCGGAGATACAGTCATGCGTATGTTCATGATGTTTTCCAACCTCTGATCCAAGATCTCAAGAAAGGGCTCAGGTGGAATCTCCCTTTGGAAATTCTAACTAGGGGCCTTTAGCCCTTACTTGAAGATTTAAAATTTGGGCATACTCTGACAGATATTGCAACAGTGCTTGGCAAAGTCTGTGTAGAAATCACTTACACTTATTCTAACATTCCAGAATTGGTCCCAAGATTAAAAGCAGATGAATAGAAGGGACTGATCAGGGGCCATTCTGCAGGATGACAAGCAGGTGATTAATGCTAATGGGTTTGGGCAGATCCAGCCGCTAATTGCAGCTCTGTGACTTTGGGCAAGTTACTTCAATGTTCTGAAGCTCAGTGTCTTTGCAAAACCAGGACAGTAAGGCCTAACTCAATGTGTTAATTTATGTAAGTCACCCGTCACAGTGGCCTATTGTCTGAACTCAATAAATGGTGTGTGCCACCATAATGATGGTGGTGATGGCAACTGGGACAGTATGGACGTGGCCTACACTGCAGGACATTTCATAATGCAAAGAGAACTGTCTGTGTAACGCGCACATGGATAATCTCCTCTGTTCCTCATCTACCATCTCTTTCGCTCCACTATGGGGCTGGGGCATGCCTGCGAGCCCTCTCTCTGTGCTGTCACAGGGTTAGGGAGATTGCAGAGGCCCAAGTGGTCCAGTGGGGGCAGTTCCATGAGGTAGTAAGATGAGGGGGAGCTGGAGAGAGAGGCCACTTTTGTTCCAGGGCCGTGATGATCCAAATGCGGCTCGTGGATCAGCAGCATCAAGGCACTTGGGCACATGGGAGCTTGACCCTGAATCGGAATCTGCATTTCATCAAGGTGATTCATGCAATAAAGGTATCCTAGGAAATAAAAAGCAAGTGCCTAGGCCAGCAATAGATGACAGAAGCCAGACTGGACCAGGGTGAGGTATTTCAGTGACTAAGATAGAAATTCCATCAGGATCTGGCTGTTTTGAAGGCACAGGTTATAGGAAGAAAAAAAAAAAAAAAGACTATATAGTCCAAATATCAACAGATATCAAACATGAGCAAACAACTGAATTTTTCCAGCTTTCAGTATTCACATAGATTCAGCCCAAGTCTACATGACAAATATAATGTTTAGTATTGAATAGTATGCATTCACACTTTCCTAGTACTCTAAATTTACTCCCAAATTAAAATTCTATCAAAGAAACCAGATTCCTTTCCTAACATATTATACAGACTTTAAGAAACTATATTCTGTGACCCAGTTCATCAAAATGCACTTGAAAAATTCTGTCTGGAACTCTCGGACCAATGCTATGCATTAAAGGTTTCATTTTTTTCATTCTGTCTTTTCTCTTCCAAGGCTTGACTCCTAACCACTTGAGATAGAGCTAAAGCTGACAGAGAAAGTGAAAATCCTCTGCCTTCTTGCCTGGAGGAAATGCTTGGCAGGAGATTTCCACGCCGTGCTGTCATCAAAGCTAAACTTAACCTTGTGCAGGAAAAGAACCCTTCACTTTCAAACCAACTCCTTGTCAGGACTATTCAACTTGCAAAGTGTAATGTTGGGGGGATAAAAAAGGAAGAAAAAATAGCAATGAATGCATTTCAGTTTGTAGTTATTGGGACTTGAAATGATAACTTCTCGTGTTTTGCAATGACATTAAAGTTAAATGTCTTGGTTCACGGGCACTTACTACTCCCTTCGTCTCCATTAATCTTTGCTCACAGTTTTGAAATACACCGCTTTCTGTCTTCGGCAATGAAATGAAATTTTCCGGGGGTTATAATTGCTTTCCAGTGTGTCTTTTCTCATGTTATTTGATTGCTAAAGATTTTCTCCAAAATGGAAGATATTTAGTGAACACAATACTATGTATTTTCCTGCTATTTTTAATCTGTTCATGCATAATTTGAAGGATTTGGTGAGGGAGAAATGGAAATTGAACTCATCTGACCGTGACAGATTTGCAAACTCTGAATACAACTTAAACTTTATTGATGCTTTTAAATTACAGCACTGAATACCTGGACACGTCCATATAACATTTATAGCATTTTATGTCTTCATAGCTACAGCCAACGTTTGCTTAAGAATCACAATTGTAATTCAGGATGAGTGAGAAGAACATTTTACAAGGAAAAGTAGAGCATGCTGAAGCATTTTGCCTGGAACAAGCTTTTATTTTTAGCCTGTCCCCCAAAAAATCATTATCTAGAGGCCTGAAATGTCTCAGAAAATCATTACATTTGAGTGCCTGGTAGGTCATTTCATAGAGTCCTTCAGGATCCTAGTTGGTCCCAGATGGGCATGCCCTCCGGACCACCGCGCATTTGGTGGAATGGATTGTCTGTTGAAACCTGCTCTCTTCCTGCCTTCTGACATGCAAACTTTCTCTGGGCACAAAGTTTTAACAAATAGCACGCCACAGTTTGTTCCAATACATTACACTGAGGATTTTTAGAGTTATTTTGAAAGGTAGCATTTCCAACATTGAAATCTGGTAGTCTGAGGAACTCTGAAGGGTTGATTTTTATATCCAGGGATAATACATCAAGGTCTTCCTTCTAGTGCCTTAGCTTGGATACATTTTGTAAGAGTAATGGCACAAGAAAGAATGCCAGAAACAAAAGGGATGGACTTGAAATTTAATCCCAAACTCTTCCTAGTCCCTCCCTTCCAGTGAGAAAGGTCTTTTAAGAAGAGAATAAATGCATAAGGCCGATCCATCCATCATGGATCAAAGGGAACCAGATGGTGAGCGGGGACCACCCATACCAGTTTATTGGCCGCCCCTGGCCAATAAATAGCTCCCATCCCCAGAATACAGAAATCTAGACCTAGTGACCAATTGTGTGTGGGGGGGTGACTATTGGAAGCTGAAAGCATTTTTATTTCCTAACTTCAGAATGTAAATGTATGCTCTCTAAACGTCATTTCCTCACTCAAACATCTTCACAGAGGCCTACAGGGTAATTATAGTAACAATACCACAGTTACCAATCATGGAGCATTCTTTCCGTGCCAAGCACTGTTCTTTCTGTTGATGTTTCGTGATAACCCACATTTGTCATCATGCCTGTGGAGAACAGATGCCATCATCTTCATTTTCGAGGGAAGAATACTGCAGCACAGAGAAGGGAGTGGATTTGCCTAAATTGCCCAAGCCAGTCAGTGGAAGAACCCCATTCACAAGCGTGGTGATGGGCCCCACAGCTGGGATGTTTTCATTCTGTACTACACATTCACTGTCTTAGGTTTCTCGGTCATTGGACTTCAAGGCCCTCTACAACCAGCCCCTCCCCCATACCTCCAGGTGTATCCCCAACTCTCAGATCCTTGGTTTCTTTATCTGCAAAATGCGATGGTGTCACAGGCTGGGACTAGTACAATGGAGAGTAGATGTCTTTGCTTTCTCAGCTAATGCCCTCGTGACCTTGACACCTGTGCCTCCCCATCTGTCAGATGAGTACATGAGGTCTGTCCAACTTGCCTGAGAGCATTTCTGCAAAGCTCAAACAAAGAAGGTATTTAGAAATTACACACAGATAAGGAGTGGTAATGACAATTTCGTTAATATTCTCTTCAAGAGCTCACAGTCTTGAACTCGCTTCCTTGTGTGACTTTGACAAATGAGTCACTTTACTGTTGCCCAAACATTTCCAATTTTAGAAAGCTGCCCAGTTCCTACCCAGATTTTCAGTCCTAATTTAAGACTGTCCTCCCCTTATCTAAAATTTTACTTAACAGATAATTATCAAGCAATCACTTTGTGATCATCACTGTGAAAGGCAATGAAGGTAGCGGGGTGAGTAGGGTAGAGTCCCTGCTCTCGAAGAGCTTGAGGTCTCGTGGGCAACATCTTCTTCAAAACAAATGTCCATCACCGAGTTGGTCCTCCTCACGCAGGTGGAGTATAAGGCGTAAAGACCAGGACAGGAAGGGGTCCTCTTGCCTGGAGAGATCGGGGCAAGCTTCTGGAAGAATGAATTGACAGGTGAACCAGGGAAAGGTGATGTGTGGTATCGAAGACAAAGACTCAAATATGGAGAGCACAATAGCATGACACAGTATGCTCAGAAAACTGCTAGTAAATTGGCAAATCTGAGCCCAGACTAAGGACTATCAGAAGATAAAATAACCAAGAATGTGACCATGAAGGGATATATAAAAGCAAGGAACTAAAATTTTATTCTGAAGGCATGGGGACCTACCAACCTCAGGTCAATGTCAACTTTCTTTTTCCCGAATATAAAACTCATTGCTTACCTGTTTTTGATCAATTAAGAATGCATTACCCCAGCTTGAGCAAGAACGAGACCCCGTCTCTACTAAAAATACAAAGAAATTAGGTGAACAACTAAAAATATATGGAAAAAATTAGCCGGGCATGGTGGCACGAGCCTGTAGTCCCAGTTACTTGGGAGGCTGAGGCAGGAGGATTGCTTGAGCCCAGAAGTTTGAGTTGCCATGAGCTGGGCTGATACCACGGCACTCTAGCCTGGGCAACAGAGCAAGACTCTGTCAAAAAAAAAAAAAAAGAATGCATCACCTTATGACATCTTGAGGCAAGTCATAAGATGTTTTATATATATGTATATGTGTGTGTGTGTGTCTGTGTGTGTGTGTATAAATAAGACATGTATATATATAAACCATATATACACAGTTCTCAGTCCCTTGATACTTATTATATTTATCTAAAAGATAGATGAGGAGCTTTAACTATGATTTGGAAGTCATTTAAATGCGGGGCCATTAATCACCTCTGTTCTGCCTGATTTAAAGATTTGTTAATTTTAGAAAGTGATTTGTGAGCGTTCCAGTTCTCCAGGCTAACAAAACAGATAGTCAATGAAACGAGAAATCCTTTAGGACTCCTCCATTCTTAGCTCCCTTTCAGTTCACCAGGTCATGATGACTCTGATACAGTATAATACATTTCCTTACTTTCTCTTCATTTTAGTTGTCATTGTTTTAGGCCTTTATTATTTTTTTTTCAATATTTCTATTGAAATATTGACCTGATTGGGTCCTCCTGCCACCAGCCTTTTACCCTCACTGACCCAGCCCTGTCCCCAGCCCAGGCACGTGTGTTCACACACACATTCTCTATTCTCCACACTGAGCAAACTGTCTAAAATTGTCTAAAACACAAATTGCTGTGACTCTCTTGCCAAAAGCAGTGCTTCCCTGCTTTTTAAGTTTATGGTCTTTGAAACACAAACTTGGGAGGTCCTGTTCTAATATGTCTAAATTTTTAAAATAAAGCATATGTAAGGACTAGAAAGCAATCCAACATCTTCTCCAGCCTGCTGTGCCCCCCGCCTCATCCCTCGTAAGGGGGTACGAGAGCCATGCTTCCAGGTCTTAGGATTTGCTAGGCTGCATCAGAGAGCGAGATGCCTGGTACACTGTGCTTAAGAAGTTTTGTTGAAATCAAGAAAAAATGTAATAAAACTTAGAAAATGTACTATGTTTGGTCTTGGAACATAAGTAATGCATAAACAGAATATCCTATGAATTCTGAACAGATGATAAAAAACTGTTAAAACCATCTGCATGGGGAAATTCCAGAAGATATAGTAAAGGGAACAAGGAATTTCATTTTTTGAAAACCATGGGTGGAACTTGAGAGGAGCTGGAATCTAAGGAAGAGAAAATGACAGAAAATGAAGGGAATTGATGTGTGTCCAGTTGCCTGCCAGTCACTGGGTTAGATGTTTTACATGAATTCTCTTTTTGTTCTCACAACAAGCCTATGTATAGTTATTATGCCCATTATATATAGAGAAAACTGAGATTAAATAGCTTCCCAAAGGACATATAATATAATTACAATAGTAAGTTGTGGAGTCAGGATCTGAATTCAGACTGGGATGGATTCCAATGTCTGAGCTATTTTCAAATGTACTACAGTTTCCAACACACACTCACACACACACACACACACAGTCAGCCAGATTATAATTTCAAAGGACCACTCTATTGCCTCTGGGCTGCCATTATTTTCTCATCTACAAAGAGCAATAAAGGTCACTATTTGTTCAAATCATCAGTACATATTTATCCCATCCACTCGTAAATGGCTGCCCACGTTGGCTGTGCTGTCAGCCAGCTGGCCTCAGCTCAAGCCTATCTTTTTAATCAGACATTTTCCTAAGTTCCAATGAGCAGATTGATGAGAGATTTTAGTTGTTCTTTTAGGAACACTATGCCTAGACCCATGCAAGATGAAAAAAAAAAGGTTTATAAATGTGTACGGATTGATTGAGCTATACTTTAAGATCATGGTTTCCTGAGTACCCAGGATTTTCAGTGTAATTTAGAGCCACTCAATGCAGGATCATGATTAGCTATTGGAAGTTTAGCCCGATTGTATTCAAAAAAGAACAGACATCCACTGAGGAAGACATGGCTCTGGAACAGAAATTCTCAACGTACTAAATTGGCAGAAACACTATCTTTATAATTCTGTGGTTGTCCCCTTTCTCTCATTTTAGTATTCTGTGCATAATTATTTGAACAGTGTGCACTTTTTAAAGTAAAAATATTTCATCTCTACTTTCGATGTTCAATACTATCTTCCATATTTTTCCCATTTTCCCAAACTTCTTATTCTATACCATCCAATCATTCATTTATTTAGCTTTGCTTAACAATCCAAAACTCTGAACCTGATTTGACAGTGCATTTTGTAATGATGTGTGTGTTGAGCAGGGTGTTGACAGTTGGGGAAGAGAAGGACAGGACTATATTAAAGCAAAGTTGAACTTAGGAAAAGATTTTAAGTGGAAAAAATGTTACTTCTTCAAAGATTTGCTTTTTTCTTATCTCTCTTTTATAAAACCCTCCAAGTAATCCAGCCACCCCTCTCAGCTTTTCATATTCCAGAAACTTCTAATCTTTGCTATCTGTAACTCTTACCTTTCATATCTCATGTTGCAAAAGGTTTCATGTTCTTTAGCTAATTTAATTAAGCTAGGAAACTCCATTCATGATCCCAAAGGTTTAATAGCTTTATCGTATTTGTGTTTAAACACGCCAGAGTGATGCTCTTGGAGGCCTGGTCCTTAGCCTGCTAATCACAGCTGATCCTGGCAATAGGTCCTTTACCTCTGACCTGGCTGGTTGGACCTCACTTGTTGACTCCCTGACAGATGTGTGGCACCATCAACAGCACAATTGTGCTTAGCCGGGACCCGTTGTGTGCGAGTAATTCCCCCTCTGCTTTTCCACCTTCATGATGCCACCTCTGGGAGCCAAGCTCAAGGCTGGCATATCCAGCACAACTTTTTGAAGGAAATTTGTTGAAAGCAGGTTTTTAAAAAGATGGCTTAGTGGGAGTAGAGCCTAGTAATAAACTGAGACTGTTGCAAAAAGTCATAGCATGGTATTTGAAAAGCCTGAACTAGAATCAAATCATGGGAAAGAGGAAAAAAGGGAACATAAATCTCAGAGATCTTTCCAAGGGGCCAAAAAATAAATAAATAAGCAAACATGATAGAGTTTATGTCTTTTATTCTTTCATTTAACAAAGAATTATTGAACATAATAACTTAGTCCAGGATACTAAATGCTAGAGCAAACACACACACTCAAACACACACACACACACACACACACACACACACACACACACACACACCCCTCTCTCTCTATTCAGACTGACCCTTTGAACTTCCACATCATTAGCACATTATATGTGTCACATATGTAGGGCTTAAGAAACATTTTTTGAATTAGATTAAGTCATTAATAAATTAGATTTACAGGCAGAACAGGAAAAGAATAAAGCAAAACAGTCTGTTGTGAACAAAAATATTTCTAACCTGAGAATGAAAACAAAACAAAGGAAAATAAAAATCAGTGGCAGTGTGGAAAAACAAATTGGGGAACTATAATCTGAGAGGAAGCCATTTAGGGAAGGGTTTCAGAGCCATTGAGTTTGGGCTAATTGTGGGACATCCATGTCCAGAAGTTCTTGAAAATCCAAGAAAGAAAAAGCTATATTCACATAAGATCGTCAGTCCAATAGGGGACTGGCTCTTGCCAGATCATGGCATAGGCCTGCCGTCATCGTAGGGATTGGAAGCAGGTTTCGACTCAGGTAATGTGGAGATAGTCACATCAACCTTGGTTTAAAGCCCAGTTTAGACACAGACCTGTGAAATGAACAAAGAGACTCTTGGAGTCTTCACTCACACAATAAGGATGACGGCCTCCCCCTCGAACTTGCTGCAGTGACTACAGAGAGCTGCACCTGGAGGCTCCCAAAGAATTAGGATGCTGCTGCTACCTTGTCACCATGCTTGTCGGGTTTGTTATGATGTCATCCTAAAAAGCCACTTATAAGTGAAGGTTAGTAACTCCAAATCAAATATTTCCTAAAATCTTGGATAGAATGCTTTAAAAGCCTGGAAAGAATCCAAGAACCCTCTAGTTAATCCCTGAACAGGACTAGATCTTCTTCTGGATGTACCAGGGCCCACGGTGGCTCCATCTACTCATCACCAGTCGCTCTCCCAGTGTGGCGAGTGTGAGTGTTCATCTCCATCGTGTTTGAGGAATTTGCAAAAATCACTTTTACTATCTCTAAAGCCTGACAGAAACTTTGACACTTACTATGTGCTCAATTAAAGTGTGTGGATGGAATAAATGAATTCCTGCCATTGTGAAGTTGAGGACTCTGAAACACAGAACAGTAAAAGGAGGTACATTACTAGTTCACGCAGAGGAGAGCTCAGGACTCCAGGACCCCAGGAAAATGGTCTTTTGCACGTAATTGTTCACAAACACAAGGAGATTTTTTGTAATGCCTTATCTTTCATTCTAAAGTAGATACTTGGCTTCTTGAGCTCAGGGCCAATGTCTTTGACTTTATTCTGTCTCTCTCCAGCCAAGAGCACACGATGAGTATCTAGCAGGTGATCAAAAGGCAAGCAGTGCATTAATTTGGAAATGGATGTCAGGATAGAGAAGGTTTGACCTCTTCATGACTTATTGTAGAGAGCTATGAGTTTTGGTTTGCTCATTCTGAAGTAATTTATCTTTTAGGGTTTCATTGTGGAGATGAGAGACAGGGTCAGATTCAAGAGTAATACTGCAGTATTTAGTTTTCTTGTTTGCTAAGTGAAATTATAGGCAACAGGGGGAAAAATAAATGAAGCAAAAAGCATGAGTTGTCACTTCTAAGCACTGTTGTAGGCACTCCACAAAATGCATGCTTTATGTCTCTTAAACAAAGTAGGCTATTAAGCGTGCAATGTTAAGAGGAATTTTATCTCACCTATAAATACAAGTGAATCTTTTAAGCTTCAAATCCCCATATATAGACAATTCACTGTGGTAATCAAGATCATGCACACAATTTAACTTCAGTACCATCTGTAACTCTACCGGTATTTTAATAATAATGAATAAAAATATATGTTGGCAACAAAAAATATTACTTAAAGTAGAATCATCATAAAGAGTCAATGATAATTTCTAACAAGCTGTGTAAATATCATATTTACTCAGAATTCTCTTTTGTGCCTTTACCTTTTAATTAATGTGAAAGAAGATCTTTAGTATTTAATTGCACACATAAACTGAAGAAAAAATTATCCCCACTTCTTCGGACTGGAAAAATGAAAAAAATGCTTGAGAATCCACACAAATATTAATAAGGAAATGAATAAGCTTCTTTTATTTTTCTCTTCTTACCTTTTTTCATTTGTCTTTCTTTTTTTGTTGGTTTGTTTGACTTTTTTTCCTTTGGGGGGTGGGGAGGTAGGAGAGACTGTTGAAGGAAGAGATAAGAAAGGCAAGAAAAATAAAGAAGAAATTCAGATTTGGGGGAATGGTATCAGACTATTCTCCATCAATGCTTTACTGTTGCCCAGGAAATGAAACTACGTCCTTCCTGTTGCAGGAAAAAAAGTCATCAATTAAAAAGTTGTTACGAAAAATAAGTACGTGTTACCTGTCTTCTGCTATTGTGGCCAGCAACTGGCCTGGTGGGCAACCTTGGACAGCGAGGAAACCTGAGTTTTGGTCCAGGCTGGGCCAATGATTAACTGAATAATCCTGAAGAATCCTGTCATCTCCCTACACCCTGATACCACCATTTGTAAAGTGGAGGGCTTGGATTTCACAATTTCAGAGGTTTCTTCTGGTCCTGCAGTCCTCTTAGTCTCTGAATGTAAGGCTAAGTCACTTGCAAATAGGACTGGATGTGTTTAAACACCTACCGAGTGGCAAGAGCTGAGGTACTTTGGGTCAGACCTGCAGGTGTGGATTTTTATCTGAAGGCCATAGGGGAAAGAGGCCGTGGCCTTTATGTTAGAAAGGAAAACAGTGCATATGGCAGTAAAGTTATTTGCTGAAGAAAAATGGAGCATCATACATCACATATGAATAAGGGTTTACATTTTAAAAATAGCCTTTTAATTCATGTGAGTTTTGCAACAACTCTTTCAAAGAAGAGGCCCATGAAAGGCCTTTTTAGCAGCTTGTTTTGAAAGTACTCTACTCTGCCAATGCATCCATGAAGTTTGGTACAGTCTCGGAAAAGGATTTCTGGGGAAATCACCATGGTCTATCTCAGACTGTGCATCCCATTGAAAGTGGATATGAGAGAAGCCTGGCTTTTAGTCTCCCAGTATTTTTTTCCACTAAACTTCGAACACCTTTGTCTGGAGTCAGATTTCTTCCCTCTTTCCTCTTTTCCACATTAAACACAGAGAAACAGGCACACACGCTTTTGGAGGTACGGAGTGACGGATTTAGCGGCGAGCAGACACACTGGCAGGAGGCTGAGATGTGAGTGGAGCCTGAAGTCCAAGGACGACATGAGCCTGCTTATCAGAGCCGCAGGAGCAGCGCTGGAGCAGACGGTGCTTCCCTTCCTGCTCCCAGCCCGCGTTCGGGTGACGCGGGCTCTGGCTCCAGGCTGCCGACCTGCAGAGGGACAAGGGCCGCGCCACGTCATCCTCGCTCACGCTGTGCCTTCACCCTCCTTGTTTCCCTTCCACGTCACCTTCTCTTGTTCATCTGGCCCACTGAGAACCTTCAGTGCAAAAGAGCTACCTATGACACCAATTCTTGGGCAGGTTTTGTGGCAGAGAAAAGAGACCCCCAAAATAAAATTGTTAAAATAGTTTCTCTCAATTGCAGCAGATATTACAGGCAATTCGTGTATTGCTTCATGTTTTCATTCTGCACTTTATAATTAAAAGGGGACACTTTTGCATTTATTCTTATTCCATCTTTAAAGTGATCCTATGGCTGGATACCGTAGAGATGGCTCTTTATTTTGCAGACAATGGAAATGGAGCTTAGTGTACCTGAGTGTATTATCTGGAACCAGCGAGTCAAGAGAGGAAACCAATCTAGGAATGGAGATCTCGCAGCTCCAGCCCTCCGGGTAGTTTCCACTATGCCAGGCTCTCCCAAATCACAAAACAAAACAAAACAATAAAAGCCTAATTATTGTTTTCATTTATGCTAGATCATTCCTCCTCTGCTTTAAGAATAGGACACATGTTTAAAATAACACGCACTATTGAATTTAGATGGTTCTGTGGGCAGATCCTTAATTCCCAATGATTAGGCTACTGTGATAAGAGGCCTGCTCTATTCTCAACTGAGGCAGGGGTGCCAGTGTTGTTCACGTCACATGCAGGTGACAGAGGGAATGACCTATCTGCTCTGGGGGCGTTTCCTTCTTTCTGATCTGAAATTTTCCCATTCCTATCACTTTTAGGGACAGGAGATCCAAAGTTCAGATATGTTCTCTGAAAACCACTGTTCCAATGCACAGGATCTAGGAGGCAAGGGGTCCCAAAAAATCCCCTCAGCATCTTTCCATCAGCACAGATCATTTTTTATGGATTTCCTAATTCCCAAAGTGGGACAACTGTTCCCGGAAACTGAGATACAAGGCAGACACCTTTCAGAGGTGGGAATGGGCCGTGGGGAGCAGGGGAGCCGTTGCCGCAGGCAGATGGGCTCGGGAGGCTTGGTACTCCCTGGGGTGGGCACCCTGTGAGAGAGAGAACTGCACAGAGCCGGAGGAACTGAAATATCACACGCCTGGCTGTCTGGAGGGCTGGGTTCCATTTTACTGGCTTGGATGGGACCTTAGTGAAAAGCTCCTAAATTTTCCCAAGGGTTTATTTATTTGTTTACATCTCTGCATTTCTCAATGGCCTGTGAGCTCCTTGAAATCTGAGACTCTATTTTACTCAATCTATCCTCAATCTGTCTCTGAGGACAAACACAAAGTGCAACCTTAAAAATAATTTGTCAGACTAAATTAAACAGAAATGATCAGGTCATGTCTACTTCTACTATTCATTCCATGATCATTTTAACAACTTACATTTTACCCAAGGACTACTATAGTAAGAGGAGAAAAATTAATGTGAGTTTTTTTTGTTTTTTTTTTTCTTGAGTGATGTGTGATTGTGTTAACTTAAAACATTTGCAGGGGTGCGGTCGATTCTGCCACAACATAATATATGCATTTGTAAAAATAACCTGGTAATTGCACAGCAGAAATCTTATAACACAAGTAGGGTTAGGGGCACAGGACTAAAAAATGTCACATAAAAGACTATGAGAACCTGATAAAAATGGTGGCACACTTTTATATATGTTGAGTATTAAGACATACATATATCTGCAACTTGCTTGTGGAACTGGGTGTCAGGAGGGCTGTGACTTATTGTGAAGTGGTGGGGAAAGTATTTTATGAAGTGGGAAGAGCATTCTGACCACAGATGAGGATGGGTGAGGATAACACGGCTGCAAATTTAGGTGCACGTTGATGGGTTGATGGTTAAGGTGCCCATATGTGTGCACACGCTTTGCATGTTCCGGCAGGGCTCATTTGTCTGCATGCATCTGATATTTCTTGATGACAAAACAAGCATAAGCAAATGCAAGATCTGCACTATCGAATAGTTTCCTAATATATAAATAGTGTAACAAATTTGGTCTTCAAACAAGTACTTTAAAGTGTGTACACACCTCCTCTCACTTACCTCTCGTGCCAGGATAAAGTGGCACCGAGCTCTGCTTTCCATTTGCAGAGTGACCGTGACTTCCAAGGTGTCACTGCTGTGATTTTTATGTTATTTCTCTTCAGCGAGGATCTGGCTCTGTTTTGTATTTGCAGAATATTTCAAAATATTTTTCAACATTTGTGTTTGGGAAAAACTAAAAATATACTTTACCAGTTGATTTTTTAACATACTTAACAAACAAGAATTTAATCCTTATGTTTCTGATTAATTTTCCTGCAATTAGCTGAAATACCGCTCTCTAAAAATTTGCTGCATAAACAAGCATAATCCTATGAAAATGTTCTTCTTAAAAAATGTCAGATCAATTCTGCCTGAGAGCTTTTATCACCACGAGGGTTACTTTCAAACTAAAGGGCACATTTTAAATTCTTTTGAATGAGGTATGTCTAGATTTCATGAAGTCATTTTTCAATGTCCTAAAGGATTAAGTGTGCACAAAAGGAAAAATAGAAATGATTGTTGGTACTATTATGTTGGCTGATTGATCGGTCCCTTCCTTCCTTCCTTCTTCATTCACTCACCACCCCATTCTTTCAAGAAACCTTTTTTGAAGGCCTACTATGTACCAGATTCTCTGCTAGGCTTCCACAAAGAGTGTGCCACCTAGTAGAAGATACAACAAGATAAGAGAATTTTTCCATAAATTTAGATGATGAATTGTCTTAGTTCATTTTGTGCTGCTATAACAGAATACCTGAGATTAGGTAATTTTTTTTTTTTTTTTTTGAGACAGAGTCTCACTGTGTTGCCCGGGCTAGAGTGCTGTGGCGTCAGCCTAGCTCACCGCAACCTCAAACTCCTGGGCGCAAGCGATCCTTCTGCCTCAACCTCCCGAGTAACTGAGACTACAGGCATGCGCCACCATGCCCGGCTAATTTTTTCTATATATTTTTAGTTTTCCAATTAATTTCTTTCTAATTTTAGTAGAGATGGGGTCTTGCTCTTGCTCAGGCTGGTTTCGAACTCCTGAGCTCAAACAATCCGCCCACCTCGGCCTCCCAGAGAGCTAGGATTACAGGCGTGAGCCACCGCGCCCAGCCAAGATTAGGTAATTTTTAAGGGACAAAAATACATTGGCTCACAGTTCTAAAGGCTGAGAATTATAATATCAAGGTGCTGGCCTCTGGTGAAGGTCTTGCTGCATCATCTCATAGTGAAAGGCAAGAGGGTGAGAGAGAGAGAGAGACAGAGACAGAGAGAGAGAGAGACAGACAGACAGACAGACAGACAGAGAGATTGATTATGCTCCTGGAAGCTTTCTTATTGCAGCATTAATCTCAACTCAATAAGGCTGAGGCTCTCATGGCCTAATTATACCTTAAAGGCCCCACTTCCTAATACTGTCACAATGACAATTAAGTCTCAACATGAGTTTGGAGGAGGCAAGCATCCAAACCAAAGCACTACTGTGCAAAGAGTGAAGGGAAGGGTCCTCTACAAGAGAGTGGAGGGTCAGGGCATCAGCACCAACCTGGAGGGACATATCTGTGGTTTCAAGACCAGCAGCTCTGCCCATGGCCCACACTGTCCCACGTTTGGGTGTCATCAAAGAAGCCTTAGAAAGCATGATTACCACATTTAGGGAAGTCCCAACAGGTGGCTATGGAAGTGAATATCAAATTCAAGACTGTACAAGATCTGAGATTATTCTCCAATGCTTTGTGGAAGAGAAATAAGTTATTAGAATAAGTAACTTGTTTTCCAAAGGCTTTCACATAACTGGGAGAAAGACATTCTAAATTATTGTATTCCTCTAAATACAATCACTGTGAGAGTCCTCGGGGATTGATGCTGGCAGAGTAGGTAAACAGCACTTTTCCCCTTAATAATATTCCTTCTTATACAACCAGCTCAACAGTAGTAATCTGAGGCTTTGTTCAAGTGGTTGATGAAAGGAATGGATGGGTAGCTGGGCTTCTGAGTCACACAAGCCTGGGTGAGAATCCTGGCTATAGCATTTTCTAGTATCGTGGCCTTGATGGCATCTAGAAACTTCATTTCCCCATTTATGAAAGAAAGTCATACCTGTCCTTCCAGGTTGTTGTAAGGAGTAGATGCAACAACACGTGGAGACAAATAGTACCTGACTTTGTTCAGAGCAGGTGGTTGATAAATGATGGCAGTTAATGTCAGGACTTCTCTCTTCACAGAATATTTTTTGCTAATTGAATCTGGTATCTTTCTCTCCCTCTCCTCCCTTCCCCCCAATTATTTTAGACAACTGTGATGACCCGCTAGCATCCCTGCTCTCTCCAATGGCTTTTTCCAGTTCCTCAGACCTCACTGGTACTCCCAGCCCAGCTCAACTAAACTGGAGAGTTGGTAAGTAAGGTGATCCAAATCCTACGTCATGCACTACATAGCCACGCAGTGGGGAGATGGAAGGAAGTGCACGCTTCCATACCCTGGGATCGTGTCCAAGGGCAGTGTTCATAGGAAGATTTTGGAAGAGGGGAGTTTTGGCCCTACTTCCCATCACACGGTAGATATTCAAAGTACAGGGACTCATGTTCCCTGTACCCACAGCAGTCCTTTTTTGATTATCATAAGAGGCCTTTGTGAAAATTACTTTTAAAAAAAGCATCTGCTTTATTTTCACATGTCATGCATCTAACATAGCTACCAAAACGTATTATTATGAAAATATAATAAGAATAAAGTTGATTAAAATTTCCCTTCCATAACTTTAATTTTACTAAAAATCAATATTGCTGATTTTTGAAAAATATACAAAATGCTATTAACTAAAAGTAAGAAAATACAAATAATTTGTTATTCTACCAGCTAGAGATAACTGTGATTAAGTGTCTGGTGTGTAGTTTTACAACTTGTGATAAAAGTAAGAGTAAACACTCTTAAATGGTCTCTCATATGAAATCTCTTTAACAAATATGATGTTAGCTATCCAGACATATTTTTAACTTAAATTGGATGCTGACATTTGTTATGTACAGATACAATGTGTAATTTCTCTTACTGAGAAAGAGAGATTCAAATTATTTCAATTTTTAAAGATTGTTTAGATTTGAATATCTGGTAAATATTATAAACTCTTTTCTAAGTCAAGAAAAAATATATATGCAGTTTTAAGAGATCCAATTGCCAATTAGAGTTTATATTAATTAGTCTTTACTATATTTTCCATTGATATAATAGGCCAATGACATGAGTAGATTTTCCAGTGTTGAACCATCTTTGCATTCAGGAATCAGATGTAATTGGTTGTTGTGTTATTGATATTTTTTACATACTGAATGATTTAATTTGTTATCTCTTTAATTTATAATTTTTAATTTTTATGAATAATGAAATTGATTTATAGTTTTCACTTATATGCTTGTTTTGTTTTATACTATATGTTACAGATTTTCTATTAAAACAGAATCAGTAACTTAAAAGCTAGCAAGTGCCACTCTGTTGTTGAGAAAGCCCATTAAGAGTGTTATTCTAAATGAAAAAGAAAATGGCCAGAGACCCAGCAGGAAGATATTAACAACAATTTTGTACCAATATTGTTCTTTGCTGGATATTCTGTACCAAAACTTCTATTAAGCATTTTACTTTTATTATGAAATTTTAAAAAGTCATTGTAGGGCAAGCATTATTGCCTTTTATCTTCAGATAGGGATCCCAAGGCTCAGATCCCTGAGCCTTGAGAAGTTACATAGTTTCTCCAAGACCACAGAGGTGAGAAGCGGAAGTGCTTGGATTCGAACCTAAGTCATTTGAATTCAAAGTTCACATTTATAATTTCCACATTAGCAACTTGACTCACTCGTACAAGTTTAAGAGGGGTGTAGTAGAAAGAAAAGAAACTTAGAAACTAAGCGAGGTATCCCAAGAATGGAAAAACAAGCACCACATGTACTCACCATCCAATCGGTATTAGCTGATCTGCACTTAAGTGCACATATAAGAATAACATTTATTGGATGTTGGGCAGGAGGAGGGAGGAGGGGGGAGGAGGGGACGGGCATATACACAAACAATGAGCACTATGCATCATTGTCCCAGGGAATGGACACACTTGAAGCTCGGACTTGGGGGGGAGGGGCGGCAAGGGCATTATACGTAACCTAATCATCTGTACCCCCATAATATGCTGAATTTAAAAAAAAAAAAAGATGTTACAAGAAAAAAATAAAAATAAAATTAAAAAAAAAGAAACTAATTATTCAGTTCAAATGCTAGTGATAACATTTACACACTCTGTGTTTGCAAGTCACCTACCTCTCCCAGCCTTCAGCTTTTCAATCTGTAAAGAGGCCCGGTAACGCCTGCCTTGCTGCACTCTGGGCAGACTGAGCTCAGACTTGCATATCCTAAACACCTCTTTGACTGCAGAATAGAGAACCGAATCAAAGCAGGAGGCCCGTTTCTCATTTCAGAAAGAAATAAGGGTTGGAAGATTTTAATATGGTCTCCAATAGGGGTTCTACAGACAGACTTTGTCTCAATCCCACCCAAAATGTGTGGCAGCAGAAAGTCATTACTGCCCAGTAGCTCATTGGCAGTTTCTGGGGAAGTCGGGTCAGATCACGGCCAGCTCCCACCTTAATGGGCAATACTGACTCAGTACAGGTGTCTGCACTCGGATTTCTTATCATCATTCTGCTCACTGGGGAAGCTGGGTGCCTGAGCCCAAGGCTGGCTTGACCGTGAAGAGAGGAGGTCGACTTCTCTTCTCTCTACTGACTAGAGTCTGAATCAGGATGGCCAAGCAGAAGACACAGTCGTGCAGTGGGATGCACTGTCCTAGAACTCATCCTCTAGCGCATTGTCGGAGGTGCAGACAGCCTCTCCTTCACTCATCTGGGCCCAACCGCTGCCCTAACAGGAGAATAAACACTGGCTCAAGGAGGTGTTAGATCAATGGTTCTCCGGATCTCCTGGAGAGCTGTACAGAGAGCATTACCTGAGCCATTTCCCAGATACTCTGAATGAATTGTCTGGGGTGGGACCCAGCAAGGATATTGATAAAGCATTCTAGATTTCCAGCCATGTGGTATAATTTGTTCTTTGAGATATATTTGATGTCATTCCTCTTATAAAACAAAAAGGAGGTTTTAAAGGAATATATGTAGAAAAGGAGTGTTCATTGAGACAGCGTTATAATTGCTGCTAGGCCATTTCAGTAGATAGACAGGACATAAGGCTGGTTTTAGAAGGAGGAAAATAAATTCTTGTTTTATACTGATATTTCCAATATAAATAAAAATTACAGGTTTTTTCCTTAACTTTGTAAATCTTATGTGTCTATTCACCCATATGACAAAATCTGTTCTTAATCACATTAATGTAATTACTTTTATATTTTATCCTAAAATATGTGTATGTTTTATGTACGTATATATTTTATATGTTTATGTATGCATGTATATATTTCATATACGTTTGTGTGTACATGTGTATATCACCGTATCTATCTATATATACATATGTATGTATGGCAATGTCGAAGGCCCCGTCCCGGAACGGCGAGGTTGTGTGCGTGGGAGCCGCACCCCTCCCGCAATCGGTGGTGCCTGTCTGCACGGGACAGGAAAGCACGACGCCAGTGCGCGAGCGTCTCCCACCAGCCTCTCTGGGTCGGGTTCTTGAGGTGCATCAGCTCACAGCTCACAGCTGCCCTCCACGTGGCTATCTCTGTTTCATAAGTGACAGATGCTGGGGCACAGAGAGGACAGCGAGGGCCAACCTGGGCTCCCTCCAGGAAGCCTCGTCCCCTCGGCCATGCTCTCGGCCATGCTCTCGGCCATGCTCTTGGCCAGGGCACCACGACACGGTCCTGCCCAGAGCGTCACGATCGCTTCAGCATTTTGGAGCGGAGAAGCCGTGGGTCCTTTTCACTGCTGCACGTACTCCTCCACCCCGTGCCGTGGAGGTATAACTGACAGTAAAACTGTGCATATCTAAACTGCACAGCATGGTGATTTGATCTGCGTGTGCAGTGGGAAATGAGTACCGCAAACAAATGAGTTAACAGATCCATCGCCTCGCATAGTTATCTTTCCCTTTGTTTCGTGGCGAGAATGTAAGATCTGCTTTAGCAAATGTCAAGTGTACAACAGAGAACTATTAACTGCAGACATCATGCTGTGCCGTTAGATCCCTCGGATCCATGCATCGTATAAACTCAAGTTTGCGCACTTCGACCAGCATCTCTCCATTTGCCCCACCCTACGTCTCTGGCAACCACTATTCTACTCTCTGCTTCTTTAAGTTCAACTTTTTAAAATTCCACATATAAGTGAGATCGTGCATGTTTTTGTCTTTCTGTGTTTGACTTATTTCACTTAGCATCATGCCCACTTGGTTTATCTATGTTGTCAAAAATGGCAGGATTTTCTTTTTGTGGCTGAATAATATTCCATTTTATATATAACGTATTTTTTTATCCATTCATCCATCAAGCGACACTTAGGTTGTTTCCATGTCTTGGAACAACCTAGGTGATTAAGAGGTGTGAATAATACTGCAACAAACATCAGAGTACAGCCATTCCTTTTAGATACTAAAGCCATTTCCTTCAGATATAAACCCAGTAGTAAGATTGCTGGATCATATGGTACTTTTATTTTTAATTTTTTGAGGAACCTCTATGCTGTTTTTCATAATGGCTGTACTAATCTATATTCCCACCAACAGCATACGAAAATTCTCTTCTCCACATCCTCACCAAAAACAAAATTCTTTCTTTCATCTTCTTAACAGATGGGAAGTGACATTCCACTGTAGTTTCGATTTTTATGTTCCTGATGATTAGTGATGCTGAGCACCTTTCTATGTGCCTTTTGGCTATTTGTATGTCTTCTCTGGAAAAATGTCTCTTCCATCCTTTGCCCATTTTTTAGTTGGGTGTTATGTTTTTACATTGAGTTGTATATGTTTCTTAAATATTTTGGTTATTAAACCCTTATGAGATATATCATTTGCAAATATTTTCTCTCATTATGTAGGCTGCCTTTTTAGTGTGTTGATTGTTTCCTTTGCTGTATGGAAGGTTTTAGTTCCATAAAGTCCCAGTTGTTTATTTTTGCTTTTGTAGTCTGTGCTTTTGATGTCTTAGTCTATTTCTTGTTGCTTATAAAAGAGTAACTGAAACTGGGTAAATTGTAAGGAAAATAAATTTATTTCTTACAGTTATGGAGGCTGAGAAGGCTAAGGTCGGGGGTCCACGTCTGGTAAGGGTCTTACGGCTCGCGGGGCCTCTGCAGAGTCGCAGGGCAGCAGAGGGCATCACACGGAGGCGGGCTGCATGATAACACGCGAGCTCAGGCCTCTCTTCCCAGTCCCATGATAACCCATTAATTCATTAATTCTCAAATGAATTAATGTATTCATGAGATCAGAGCCATTATGACCCAATCACCTCTTAATAGCCCACCTCTCAATATTGCCACATTGGGAATTAAGTTTCAACATGAGTTTCAGAGGGAACGAACATTCAAACCATAGCAGTGTCGTATCTAAAAATATATTACCTACTTTCGAAAGCAATGGCCAATCACTATTAATGTCCTGGGTGTTTCCCCACTCTGCTCTGTTCAATACACGGGGCCCATCTCAATGTATTCTGTCTCAACTTTCAACCTCTATCATGTCCTCTTCCCTGACACATTCCCTGACAGATGTAATTGTAATGACCTGCTTTATTTAGCCTCATCCCTTTCTCTCCTTCAAGAGAGCACGGTGAACCTGCCTCCTTTAGTTCTACACCCAACACCAAACTCCTGCCTCTTCTAAATGTCCAATATCTCACTCTGTCTCTCTGTCTCTCTCTCTCTCACACACACACACACACACACACATATATATATATACACACACACACTAGATTTAAACTCTTAAAGAGCAGTAATTGAAATATACATTCACTTTTTTTTTTTTGATGCCAGGAATAGTTTAAAATAGGTGAGCAATAAATACCTATCAAAGCATGATTTTCAGTAAGGTAAAAACATAGCTCTCACACAAATGTAAAATGAGCACATCAAAAAAATATTCAACTCAATAAGGTGGTGACCAGGAAGATGGTACAAGATGGTAAAGCTAGTTCAAAGAGTATTTTGGGGAACGAGGTATTCAGAGATATTTTGAGGGGAAAGAAAAGAATATTAGAATAAAATTGCTATGTAAATGCAAAACCAGTATGTATTAGTTAAGATTCTCCAGAGAAACAGGACCAATAGGAGATGACAGACAGATAGATTAGAGAAGATTTATTATGGGAATTGGCTCACATGATTATGGAGGCCACAAAGTTCCACCATATGCTGTCTACAAGCTGGAGAGAGCCAGGGACACCATCAGTGTGATTCAGTCTGAGTTCACAGACCTGAGAAATGGGGGAGCCAGGGGAGTATCTCTCGATCCCCAAGGCCTGAGAACCTGGACAGCCACTGGTGCAATTCCCAGAGCCCAAAGACCCAAGAACCTGGAATTCAGATGTTCAAGGGCAGAAGATGAATATCCCAGCTCTAGGAGAGAGAGCAAATTCACCTTTCCTCTGCCTTTTTGTTCTGTCTTTGCCCTCAATGAATTGGATGGTGCCTGTTTACCTTGGTGAGGGTGAATCTTTCTTACTCGATCCACTTGTTCAAACACCGATCTCTTCCAGAAATACCTTCATATATAACCAAAAAAATAACACTTTACCAGCTATCTGGGTATCCCTAACCCAAGCAAATTACCACTTAAAATTAACCATCGTGATGTCTTATAGGGTAGTGAAACTTGGGAGTTATATCTTCTCTCTTGGACAGACATTTATTATATCTATTAACATGTAACAAAGTCACGGTATCTAAGTTCTGATCAACCAGAGAATAGCAAAACCAAATGACAGGCTCATTCTCCTGAGGAATTAAATAATCGTTGAGTGGACTTGCTAGAAACTGCCCAAGGACTATACTGAAAGGGCATACTGCACTTGCTTGTGATTTTCAAGCTTTGGATAGTTTTTTCTTAACATACTCCATTCATTCATTCGCCATAGTAATTAGTGAATCCCTTCTACTCCACACCATTCAGACTTCTACACACGTGTCAAGGAGCTTCCTGGTATCCCACTCACCCAAGATAAAACCTGAACTGTAAGACTCTCAACTGCCGTAGCATCGAGTCCCTCAATAGATTCGAGTGTGCCCAGTGCTGCCCTGCAGGCAAGTCCTTGGGCACCATTTACAATTGCTGCACCCCCTGGGAACTATGTAAACGTTTGGCATCATTGAACATGGAAGGTTAAGGAACACTTTCCCCCAGTATGCCCTGGGAACTCAGGTAGACATGAGTCTACTTGACCTATACCCAGGAAGAAAGGGTGCACAGCTGGTCAGATGGCCGCGGCCGAGGCACGGATCACTTCAAACGCTGAAAGAAAGACTACAGGAAGGATGTGCTGGGAAAATGATGTCTGCTGAGCTGCCTCAACCCCGCGTACAGCAGTGGAATGAGTCCATCAGTGACGAACTAATCGTTCTGAGGGAAAACGTGCCCTTAGGAACAGCTGTCGACCTGCAGGTTTTGCTGTGCCCGTGGGGATCTGGGTGATACCACCCACGAGGAGGGGGATTAACGGGTAAAGCCCAACTGTAATAGTCTCAATGCTGCTATCTCATCTGTGGAAAGGATTTGCCAAATGGAATTTTTGTTCTCTTGCTTCTATACACCCTTCAGCCTCCATCTCATCACACACAAAGAAAATGAAAAGCAAGGAAGAGAACTAATTACTTTGGGGAAAAAAATGACAAAATACATTAAGCTGGAGGTCAGATCACCATTAACTTAGGTTGCCGAGTCAATCTATATAATTGTGGCTTAGGAAGGATCAGTCTTTGTCAAACATGATTTGTTTTGTGGCAAGAAAGCTTTTGATTTGAACATTAAAGTTAGCTGGGCTTCGGAGAAGCACTTACTGTCAGCAGGAAGTGTAGGAGCTGGGGGAGCAGCATGAAGCCGCCCAGCTGTGGGTTAGGCCTGCTTGAAAATGAGGGGAAGGATTTAAGTTGTTTTATGTGATTAAAAGGCAAATAGGAATAGACATCTTTGGCCCCATGAGAGGAGAGGTTTGTATTTTTCTTTCCCATCCTTTCCCCACCCCTCAAATACAGTTTGCAAACAATTATGTTTACCACTTGTTCCTTGAAATTTTAATCCGTCTTCCTTATTCAATATATTTTTTTTGTGATGTTTGCCTGTGTAAATTGAGATTGTGTATTTCTAGCTTGACAATTTTGTTGCCATGGAGAATTTGATTTCTTATGTCAAGAAATTTTCAGCTTCCTGGGCTTGTAGATGGATGGATGAGGAGGCTTAAAACCCTTGCCTCCCCCTTTGGAGCAGATTTCATGCATGCTTCCTCCACACCCACCCCCTGGGGCAGCCCTGGTAAAGTCATGTTAAGGACCCCTGAAGGTCTTTGGAAGTTGGTTTTTGGTTTGAAGTCATCGGGTCCTTCAAGAGGAGAGGAGGGCTGGAGACAATGCAGGAATCAGGGTTCATTTGCACAGTTAGCATTTCAGCTGTCTAGGGATTCCCTCCAAATAGCCAGGTGAGAATCCTGGGATTCAATTTCGCAGGCAACACTGCGATGTCCGCTCACTAGAGACAGCACCAGTCTCCCATCTGGATTGATTGAGCCAGGCATGATATGGGTATAATCTAACCCGTTTAAAAGGACAGTGAGGCCGGGCGCGGTGGCTCACACCTGTAATCCTAGCTCTCTGGGAGGCCGAGGCGGGCGGATTGTTTGAGCGCAGGAGTTCGAAACCACCCTGAGCAAGAGCGAGACTCCGTCTCTACTAAAATTAGAAAGAAATTAATTGGACAACTAAAAATATATAGAAAAAATTAGCTGGGCATGGTGGCGCATGCCTGTAGTCCCAGCTACTCGGGAGGCTGAGGCAGAAGGATCGCTTGAGCCCAGGAGTTTGAGGATACTGTGAGCTAGGCTGACGCCACGGCACTCTAGCCCAGGCAACACAGTGAGACTCTGTCTCAATAAATAAATAGATAAATAAAAGGACAGTGAGATATGCAGAATTTCATCCCTGGATTTTCTCCTCTACCCTTGAAGTGTCCCTTTCTCCTTTTCAGCAACTTTCCTCTCTTTTGTGCTGTCCAAACCGCCCCGGGCATGGTGGGAATAGAGGTCAATGCTTCCCTCCGTTGTCTCTTACTCTCCCTTACTACTCAAGTGTGTCTGGTGGGTGGAAACATGGACCTGCCCCAAGAGCTTGTTAGAAATGCAGAATCTTGGCTTCTCCCCAGGACTACTGCGTCAGAACTCAGGCCTTACCCACTGCTGCATTCGCACAGTCGCATTTGAGATTGCTGTTCTAGAGCGTCCCTGAATCTTCTGTCCTTCAATTCTCATCTTAATGACTTACTCACTCTGGATCTCCGCTGTAGGGGAGGATGGAAGGGAGTGAGGAACCCTGACCAAAACTTCAGCTCTATATTTCTTTCATTACATCAGCATTCTAAGATACTTTGTATCATTCTCATTTTTAAAGATGAGGAAACAAACTCAGAGAGGGTAAATCACTGGCCTAAAATACACAGCTAATTTTGTTAGGGTTCAGATTTGAATCTAAGTCTTTCTCTCCCTCATTATCCAATATCTTTATTCATGTTGTTCTGAGATTTTAATGTGAATAAAGTTGCTGTTGGAATAATAGTGAACCCTTTCAGGTAATTTTGGCATTTCAACTAGGGTTCTTAGTATTTTAATCACAAAGACTTGATTTTCAGACATCAAGGGAGAAACAAAGATTCATGTATCTGTGCCTCCTCAATGCCGGAAAATCATACTGTGGCCTAATATACCTGTGGGAAAACTAACCTTGACCTACATACTTAAACAATGCCCTAAGCCTCTTCTCTTACTGGGACAGCTATAGATCATTGAGACATATAGGACAGAAATCTTTTGCTATTTAATAAGAGCCTTGGGACCTTGTCTCAAAAGCAGACAAATCCAGTGTGATTGCTCTCTGTTCAGCTCTCTGTCCATCGTTCAACAATGATGAAGGGGAGAAGGAAAAGTATTACAGAAATACTTTTGCTTGCTAATACCATAATGCTTTAAAGATTTAAATATCACAATTTGGCACAATGGAAGTGCCTACAAAAGAAAGAGAAACCCTCCATTCACCTTTTCCTTTTTTTTTCTGATAACTGAACACTTCCTTCAACAGGCCAAATTGAGATTATTTCTAAGTAGCACTCCTTAAAATGCAGTGAATCACCAATCTGATGTCTCTTGCAAAGAGACAAGAGCTTCTTCAATTCACTGGTTCATTGAATTTAACTTAAAACATTTTGACTTAAAAATATAACAATAGGATTAAGGCTTATATTTGTCTAGTGATTGGCAGTTTACGACTGTGTTTGCAATATGTGCCACATTTAGGAGGATATAAGATACACTGGAACAAAATATTGTACGGTGAATGTTCTTGCTTTGTCTAACCTGGGGCAGTCAGGTAGGAGTATGTTTACCTCTCCAGAAGAAGTCTTTCACTTAGACATCCTGGAAATGTCCGTGACAAGATGAGCTAAGGATTAATGAATCCACTGTGTGGGGTGAAAATGGTAACATGAGACAAATCCCAAAGACTCAGAAGGTGGGAGGTGACGTGATGTTCAGTGCATTCTTCTCTGGGATCCCAGTTTGAGCCCTCCTTCTCCTATGGTGGTCCCTTCCTCAGTTCTTCTTTTGAATGTCTCACACTTCACTTATCTCAATTATATTCATCTATGCAATTGGTTGAATATGTATGAACTTCAAATTTTTCATCAATGGGAATGCTTCATTTAAAAATTCCAGATTTTATCAAAGAATTCTTATAATTTGTTTTGCTAATGATTGGCTTCTAGTGAAACTCTTCTACACAAATATCCATAGCAGTTAGATAGTATTCTGGGGTATCTTTGTTAGCTTGTTTCTGTGAAAATAACAGAAAATCCAGCTCACACTGCTTGGAAAATATCAACTTATTGAGGTTAGAGACATGAAGATTGAGAGGCATCCACATGTTTATTTCTAAAATAGGTTATATTTCTAAAACAGGTTGGTTACAAAGGATATTTACCCTCTCATAATTTATTAAGCTAAACATTTGTTGTCTGGGATTTTTTCTATATCTCTGGGGTTCTTTTACATTTAAAAAAGGATTAAAAATAAAATTTATCACCCTCTATAAAAGGAAGTTCTAAATGAGGACAGGCTCCAGGGCTGGTAGAGTACGTTCAACATGCCGTTCTCAGCACCCCCATCATTCTGGAGCTAATAAGCCTCAGCCACACACAGCAATGTGGCGGGAAATAAGGAGACCACGGCCTCCCATGCGTGTTTGTGAGCCATCAAAGTGTGATTCCCCAGAACAACAGCACGATGAACATCACCCAGGAACTTGATAGAAATGCAGATACTTGCATTCACACCAACCTACTACATCAGAAACTCTAGCCGTAGTACCTAGAAACCTGTGTTTCTCCAAGT
>NW_012149452.1:1192414-1200967 GCF_000956105.1 Propithecus coquereli
CCTCTAATTCCAACAATTTGGAAGGCCGAGGTGGAAGGATTTCTTGAGTTCAGGAGATTGCGATCAATGTCAGCAACATAGCAAGACCCCATCTCTATGAAGAGTAGAAAATTAACTGGGCATAGTGGTGCATGCCTGTAGTCCCAGCTACTCAAGAGGCTGAGGCAGAAGGATTGCTTGAGCCCAGGAGTTTGAGGTTTCAATGAGCTACGACTGAGCCACTGCACTCTAGCCCAGGCACCAGAGCAAGACCCTGTTTCAAAAAAAAAGTATGTAACCAGAGAAGACTCCATATAGCCAAAGCATCCTTAAACGAAAAGAACAAATCAGAAGGCATCCATCTACCAAGCTATACTACAAGGCTATTGTAACCAAAACAGCATTGTACTGGCTCAAGAACAGAGACATAAACCAATGGAACAGGACTGAAAACCCAGGTATAAAACCATCCTCTTATTGTCAACCGATATTTAACAAAGGAGACAAAAACATACACCAGGGAAAAGAATCCCTATTCAATAAATGGTGCTGGGAAAATTGGATAGACCCACGTAGAAGACTGAAACAGGATCCACACCTCTCACCTCTCATAAAAATCAATACAAGATGAATGACACACTTAAACCTAAGGAATGAAAATATAAAAATTTTAGAAGAAAATGTTGGCAAAACTCTTGTAGATATCGGCCTAGGTAAAGAATTTATGAAGAAGACCTTCAAAGCATTCACAGAAAACATAAAAATAAGTAAATGAGACCTGATCAAATTAAAAGGCTTCTTCACAGCCAAAGAAACTATCATTAGAGCAAACAGTCTACAGAACGGGAGAAAATAGGCACATACTACATATATGATAAAGTGCTGATAACAAGAATCTGTATGAAATTCAGGAAAATTAACAAGAAAAAATCAAACAACCCCATTAAAAAGTGAGCAAAGAACATGAACAGAAACTTTTCAAAAGAAGGCAGACTAATGGCCAACATAGAGATGAAAAATTGCTCAACATCTCTAATCATCAGGGAAATGCAAATCAAAACCATCATGAGATATCACTTAACTCCAGTGAGAATGGCTTTTATCAAAAAGTCCCCAAACAATAAATGTCGGTGTGGATGTGGAGAGATAGGAACACTCATACACTGCTGGTGGGACTGCAAACTAGTACGACCTCTGTGAAAAGCAATATGGAGATACCTCAAATAACAAGTAGAACTACAACTTGATCTAGCAATCCCACTACTTAAGTATTTACCCAAAGGAAAAAAAGACATTCTATAAAAAAGACATCTGTACTCAAATGTTTATAGCAGCACAATTCACAATTACAAAGATGTGGAAACAACGCAAGTGTCCATTAATCCATGAGTGGATTAACAAAATGTGGTGTGTGTGTGTGTGTGTGTGTGTGTGTGTGTGTGTGTGTATACCATGGAGTTCTACTCAGCCACAAAGAAACAATGATGAACTAGTACCTCTTGTATTATCCTGGATGGAGCTGGAGCCCATTATTCTAATGAAGCATCACAAGAATGGAAAAAACAAGCACCACATGTACTAACCATTAAACTAGAACTAATCGATCAACACTTAATTATACATATGGAAGTAACATTCGTCGGGTGTCAGGCAGGTGGGAGGGAGGAGAAGGGGATGGGTGTATTCACACCAAATGTAGCTCTGACTCCAGTGGTATAAAGGCAATTTATGTAACCAAAGTGTTTATACCCCTGTAATATTCTGAAAATAATAAAAAAAGTAGAAGAAGAAAACAGCCTTATGAACTGGGCAGCAGCAGACATTGAGTGGAAAGGAAGAATAGGTTCAGAATAATTTTGGGTTTCTTGGAAATGTAAAATCTTCCCCTTTGTTGAAATCTCCCTGTCAGTTTTGAGAAGCTGAGAAAAGCAGAAAGGATAGGGAATTGTGGGCACATTGGGAGGACAGAGTCAAATGATGAACTGTACTCAGAATCCCTGCTCAAATGCCTGCTTCCAGTGACTTTCTTCCTTACTAATTTTCTGGGTTTCTATACACATTGTTTTTTTGTTGTTTTTGTTTTTTTTTTTACTGTTAGAGAATAATTTCAAATAGCTGATTTACCTTGACTGTGTTTGAATCCTGGGTGCCAGGTGTTCTAAACTTCCTGGATCTCACTTTCCTCAAATATGTAACAGGGAAGTGCTATTGACTTCCCAGGAGATGGCGTATGTGTTAAAGTAGGCTAAACTGCAGCATCAAATAGATTCCAATGTGCAATGGCTTAAACATAATAGGTGTTTAGTTCTCACGCATCTTGTAGGTTAGGGCAGGTTTTCAAGTAGGCGGGTGCTTCCCTCCATGCACTGATGTAGGTATCCAGGATCTTTCCATGCTATGATTCTGCCATCACCTAGGACCTTGTCAACTGCACCTATCAGTGGTGGATGAGGAGAGCAAGTGAGAAAGAGGCCTGGAAGTGGCTCATCTTATTCCCACTCACATTTCACTGGAGGTAGCTTGGCCACATGGCCATCACGATAATAGTACAGAAAGCTAAAATATGTCATTAAGTCGCGTACCCACTGTAATTCTATTACTGTAGAAGGAAGAGAGAACAAATGTTAGTGACTATCAGCAGTATCTGCCACTGTGTTCGTGTCCTGCAAAACAAACAACATATTCCACAGAAGGTGCTGAGCACATTCTCTTCTTTTGCTTTCCTGCCTTTGAATCTTCTTAGAAAGGATGAAGAAAAAAGTTGTCAAACAAAAGCTACTAAGGACTAGCTCTACTGGAAGAAAATCAACCATATCTTGTAGGATGTGCCCTATAGCCAGAGTAGGATTGGCCTTAATGTCCTCCATCTCCTGCGTCCACATGTCCAGTTCTGAACATTCCCCAGGGGTAACTGGGGCTCTGGAAAGCACCCAGTTACCAAGGAGTAGCTGAACCTCCCAAGGTGGGAGGAAAGTAGGCTGAAACATAACCAAAATGATCTTCAATGACATAAGTTTTAAGAAAAGGGAATTTATTGATTAGCTCCTCTAAACTAAAAATTCAATTAACTCCCAACTTACTGTCCTGAGCAAGATGTTTACAAAGGGGCTGTTTCCATGCCATCCCTACCCATGTCGTGAGGCAGTGTGCAGTAGCTCCCACTCAGGTTTCAAAAGTTTTGTGAACTCTGGGATCAGTAGAAGTGAACATTGACTTTTTTACTCCTATGTGGAATGAAAACAGAAAACTTAGGCCACAAGTTCTCCAACTAGGTGAGAGCTAATATTGATCTTTGGCAAAGTTCAAGAATGACAATGAAATTATGGAGCCAAAAGGCTTTTTAAAGTATGTTAGGATGCTGCTGTGTGTCAAGTGTACTGGACCACTTGTGGATCCAAGAATGCATCAGAGTCTCTCATGTCTCTGAGATCAGCTTTATCATTTATAGCTGATCTCCATCCAACTTTCCCCCTTTTTCCCCGGGGCATGCTGCACTTGCCTCAGGTTCCAACTCTACCATTGCTGTCTTTAGAAGTCTTTTCTGATCCCCTCCTGAGGCATTCTGTCCTCTGTGCTCCTATAGTTTACCTGTCTTGAGAGTTTCTTTCACCTCCCATTACATGTGTTTGTAAGCAGCTCTCCCTCTCTTCAGTACCCAGCATGCTCCTGGTGTGTAGTGAACATCTACTGAATAATTGGATGCTAGCCCCAAAGACACAGGCAGTGTCCTTCACCTTTGAATCTACAGCACAGTGTCTGGCCATGGTCAGTTCATCGTACATATCTGGGGAGAGAAAAGAGAGGAGGGAATGGAAGAAGAACAAGAGAAGGAAGGAAAGGAAGAAAGGAAGGAAGGAAGGAGATATCAGTCAGAGAGGATGTGAGGCTAATTTGTGCATATCTACAAGCAAAGGCTAAAGTTGTCAGAACAGAAATAAATAAAACAAATTTCATTAGGAAGTTCGTAAGATGGAAGCCATAATGACTAGGGAGAGAAACATGGGAGATACAGCTTGGGAATGAGTCTTAAAGCATGAGAAAGGTTTAGCTGGAGGTGGAGGATGAAAAGTGTGAGGGGATTAAGTACAGAGGCAGGGAAGAGGAGGGCTCATTGTGGGGTAAAGGCATCGGAGTTGAACACTGTTTCATTTCTCTTTGACGGTTGAAAGTTGTAGCTGTGTGAGACATGACTACAACTCTCTCTGATCCTCTTCCAGGAACTGGCGGTTGGTCCCCAGCAGATTCCAATGCTCAGCAGTGGCTCCAGATGGACCTGGGAAACAGAGTGGAGATTACAGCAGTGGCCACGCAGGGAAGATACGGAAGCTCTGACTGGGTGACAAGTTATAGCCTGATGTTCAGTGACACAGGACGCAACTGGAAACAGTACAAGCAAGAAGACAGCATCTGGGTAGGACATCTTTTCTCTTCCAATGAATAAAACTGAGATGTGCTAATGGTAATCATGAACATTGCTGTCATTTTCCTATACCCAGATTGTTGGTAGTTTAATAACTGTTGAGTGCCCATTAGAAATAATTAGACCATGTATAAGTCCTATCCCCAGCATGGCTCCAGTTCCTAGGAAACTTAGGATGTCTGTTGCAAAGAGTTTAGTGTGTTCCTCCTTTTATGGCAACTTGGGTAATTCACTGACTGAACCTCAGTTTCTCCATCTGTAAAAAAAAAAAAAAAAATAGAGAAATACACAACGAAACTCTGATTGTTAATGAGATTATATTGATTTACTGAATACTTATTTACTTATTTATTTGTTCATTATGTACCAAGCACTTTGCATATTTTGCAACAATTCAACTAGCTCAGTTATGTCACTTGACCAAATTTGTCCAATTTGTGAATCTTGGCATGGGAACCTGTAGTCTGGTCTGACTTTAAAGCCACAGTACTGAAACAGCCTCTATCCAAGACTCGATGGTAACTGAGAAGGTTGAAAGTACTAAGTAAATATAAAATTTAAAACTATTCTATCATTATAAACAATCTTTAGCTTGGGAGTGAAGGAAAGTTTGCTCCAAGTTGTAAAAAGGAACTTTCCTTCCCCATCCCAGCCCTATTCCGTATAGATGAAAAGCTGTCAGCAAATTATTAAATGAGGGAAGGGAAGAGGACAGTCAGATAGCCAAAGTGGCCTTATGCACTGAATAAAATAATTTGTTGATTTATATTACTTTTATTTATTTATTTATTTGTATTTATTTATTTTTAAATTTCAGAATATTATGGGGCTACGAACATTTTAGTTACATATAATGCCTTTGTCTTACCCAAGCCAGAGCTAGAAGCATGCCCTTCCCCCATACAGTGCTCTCTGCACCCATTAGTTGTGAGTTTACCCACCCCCACCACCCCTCTCCCACCTGACCAGCACCCAGTAAATATTACTTCCATGTGAACATCTTAGTGTTGATCAGTTAGTACCAATCTGATGGCGAGTACATATGGTGCTTGTTTTTCCATTCTTGTAATACTTCACTTAAAAGAATGGGCTTCAGCTCTATCCAGGATAATATAAGAGGTGCTAGTTCACCATTGTTTTTTGTAGTTGAGTAGTGTTCGATGGTATACATATACCACATTTTATTAATCCACCCATGTATTGATGGACACTCGGGTTGTTTCCACATCTGTGCAATTGTGAATTGCCATAAACATTTGAGTGCAGATGTCTTTATTATAGAATGCCTTTTTTTCCTTGAGTAGATGTCTAGTAGTGGGATTGCTGAAACAAATGGTATTTCTAATTTTAGTTCTTTTTGATATCTCCAAATTACTTTCCACAGGGTTTGTACTAATTTTTAGTCCCACCAGCAGTGTATGACTCTTCCTTTCTCTCCACATCCATGCCAGCATTTGTTGTTTAGGGACTTTTTAATAAAGGCCATTCTCACTGGAATTAGGTGATATCTCACTGTGGTTTTGATTTGCACTTCCCTAATGATTAGAGATGTTGAGCACTTTTTTATGTTTTCTGGCCATTAGTCTGTCTTCTTTTGAAAAGTTTCTGTTCATGTCCCTTATCCACTTTTTAATGGGGTTGTTTGATTTTTTCTTGTTAATTTTCTTAACTTCCATACAGATTCTTGTTATCAGCCCTTTATCAGATGTGTAGCATGCAAATATTTTCTCCCATTCTGTAGGCTGTCTATCTGCTCTAATGATAATGTCCTTGGTTGTGCAGAAGCTTTTGAATTTGATCGGGTCTCATTTATTTATTTTTGTTGCTGCTGTGATTCCTTTGAGGTTCTTCTATATAGATTCTTTGCTTAGGCCGATATCTATAACAATTTTCCCAACATTTTCTTCTAGAATTCTTAAGGTTTCATTTCTTAGGTTTAAGTCTGTTATGTATCATGAGTTCATTTTTGTGAGAAGCGAGAGGTGGGGATCCAGTTTCAATCTTCTGCATGTGGTTATCCAGTTTTCCCAGCACTGTTTATTAAATAGAGGTTCTTTTCCCGGTGTACATTTTTGTCTGTTTTGTCCAAGATTAGATAACAATATGAGAATGGTTTTATATCGAGGTTCTCAGTCCTGTTCCAAAAGTCTATATCTCTGTTCTTGTGCAAGTATCATGCTGGTTTGGTTACTATAGCCTTGTAGTAAAGCTTGAAGTCTGGTAAATTGATGCCTACCAATTTGTTCTTTTTGCTTAAGATTGCTTTGGCTATATGAGGTCTTTTCTCATTCTATACGAAGTGCAGAATTATTTTTTCTATATCTGTGAAAGCATTCCTTCTTAGAACTGGAACCAGACAAGGTTGCCCACTGTATCCACTTTTATTCAATATAGTGCTGGAAGTCCTTGACAGAACAATCAGACAAGAGAGGGGAATTAAGGGTATCCAAATGGGGGCAGAAGAGGTCAAACTCTCACTCTTTGCTGATGACATGCTATTATATCTAGAAAATCCCAAGGATTCAACCAGAAGACTCCTGGAATTGATAAATAAATTCAGTAAAGTTTCAGGATACGTAATCAATGCACACAAATCATTAGCATTCATATACACAAATAACAGTCAAGCTGAAAATCAAATCAAAGATACCAAATCTTTCACAGTAGCATCAAAGAAAATTAAATATTTAGGAATGTATTTAACGAAGGAGGGGAGAGACCTATATGGGGAGAACCACAAAACACTGAAAAAAGAGATTACAGAAGATGTTAACAGATGGAAAACCCTATCATACTCGTGGATTGGCAGAATCAATATTGTTAAAATGTCAGTACTACCTAAAGTGATTTACAGAATTAATGCAATTCCTATTAAAATATATTACTTTTAGTTTAGGAAAAACATCACCAATTTTTTTTATCCAAACATACATAAAATGTGATGATTTTGGAATTGATATCATATTCTTTCCTTTTCAGAATCTCCCTCATTAAATCAATGCCAATTATAATTTTACATTGCTCTTTGTGCATACATATTTCTATGTTGGTCCCACTTCACTGAAAAAAAACTTCTATTTTATATACTTATTGTTAATTGTTAATTGCCTACCCATCAGTTGGGTTTCTAACTGAAAATGGTAGTAATTGAGGATCAAGATTAGTTATGGCAGACTGAACCTTGAGAACACTATTATTGCCATCTTTATTTTATAGGTCACTTTAATATTAATAGAGGATATGGGTTTTCTTCATTTCAGAAATAGTCTTTCGAAGACTATTTCACTTTTTTTCTCAATTTGAAGCCTCCATAAACTTGTAAAGGTTTTCATTTTGTTTGGTTTTTAGTTTAAAATGAGAAATAAGCACACTTTTTTATTTCAAGGAACAATTTTAAGATTTTATGTTGACTTGAGAGGGAAAAATAGATACGGGATTATTTGTTTTCTCTGGCATTTTCAATCAGAACTGGTTGTTTTTCAAATTGAGGTGCAGGTTTGAGTTATTTTGTTTAAATTTTTTTTTTAAACCAAATTTCATTTTCTTCAGAACCAAATGACCTGATTTCAGCCTACCCTCTGGATCAGGATGTATTTCAAGGGATGACAATTTACCCAGGTTTGTGGGTGGCAGGGAAAAAGCCTCTTCTATCTTCCTGCCCTTGTTGGTTTACCTGTTTCTAAATGATTCCAAGCTCCTTAAAGGCAGAGGTCTCTCTTACGTCCATGCAGCCCCTGTGCCTAACATTACTGGACACATGTCAGGAACTAATTTCGGAGTGGTTATTAAGATAACTGCAGAGTTACTAAGATGCCCAGAATTGGAGGCAGAGGAAGGAGACTACCTTCATCCCCAGCCTCACATCCCAAACAGCCTTGACCTTGCTGGGCCAGTAGAAGATACTGGGTAGTAGAGAAGGAAAAGCAGGGACCTCGGTGTGCAGCAAGGTGGTAAATTCTAGCCACAGCTTCCCCAGAGTTGCTTGCAATGCCTGCAGGGCACTTAGGAGGGAGGCAGCTTTAGGACCAGCTTGTCAGCTGCAAATACTGGGAGGAGAAGTGATTTGAGGCAGGATCATCACAACTCCCAGTTTAAAGAGTAAAATACAGTGACGTTAGGTAGCCACATCATGGTAAGTCATGTGCAGTAACTAA
>NW_012149452.1:1201547-1223255 GCF_000956105.1 Propithecus coquereli
GAAATAGATTACTTTGAAAATTTTCTTTTTGATTTTGAATTTTAATTTCAAATTATAAATAAGACTATGGATTCAGCAGAGTTAAGCCTTATAAGCGAGATAAAAGCAATGGCCAAACACGAGATTTTTATAAAACTGTCTAAATTTTTCTGTTTAACTTTTCAGAAAAAGTCAATACCTAAAGACATCGATATCAAATATTGGCTTAAGGATGGTGTATAAAGGAGTAGAGAGAGAATCTCTTGAATGCATAGTTTCACCTGGTCTTTTGCAGATTCTCAATTTTTAGATGATATGGACTTTATAATGCTTTTTAAAGTTGATTTACCAAACAATACAAACACATTCTGTGGATGGGGCAGTACTCAAGAGATTTATTTTATTTTAAAAAGTTCACTTCAGAACAAGAATCCTAAAAAGATACCTTTCCAATGTATAGTATCAAATCTTCATGCCCTAAAAATCCAATTTGGAGAGTTTCTGGGCTGGCACTGAGTGGAATGTTCATGAATGAGGCCACCAAGCAGCCGCTTAGTGGTGCATCATGATTTATGAACAAGCCAGAGTCCCTCGCTTCACTAAATAATCAAGCATGAAGGTGTCTCAGGGACAAACTCAGCAACAATTTTTAGAATCTTAGCAGATCCCCAAACTCTTCCCGATTGGTATGCAGACATAAGGAAGCCATACAGATCGTAAAATTCCAACTGTGAGCAGAAATTCACTTGGTAAAGTGAATTAATTTATTTGGAACAAAAAGACTTCTTAATTAAATCCACCCAGACCAGGTCCTGTTACCAGTCATTTTGAAAGATAGGCCAGAAGAAACACTGTCTCCGTTACGCCCACAAATAACCAGAGGTGGTGTTGCTTTCATTCACCTGCACAACCCCCATATTGTCGGTAAGACCGGCCCCTGCCCCAGTCCAGTGTCCCCATGTTCTGAGCTGCTACTAACATGGCTGATTCCAAGCCCCCTCACTAGCTGATCCTCTCCTCTGAGAATTCTATATTTTATTAATATTCAATTTACAGTTATCTGTTATAGAAACCATGTTGTCTTTCCCCAAATACATGAGCCATCCAGTCCTTTATTATAGACCCTTTTGGCCTTTGTGCAGTATGATGATCTATGGGTTCCTGTAGCTCCCTGAGGTCTGCCTTAATGTGAAGGGCTTGCATTTGTTATGCAGCAATTTCCTCACACACAGGTGAATTGAAACGATGGATTTCACATTTTGGTCATCAGTTCCCCTATTTCATCCTTGAGTGACTTCCAAATTCTCTGGGAGATACTCTCCAATCTTCATGATTTATACACATTTATTCTGCCAATTTGGCCTAGAACATCTGAGTATTGATCACTGTTTGATATAGTATTTTAAGCCTACCAATTTCAGAAAACAATTTGAGAGTGAGAATCTCATTATCATCAACATATATCTTTTAAGCTCTCATTATACGCCAAGCATGGTGCTAGGTGCTGGGCTTGAGATGCGATCTCTCCCTTTTCTGGGTGTGCAGGACCATTAAGGAGACAAGTAAACGACACAGCAACACGGCGGGTGCATATGTGGCTAGTGCTCACAGCAGTTTACAGGCACAAAGCTGTCAGGGAGGGTGCGCCTGGCAGTTTGTGAGTGGGAGAGACTTGGATGAGTTGAACAGGCAGGGACCATGTTTAAGCTACTTTGGCTTCTCAGCAGCTACAGAGTGCTATGTGCCTAATACAAACTCGATGAACATAAGCAGCTGAGAAGAGAAAATGGTAGCAAGGAAGATGTATTCCCAGCAGGAGAAACACTATAAGGCCTGGGAAGGAATATGTATAAGTTGTATTTGGGGCACAAGGAATTAATAATTTAGACATAAGGTTTCTCTAGTCAGTGATATTATACAAGGTAAATCTGAAGAGAGAGACTGAATAGAGATTGTAGACTCTGAGCACCGCCGTATCTTCCACAGTTAGTGTGTCATTATTTGTTAGTCACTTCAACAAATAATGTTTATTAACACTTTTCTGCTTAAACATTTTTCTGTTGTTAGATAATAAAAACTACATATAGGAACGTGATATCGAATACATTTCTCAGGATATTTTTAATAGTTCTCTCCTTTGTTCTCTCACACTCATATACTTATAAGCTTTTAATATAGATATTATTGTCATAGTTGGCCATTATGAAAAACTCAGTTAAAAACTTAGTAGGCCTCAAATCTTGCTGCTGATTTAATGGAGATCACCAATGTAAAAGCAAGTTACTGCCATGGAATAGACCAAGAAAAATAAGGGGTAGAGGGAAATGTAGAGGCTTTTGATTAGGGTCAGACTTCAGTTGCACCACCAGTTGCTTGTATGACCTTGAAAATACCACTTTTTAGTGGATCTGTCTTCCCATCTTTGGCAGGCATTTATCTAGAATCTTGCAGCTCCATTGCGTCCATTTCCCCCACACTTCTTTGCTCAGACCCCTTAGTTTATGGGCTACCCTGTGAGTTACAATGGGAAATACATGGAAATCAAGCTTGGGCTTCACTATGCAGCCAGCTTAGAACAGTCAACGAAAGGCTCTTGAAGCTCAATGTTCCCCTTACATCATCCCAGCTGTTCTGTCCTAAGGTCTTTTGTTGTTCTTAGATGCCCTTATCGCTGAATGAAGCTCTGCAAAAAAGGGCACAGGGAACAAGTGGCCAATCAGCACTGTCAAAGCAACAGCTGGTCTTCCCCAAGCTCCAGCAGGTTCTCCTCAGCCCTCTGGCTCCACATTTAGCCCTTGAAAGTTCCTCACTGATGTCCATCTGTTTTCCCTCCTTAATGCTAGAATTTGCTGAGATGTTTCAGAGAACTTCCCAACATGGGGTCTAGCCTCTTAAAGGAGTAAACACACTCACACATTTACACATATGACATTGAAACACATCACATGGGCAGGGAGTCAACATGTAGTCTTCAGGATTAATATTCATGTGGACACTTTCTAGGGGAGAGCAGATGTTCACAGTCCCCTACAAACTGGTTGCATTTGTAATGGGATAGGATCCAGCAGCTGATATCAAAGTCAGGAGGATCATCTGCTCAAAATTAATTCTCCCAAATCCACTGCTATTAAATTAATCTTAGTGTTAAAGTACTTAATGACTCACAGTAACCTCAACTTATAATTGTATTTTCAATATACAATTTGTTAGGTTTTGGAGACACCCACCTTAGATTAGGAGAAATTGAAGTTAGTGTCTCAACTGTGACACATAGCAAAGCATTAGGGTTTTTTCTAAATGTAAATATATTGAATTATGTTAGCTAGGTATAATGACTGAGAGGAAGAGATCTTTTTAAGTATACCTTATTCATTTAGTTTTTAGCTACCATGTACACATTTTGTTTATGTTTCACCATCATTCCTATTTTCTTACATGGATTATCTCAGCTTCAAAGTCTGACAGAGATTCTGTGACTCTGATAGATGATTAAAACCCTAGAAGACTCAGTTTCCTCCTTTGAAAGTGGGTATAATAAGGGTACTTAACTCATGTGGTCTGTAAAGGAGAGATTCCCCAAGATGAGCATGCATCAAAACGTCCCACAGGACTTGCTAGAACACAGCTTGCTGGACCCCACCTGTACAACTTAACCAGCTGGTCTTGAGTAGGGCTGAGAATTTGAATTTATAACATAATCCCAGATATTGCTAGTGCTGCTTATTGGGGACCACACTTTGAGAACCACTGTGTAAACTTTAAACACATTAAAGCATGCAAGGAACTTTAAACAGTGCTAAAAAAAAAAGTAAGGGATTTGATTATCCTTAAAGGTAGGCGCATGTGATGTACCTGGTGAAGACACCCAGAGGACACTGGCTCTCAAGTTTTCCTTCTTTTGAGCTTTGTGTACAACAAAGAAAGCAAGTTAAATAAGTCAGCCTCTTTTTTATTTTATGTTTTTTAACAAACTAAATGCTCAGTGGAGAAGGTACACTCTCCTTGCGGTTGCAGGCGAAGACGGTTACCCAAGCAGACTCATTAAAGCAATTATCCCAGAATGCTGGCAGCAGACAGAGGAGCTGGAGGAAGAGCCTGGGGAGTCACTGACGCCTAAGGACAAGGACTCTAGGCCTACATCTGGAGTCCCAGGTGCCTACTCGGCTCTAGCCAGATGGAAAGATTCTAGGCCTGGCCGGGGCCTCAACGAAAGTCTCTCAAATATTAAAAAAAAAAAAAATCAAAGGAAGGCAGCCGTCAGTGAGTTTATTATTACAGATAACAGCTGACATTAAGAAGAAAAGCATAAAATGGTCATCGCAAGTTTCCATTACCTTTAAGTATGGCTTCCAGCTTTGTGGGCCTTAATGTTAATTTCAAATAAAGGTAACTGATTATGGTGGACGATCATGTGATGCTAATAAAAGTAGAGAGTGCAAGCAAAACAAGAGTGCGAGCACGAGTTGATCTTGCGTTTTCCATCTCGGAGCAGTGGTAGTTGTTTATGGAGGAGTGTAACCTTTCCATCGCCTTGTAAGCAAATGGCCGCAGCAACTCTCGGAATTACAGAGAGAGGAGATGAATGATGCCACTAAGTTTGTCTAGTACCCTAGACTTGCCCTGAAAATAATTCTCTAATTTAGCGACTCAAGCATTTTTTAGAAATGAATTCACAAACTCATAGGAAAAGAGAAAAGTGACTTTTTTTCCACTTATAGTACTGGAGTCATAAGAAGTGGGCTGGAGTTTTTTTGAACTGAATGCCATAGGTGCTTTTTTTGCGTGGGAAGAGAGATGTACTTGCCAAAATCTCTCCCAAAGAATCGTGAACCTCTAACATCTTGTCATATCTGATTATAATTTAGTGTATCAAGCATCTGCTAGTCACATTCTGCATGCACTAAATTAAGGTGGCTTCAAGAGTAGAATGTAGAAATTCCCCATCAGAGGTAAGATAAATGAACGGACAGGTACACAGTGAAAGACTATGCACAGATGGGCACATGGAGGGAGGAGTGGAGTTGCTGACTTGTCGGTAGAATAAGTGCTATGAATTTTTTTCCCCAGAAGCTATGATGATTTTAAAATGATTTAGCTACATTTTTGTCCTATCCGTCTCCATTTGTGGCACACTGCAGTAATTGATGGCCAGAGGTCCACTAACGGACTGTAAAACTGAAAAGAAAGATCTGATGAAACAAGGACCCAGGAGCCAGGGCCTGGACGAGTTGGCATTATGTGTCACATCTCAGCTGGGTGTGTGTGGTACCTTCCTTGAATACGGAGGAATCTGAGTGTAGACGAGAAAGGAAGATGTGTGTAGGTATAAGTGACCATGATTCATGCATGGTCATCTGAGGGGTGGACACTTTCTGCCTTAGGTTTCCATGTCTGGACATCCCCCAGGTCTTTCCCATCTAGTGCACATGCCTGCAAGGTCTTACGTTGTGTTTCAGACATTGTGTTTATGTGAGTGCTGTAAGTCTGTAAGAATTTTAACATGTGTAGGTTTGTACAGAGGAAGAACCAAGCCACAGCTGGGGAGTGGCATCCTAAGGCCCCTTAATCAACAGATAATTTAAGGGAAGATCCTGTGCTTGCCAGACAAGCTCTGCCTAGGGCCTTGGTTCCCCTCCCATCAATCCAGTTTCCCCCACACCACTCATATACAGAAATACTGCAGCTACACTTCCGGCATCGGTGTGCACAGACAAATGCACTTCCGGTGACCCACAGGTGACGACCCACCACTCTGCCCAGTGGGGTCACGGCCGTCTTCTCTCTGAGGCATCTCTAGGGAGAGGCAGCTGCTCAGGATCCCTTGGTGGGAATTCTAACTTATTGTAATGACTGCTTCATACACCCCTCCCGCATTCCACAGAAAGTGTTGAGTTCTCTCCTCGAGATGGATTTGTCACTTAATGAATAATTTCTGAAACAATTAAATGACAACTCAATAAATGGCTTTGTCAATTTTGTGTAATGGAAAGCCAAATTATCATGTTAGAAAATGCAAAATCTTTCTTTTTATAACATTGTAGAGAAATTTTAAAAATAACGTCATCATTAAAACTTTTTTTGAGGTATTTAAGTTTGCAAAATCATTAAGAATATCTTATAAACCTTTTTTTCCCCTGGAAACTTGAAACCTTACAAACGGCCTTATGTAACTGTAAGGATATGAATAAAAACTCTGATGATTTTAGAATATGACTTTATTTTTTAAGGTAAAGTTGATATATTATCTTAATATATATCCTTATGTATACATACACATATATACATATGTATTAGTATTAAAGATATATGTATTTATAGATTTAAATTATATGCATTTATATTGATAGATTTAAATACAGTACATCCTTACTTAGCGTCATCAATAGGTTCCTGGAAACTGCGACTTTAAGCAAAACTAAGAACAGTCAGTCCTCAAATATCGTTTCCTTCAAAGTCCTCTCAATGAGAAAAAAAAGTTGGTTTTACTTTTTACTTAAAGTTGCAGTTTCAAAGAACCTATTGATAACATTGAGGACTTACTGGTATACATATTTATGTATGCATCGTATACTGTAGGCACATTTGAGGAATCACAGCACTGTATTTATATATATATATATATATTTAAATAAATTTAAATGAATATGTATGTGGCGTATATACACATATATCTTTAAATTTCAATGTGTTTCATCTTGATTTTTCCTTAACTCTAAATTCTGATCAAACTTTTTACTTTTTGATAGTTATCAGAGGATTTAGAAAATTTTCGCTCTACTTCTTTTGTATTAAAATCTTGATCTTGGAATTAGATAACAATAATAGTAACATATGACTTATCCCAAATCACTGTCAGGTTGTGTTGCTAATTGCCAATATCTTAGCGAATGCAGGAAACAAAGAGAGACAACACCGTGCTTTATATTTGCCCCACCCCTGCCCTCATGGGCGTTGACTGCTTCCAGAGACCAGTAATTCCGAGCCATGCTATAAGGACATAATCAATCTGGACTCTAAGGTTTAGCAATGGAGGTGACATCAACTTTGTCAATCAGGGACACAACAAAACTTCATGAATTAGTTCCTGTCCACATGAAATTGATGTTAATAAGGACATGTGGAGTTTGGTCTACCTATGAATCAGAGGTGCTATTTGATGAGATTGCAGATGGGATTTTTGTTGCAGTTTATTTATTTGTTTCGTCTGTTTTTTTCTGAATCCATCTTTCAAGTATGTTAGAAACAATAGTACTAGTAACTACCATGAGCCACATGCGTACTGATGGCTTTTACACACTCAACCCTCCAGAGGAGAGATTATCCCAACTTAAAGATGAGGCCGCAGGCTTCCCAGTTCTAATCATGAGCCCAGCACCATGATGGGTAGCAGGGCTGAGATTTGAAAAAAGTGCGTCTGAACCCGAAGCCCTCGTCCTTCCCACTACACAAGACTCATTCATAATAAATAAAAAATTACCTACTTGCAAATACAGATATGCCAGCTGTTTTACTTTAAAAAATAATGATCGCGATTCTTTGAGGCAATCATACTTTGCTTTCTCTAATCAGTGTGAACCCCAGATGAAGGGACGTGTTAAGGATTTGTTGAGTGTATTGTTTGGTGATTCAATGACGTGTGTGATTTCCTTATTTAAATAAGAAGAAAGAAGCCAAAGGAAATAATGTGTTTTAGAAATAATTGGGCACTACTTATCAGAGTACTTTTTGGACTGGATACTAATGATAGTAGACTCTGAATTAATTTTTTTTCCAGTTAGCAGTAGCTGTGTTTATCTGACACTATATGCAGTGCTGTCGGTAACCTGTAACTCTACTCCCTGGATTTGGATAAGAAGGTGATGGGGAAGGAGGATTTTTGATTCAAACTGGATCAGGATCATGTTGCTTCATTTGAGTCTCTTTTAATTTAAGTGTACTTAATAAAAGTCTCCTTTATGAACAGATTTGCTGCATGAACTTTGGATTTAGGCAAATCTGAGTTTGAATCCCTGCCACTTACTAATCATGTCACCCTGAGCAGCATTTTATATCTCTGAGCCTTAGAGCTAACATCTGCAAAATGTTTATAAAACCTACATCCCAGTGATACAAGAACTCATTGAGGTGATTTGTGTAGATTCCCAATGTCCCTGACATATAATAAGTCCTCACATATAGTAATAGTTGAATCCTTATTTAAAGAAAATTTGAATGTTGACCAAGACTTTGCCAGAATCCCAAAGGGCACCTTTCTTCCCTCAAATGTAAGGTGCTAAGTACCTTCAAAATAACCATGCTCGTGCTTCTGGACTTACTGTCCTAGGATAGCGGCATTTGCAAATTCCAGAGGCCACGGCATGCACATGTCTGCTGGTAGGAGACAGGGCCGAGCCTCTGTGGCTGTTGAAGAGTAGGCATTCCCCTGTCGGGGTGATGCTGCTCAAACTGCTCCTGGGAGGGAGGAAGCGTCTACCATGCTCATAGGTGAGCACGGGTTACTAAATAACAGGACAGAAAATGTAAGCGGGTCTGTAAACAAGGCAACCCACCTGGAGGGCCAGGAATTTAACATTGACCAGATCCTAAGTCACTGACATTTTGTTTAAGTCAGTTCCCAGGAAAATCATTTGAGCGTAGCTTTCAAATAAAAACTGGGGACTTGGTTGCGGATGGGCGGCTATGCCAGGCATCTCGCTGGAGGCCCAGAATCTCAGGAAACATTTAGCAACGTCTAGTCTTGCAATGCTAGATAACAGCAGAGCCATTTTGCATTCGTTTCGGATGGGCTGGCCAGCCAGTCAAAACAGGCCAGTCAGAATTCTGACTTTTGGTTGATTTCCAGAAGTATAAGCTTGTTTTGCAATTTGTTTTACTGCTGATATAGATTCCTCAACCTCCTTCCACTAAATAAAGATATTATTCAATAAAGATTCCCAGGTAAGCAAACATATTGTTACCCCAAAGCTCAAGTGGCAGCCGATGTTAGACAAAGATGTAGGAGATAAGTCCCAGAGAAAAGATGCAAGGTAGCAAGGAGAGGCCAGGGAAGTAACAGATTCTGGACCTCGAAGGGTCTGGGAGGTCTTTAAGGTACCAAATTCATAATCATCCCAATCTGCCAAGACTTAAAGAACCTTTCGAGAGAGCCCACCAAGTACCAATAACACAAGATTTGAAGTGAGGAATCTATGCCCCAGTTCTGACCCTTTGCTTATTGCTGTGTGCATTTTCAAAGCCACTTAATCTCTCTGAGCCTATAAGGCTGTATCTTATTCAAATGCATATACCCACTCCAATTACACAGTAGGTACTCAGTAAATGCTGGCTTTGAATAATTTAATGCTGCCTTATTTTCATCAAATATTAGCTAATCATGTATTGTGAATAGTCACTAGATTTGAGTGTTGGAAAAAATACATACAACAGCCTTTGACATCCTCAGTTTGATTGAAAATAATAGAAACACAAGACGTGTACTGGGGACACAAGAGATAAGGCTAGATAGGTGTATAGGCTGACACATCTTCTGGCTTTGCTCAGGAAAATATCTTGCCTACACCTGTTGTTCCAGTGTAATAATTAATTGAACCAGTTTTCACTATCAAAAATGTCTTGGTTTAGTTAAATTATATCGTCAGTTAAATCATATCCTTCTAGGGGCTATCAATTCAAAGTGAACAAATTGTGACTAACTCAGAAAGAAAACTAAGGAAATGCAGAACTTTGGGAGTGTGGTGACTAGAGGCTGGGTAATGGCATTGGCTTTTGTTGGATGATCCTTACTCCAGTGTTCATTCAGGAGATGATGAGGGTTTTTTTTTAAACTTTTAAGTTTACGCTTGACGAAAGGGCAACCCATGGATAGAACTTTGGTTGTAAGCCTCCAGTGGTTTTGTAAGTTCATAGTCTTTGGAAATTTATATGACATTAGAGTGTCTAATAATGCAGTAAGTATAGAAACCCTAATTGCTAAGGAGTCCCTGCAGGGGGCTTGTGATGATAATCGAGGAAGGAACTTACCTGTCTCAATCGATTTTCATCAAGGACAAAATTAGTCTATTTGGGGGAAAGATGCCTGCTAGAATGTGGATCAGGAAATAATAAGAGAATGTACTTAGATTTAAAGTTTCAGAGAAAAAGTCACTCTTCTATTCGATGGAAGTGTATGTAGGATTAAACCCTCTTTTTCTGGTCACTTTTTAACTTGTGCACAGATAGACTTGTAGTGGAGGGTTGAAGAGTGTCCTCGCCACACAAAATCCATGTGCATCCAGAACCTCAGAGTGCGACTTTATTTGGAAACAGGACCTCTGCTAATGCAAGACAGTTAAGGATCTCAAGGTGAAATCATCCTGGAATCAGGGCAGGCTCTAAATGCAATGACTCATGTCCTTATCAAAAGAGGAAAAGACAGAGTCACACAGGAAAGTTCACATAAGGAACGGGCAGAGACTGGAGTGATGCATCCACAAACCACCCAAAGACTGCCAAGAGCACCAGAGCGAGGAAGAGGAGAGGAAGATTTCCTCTTCCCTAGAACCTTCAGAGAACTCGTGGTTCTACTGGTGCTCCGTTTTTGGACGTCTGGCCTCTCAGGCTATGAGAAACTACTTTTCTTTTGTTTTAAGCCACCCGGTTTGTGTTAATTATTTATGGCAACCTTAGGAAACAAGCTCACTTTGTGTATTAACTAGTTTATGGTGTCTACTATGACTCCACAGATAACTCTAATCTCCTCTGCTGGAGTGTGCACTGCATATGCCAGACTGTGTACAACAACAGCCCGTATTCCTCCAGGGCTCCTAGCACAATGCCACCACCAGTTCAATACATCCGTAACTGGCTGTGCACCGTCATGCTTCTGCGTCACTAGGGCTTTGCTTATAGGATTGCAGTAACACCTTCACCCGGAATTCTCCTTCAGTCCCCTATACGCTCTCAACACACACATCTCTACCTCTGGAAATTCTCTCTCATCTTATAAGATCCAGTTCAAATGTCATCCCAGGCCCACGACAACACTTCTCCTGATTCAATGACTTCAAGTCGAAGTGATCTTTTGCACATGTGTGCTCCCTTTCTACTTTATGCCCTGATAAGGGCATCTCTTATGACTTGGAGAATTCTTCTCTATATTTACTTGTAATTTCTCCAACCGTTGCTCCATGTGAGCTAGTCTGTCCATGAAACCGAATAAAGCAATTTTGGAAAACAAAGACCAGCCTGATGTTTTACCTCCATCTCTCTACTTTGCCTTGTATGAAGTAAATGTTCCGTAGTAATTTGTTGACTATTTGCCCTGGCTGTCTCATTCCACAGTGATAAAACTGAAATGTTCTCTAAAATTACTTTTCCATCATTATAAATTTGACTTGAAAGCCATGCAATTGATGCATTTGCTGGGAATTATCTTTTGCCCATAGCTCATTAAAGCTGTCCTCCTATAGCACAAATATGCATAGGAACAGCTAAACGCTAGCTACCGAGTGAGAAAGTGACCCATGCGAATGGCCTGGTGTGACGAAAGTACCCACAGCAATGCAGATGGTATAGCGACACTGCTGGGTGGCTATGGATCTGGGGTGTGGGCCATGAGTGAGCTAACCTGCAGAAGGCAGCCGGAGTTGCCAGGGGAGAAAAGAGGTGTAGTACCTCATTAATTGGTTCCCAGCAAACAATTTTCAAAGGTTAGCTACATAACGATGCCCCTAGAATGTGCTCTTTTCACATGACCAGAGATGATATGACGGGCATTTCAAAACAGTGATTATGGGATTGATGCCACTGCTGAGGAAAGAGGGCTCATTATACCCAATTTGGAAGATTGTGAATATGTTGCATAGATGGATTATGAGGTTGCATTTGGGCAAAAGGGCTGGGCAAATGCAAGATGACATTAGAGTGCCCCACTGGCTTACTCAGACATTCGGTGTGTTCTCTCGGCCTTCAGTATTTGAAGACTGTGAAACAATACTGCATGTTTAAAAGTACAAGTTCAAGTTGGGGCCAGCTGTGTGCTATGTTAGAGGAAGAGGTTGACCCTCTGGCTGATACTCAATACCCCAGGAAGATAGGAGGGTGGAACCGTGCCATCATGGTGCTCCACAAAAAAGGAATCACTAGACAAAAAGTAACATTTTGGCAAAGATGTCCTAATGGTTGTCTTCTAAGAGTCACGTTCCTTCCTACAATAACGCATCGGTGGTCATGTGACATTAAACACCCTTGACTAATTTAAAATATGTACACCAATAACCAGTAATACTCCCAAACAGCATAGCTTCATATGTTTCATAGTAGAAAACATTTTGGATGAGACGAATAAATTCTTAGCTTTAAAAGGAAAAGTTAGTTTATTCACAGCTAGAATAAGAGTTGTATACTGAAATCACAACAGCACCCAACGCAAAACACATGGAATCCCCTGTCCGCAGATGTGACTCCAGGTAAATATATACGAACCATCCGTGTACACACACCAGCCTACAATGCAATGTTCACATCTTAAATAACTTTGACAAACAACCATATTTCTGAACAATTATTCCCTTTCAATACGTCATTTTAAAAAATATCTTAAGAGACATAATTGTATCGTTTTATTTATTTTATTTTCCGTGAAAATATATCCGAAATATTATAATAAAATTAGAAAGGGCAAGGAATTCAATGTATCAGAAATTCCTTTACAGCAATTTAAAAAATGAAACAGTCGTTTTGAAAAGCAACGCAGGTCGGCATTCCCACTAGCCCACATCAGTGAGGGCCATTTTGTCTGATAGTTCAGTTGGTCTCATAATGACAGAGGAGTTAGTTTCCCATGTTGGAACTCATTTAAATATAGAGGTCTCTAAAGTACAGATATCCTCCCTGCATAAAGCCCTACAATGAAGTCCTCCCTATCCGAACTCCCACCAATCTCCCCTCCCAGCAGAATTAATCACCTCTGTATTTTCCCACTACTGCCCCATGAACAGGACATATAACACTCTATTTTAATAATCTTTTTCTTTCTTTCTTTCCTCCCCAAAAGAGAGAGCTTTGAGAGAAGGCAGCGATTGCAGCCTATGTAAAAGTCTCAATAATGATTGATGATAATAATGATGGCAAAAATAAGTAGCAGCAGCTGCATCCATAGCATTTCCCCATTTCCCCATCCCGGCCCCAAACATAAATCCAGCTCATCACGTCCCAAACTTGCAGCCTCCAGGTGGGTGGCAGAGGGAGCGCTCCTTCCCCGGAGATGTCCCCCTGCCTGCCGCCTGCTGCAGTGTTTGCCCTGTAACCAGGCCACTCTGTACTTGTGAGCTACAGGCAAGTTGCTATTTCTGCAGTGCCATTTCCTTCTTTCTTGGCTGTCAAAAACGGAGGCTGCTCGGGTACCAGTCCTCATGCTCTGTAATGAGAGAAAAAAAATGCTGTATATGTAGCTGAAGGGATGTGGGTTCAACCCAAGCAGCATTTTTATTTTTTTACTTGAAATGGTCAGAGAAGCACAGGCCAATTGAACAAGTACAACCTCAGTTTCATTATGATTACTATAACTACTCATTAGTTATTTATAACCCACCCCATTCTAAGTAGGAGTAAGTCTTTTTTATCTTAAAGGTATATAATAAAAAAGTATGAAATAACTCAATGAGCAAATAGTAGAAAAGAAGAAACAATTGTACACAAATAAAATAAATCCAGTGTGAGGCTAATACAACAGATTAGATTGAATTTCTAATATGTTTTCCAATGACAGTATCATCTTTGCTAACATTGCTATTGCACACTGAAATACCAACATCATTCTACAAACTAAAGAAACGAGGACAGAAATACTAGCAATTTATCCCCTGATCCCCTTTTACTTCTAAGTACTAGTCAGATTGTCAAACTGGCTAGATACTTTGCAGGTCTTTGAAAAGAGACTCCGTTTTTTAGAGGGAGGATAGCATGGAATTTTTCCCATAGCCTTCTGGGAAGCACCAGTGGTGGGGAGGGCACTCTTCATCGGTCGAGGGGGACCTAGAATGGCCAGACCAGGAGGAGGCAGGCGCTGGAGGAAGCAGGCGAGGCAGAGGGCTGGCTCTGTCAGGTAAACCCCTCCTGTAAGAGGTTTCACCTGGATTGAAGCCCCTGGTTTTTAAAATTTACAGAACAAGAATCATATGAATTTATCTCATTCATTACTAGTAGATATGTGCTCAAGGGTCCCTAGGATAAAATTCAAAGACCACCTTTTGCCTCTTACCAAAATAATATGTGGTTTCATGATCAAACTGTCTTGGTAACCCTGGTCAACTTTTCAATGATCATACTTGACTTAGAGGCTCATTGCTCTCTACTGACACTCTTCTGTATATGAGAAGTATATCCAAAGTCTCACCGAAGGGTCACAGTGACACCAGAGAGAGCAAGGGGAATGAATCCACAACTCCCTGGCATGAGTCCCAGGTCCACCACAGCTGAACTTCAGTGCCCATGGCCCGGCCGTCTTCCCTCTTCCCTGCTCATCTTCTTTTCTATGAAATGCAAATAACAATGTCTCTCGTGTGTCAGATTATAAGGCGATTGGAGGTAAGGTATGTAAGGTGTCTGTCGCATGATGGGTGATTATCGAAAGTTGTACATCATTAGCTACTTGGGCCTTACATGAATTCATTTTGCCACATAGAGGAAGAGAATGTTTTCAACCCATGCTTTCCAAAGAGATGGAAATCAGACTTCCCTTGGGAACGTTCTGGATATTCAAACCATGGGTCTTGATAAGAGACTTCTGAGTTGATTAACAAAGTGAATCCATTTGAGCCATGTAAACATCTGAGCCTATTCTTGTACATAGTAAGAATAATTGGGCTCTTGCTATAAAACAACACAGAAATCATCCTCTGGTTTAGAGCATTTGAGTAAATGATGCAATGCCCAATTCTACACACACACACACACATACACACACACACACACACACACACACACACCCTCCCCCAATTACCATGGCCAATATCAGGATCAGGTTCCAAGACACCAGAACTAGGACAACTAGTCTTCGTGAGGCCACATGAATATGGGCAGCCAGAGGGTCAGCCCAGTCAGGATTCCTCAGGGAAACTCTAGAATCAGATATCTGAGAGATGCAATATCAACACCACTGCCAAAAGGCCAGAGGCAAAACTGAAATTTAGGTTGTCAATTGGAGAACTCAGGCTCGTGTGGGGTGGCATGGAATGAGACCAAGTCTGGTCCAGGTAGAAGGGTCCTGGCTGATCTCCAAATATCTGTGGTGGTTTTGTTTAGCTACTCAAATGCCAGAGGCAGAACAGGCCAGAAAGGCAAAGGCTGCCCTTGTTGCTCTTGTTAATTTATTTGCATTCCTCATTATACTGGAGTCTACCTGTGCTTGTGAGTCTGTGCGTGGGTACGCGCGCCCGTGTGTCTGCGGGACGGGGTGTGCACTCAGGATGCAGCGATCCTTCTCCCGAATGAGTGCACTTTGTGCTGAAGGCCACAGGGAGCGTCAGTAACACAGCCCTCCTGAGAGATGCCCAAGCGTCCTCACAGTAGATGACGTTGCTAGAGGACTTAGGGGCCCTTCTGGCTCAAGGTGCTTTAGTGGGAAACATGCAAATTGATTGTTTTAGGAAGGTAAGTTTTCAGGCAAGGACGAGTATAATATGGCCCAATCTCTCTCCCACCATCCCTCCCTCCATCAGCACAGAAGGCCGTGGGCAAAGTTCCTGCTACTTTGCCACCTGGAGTCCCGTGTGCGAGAGGTGGAGCTTTCCTGGGCAGCAGCACATCAATGCTCTCCTGCCTTGTCCCTTGGTCTCCACTTCACCTTCTGCCTCCGCTAAGGCCCACGTGGACGGCGGGGTACCCCTAAACGCTCTGCTTATGCTAATAACGGCCGCTGGCTACACTAATGGGATCATTATCCTCCCTCATGAGCATGGGGTGCAAATCACCACTTTAACATCCTTGCTTCTGACCTGATCAATCACTGTCCTTCAGACCAGCCATTCCTTAGAGCCAAAAAACCCACCTAAAAAGGAGAATTTTTGCCTGTGCTTTCTGGAAGCATTCAGAGATGAAAGAATGAGAGTACTGAGGGCAGCGTGCCTGGCAGAGATTGCAGCAGGATAGGGAAGGCAGAAGGCCCTCTGGCAAGGTTTTGAGATGCAGGGAATGAAACGAATTCATGGGTAAAGGCTACTGATGTGAAATCGTAGCCGGTGCTGTGTGCGCGCTCCGGCTTATCTAGGTGACAGAGGGCTGGTCTGGGAGCTGGGGACCTGTCTTCTGCTGCAGCAGTTCTGGCTGGGCTACACAAAATTAATGGGCCTTCACGTTTCCATTTGCAGCCTGAGAATGGTAAAAAGAACAGAGTCAGTCAGTCAGGTTAGGGGTCAGTGCAAAGGCAAACCTCCAAGCAGACGATCCAGTGGCCACAAGGAGACAAACCACAAAGTCCCCAACGTGCTCCGTGTTGACAACCTTTTCTCAGCTCGCACTGTGGGCCATGCTTACAAGTTCAGCCTCTGCGGTCCCAGGGTCAAGCTCCCCCCCCAAGTTGCTTAATTTCAACAAAGTTAGCCTCTTCACATATAAAAAGAAACACATAAGATTGACATATTAAGCCTTATTCCTTGAGCCTCATACGCGGTAAGGGCCCAGCCAGTGGCCGTTGATATCACTTTTGTCTACAGAATCGGATGCGTTTGAGGCATCCTGCACTTCCGTAGCCCAGCATCATCACGCCTGCTGCCCAGTTAGAGTTTTCCAGTCTACATGACTGGAAATGGCCATTTTTAAGAATTAAATCTACACGTTATTAAACTGGATGGATGAAATCAACCGCATGGCATTTATGGATACAGTATCAATTTCTTTGCAGACTTTTAGAAACTGATTTGGCTCTATTTGGCTCTGGGAGAGAGTTAAATTTCACCTTCCAAAAAAAAAAGTTGGGCAGCCCTCAGAGTGATTTATGAATAGGTCTCCGATGCATAAAATCTCATTTTCTTTAGTGCATTTGTCAAAAGATTTCCCCACATGTGTCTCGTGTGGGACTTGGCTGTTATCACCCCCTCGGTCTCCCACGCAGCAGCAGTATTTTTACCGATGCTTTCTCTTGACAGGTCTTGGGATGATCATATTTGGCAATGTGTTCGTGTTCTTCTTTTAACTCTTGCACTATGAACTTTATATCATGTTTTACTTCCCTGCATATTAATTAATGCCTGGGATGTGCAGATGGAGTGAAGCTGTAAAACTCAGCCCCGTCAGCCAATTAGGATTCATCTGACAAGCGACACTTGTCTTTTGTGTGCTAATCCGGGAATGGTGAAAAGACAGCATCTTGTTTGCCTTTCCAAAAATACACCCCTATAGAATAGAAATTACACACGCTTTTGCTGGCTTAAGCGTAATATACTTATTATATGGGCAAGATAAATGAGACTTTATTTTTTTAACATGCTGTGAAGGCTTTAAAATTACTTACTGTACTCATCATCATTAGGAAGCAGCCGTTATCTGATCTCTCACTCTCCAGTTTTGTATGGCAAAACTCTATTTTAAGATTCATAATTTTTAAACATGGCCTGCTCCTGCTTGGAACACGCACACTGCATGGGATGTCCTATGGCCTTGAAAAGTTGAGAACACGCTTTCTGACCGGAAGTGAACGTTGAGTCCTGAACAAAGTAGAGACTGCTTAGAAGAACATTGGAAAGAAACGACTGCTGAATTTATGCAGTGTGAACATTCAAAGTAAAAATTCAAATCCTCACCTTTGGGGTCATAGTGATTAATTTCCATTCCAAATGTAACTCTTCTTATAGGCAGAAAATCCAGTAAATATTCCCCCATGACCAACAACCCCGTGAGCTGTTGGCAGAATTAATAAAGCTGTCAGGATTTCTTTGGGATGTTGCACCTCTCCTGTATGTCATTTAATTGTGCAGTGTAAATATGCATACTGCACATCAGGAAGACTAAATATATTAGTCTTTAGGGCTTCAGCGCCTGTTTCTATACTCATTTATCAATTTTGATTAAATTAAGAGAGAGCATTTTAATACAAAAATATATAAAATTTATGTAGTTTTCTGGGAGAATGACTTGCTTTGTTTATACAGCATAAGTATCTAGGGAGAAATATATATTTTTCTGATATGCAGCTTAGGATAATATAAAATGTTCTGTATATAAGATTATGTTCACAGCTTGAGAGAATTTGGGGAAAATATTCCTGGCAAGCAAATTGTTTTTAAGTAGGAAAAGTTGAAAACCCAGGAGCAGAGGGAAAACATAAAGCAACTTCTAGTTTCTTGCACTTTAAAATATGCAGCTTCTGAGGCTGACTCACGATCCGGGCGAGACCTCTCGCAGCAGAGTCTGAGTGTGCGGAGGGAGGGGCATAAGATTGAATGAGAAAGCTTATGGCTGTGTCAGGATCAAGCTCAGTTCTTCAAAGGAGTGCTTTCACTACCAGTGAGACACATTTAGAAGTGTCCTTTGCTGTGTGAACTTACGGCTGTCTTTGTACTGATACATATTGGCAAAGACAGAAATGAGTCAGTGTTTTGTGGCTGTCCACACTGTCTGCTTTGAAACAGTCCAGGAAGAAGACTGTCTTTTAACAAACGGTAACAAGAAATCTGTGAGTGGTTGTAACTGAACACTATTAAAACCCAAGTGTTGTGAGTTTGCTGTTGTTTTATTTTGTCTTTTTCCTTCCCCCTGGGTATCAGCTGGGGTAGATTTCTAAATTGTGTTTACTGACCAGTTAGCATGTGCTCTGTGTCATTACAGATGTTATAAAATTAAATTCAAGCAAAAGGCAGGTATCATGATCCCATTTTTAGAGATGAAATGGTCGTGGTTCATAGAGACTAAGAATCTAAGACATCTACTCCAAGCCTTTCAAGGAGGCAGCACTCTTCTGGCAAAGGTGGGGCCTGGGCCAAATTTGTACTTGGAGGCCCACCTACCACACGCTTGTGTATATAAAAGTTATAAATCACATGAAGTGTTCATTTATATTCTCCCCTCCTTTGCTAACACACACACTGTCACAACAATGTGAAGGTCTGGGGTGAAATCAGAACAGGTGATACACACCATTCCCTGCCTTTCAGCCCCTGACTCCATCCCTTGTACCATGAGGAGCTGAGCTCACATTTCCAGGCTGCCCACACTGCCTGCAGGGCTCACGCCCACTCCCATGAGTGCCCACACTAGTCTTGTGGCTAGTGTGGGACAGCCTGGGACAGCCTGGGACAGCCCCTCGCAGACCCCAGAAGTGGAATTCTGAGGCCTGGGCACCTGAAACACAGTCTAGACCAGGGCGAGGGGTGGGCTTCGATGCAGGAGAGGGTAGGCGCCAAGCAAGCTCATCACCCATCAGGCCCCACATGCTCATGGCACGGGGAAACAGAAACATAGGAGGCCAGAGCAAGAGCCCTTGAAAGCAAGGAGCCGAGGGGAGGGTCCCCCTAGCCCAGTCTAAAGGGAAATACTATAGGAGTTGCGATCAAAAGGAATTGAATTCAAATCAAGACCATGGGATTCCAAAGCTGGTTATTTTATCTACTCCTCACTTCCTAGTGTTTTAAGCGAAGATATAAGACAAATAAAAATGTGAATCTAGCTACCTATTTCAGGAATCTTTTTCATAGGAACAAAATAAAAGATTTCAGGAGTCAGGCCTCTGTGCAGAACCCTTGGGGCCCTTTGTGCCCTTAAGAAGTGACCACAGGTCCCAAATCAGGGCCCCCATTTACCTGAGCTAGGTTTTTTCCTTTGGGGACTTCCTGAATCGGGCCTTAGGAGCATCCCAGGACCACTTATCTGCTCGCAGTGCCGAAGATAAGGTATTCAGGGCTTTGCCGATTTCCCAGCTGTGCTTCCTGTGAGTGATAGGAGCTTTGGGACGCTTCTGTCTGCAATCGCTGGGAAAGAGAGGCCGTGATAAGAGCCAGAGAGAGCGATTTTTCTCATCGGTAGTCTGAACAAGGAACGTGATAAGAGAGGAAGGCCTCTGCAGACTGACCCCAAAAGCGAATGCAGGCCGAACAAAAGGTAGCTCTGAGTCTAAGAAGATAAAGCAGTTGCACAATTGGTAGCCAGCTGTAGGATATCTGTCCATTCAAGCACGACCTTATCCTACAGCCTGCAATGGAGCAAAAAATAAAAAAAAAATGTATATAATAAAAAGAAGTATTAACATTTCATCAACCAAAATAGGTCAAAACATCCAGTCAGACAGAAAGAAAATAAAGTAAAAATTTGAGTCAACTGGAAAACCAGACACTGTTTGTTGAGATCGATACCCTCCTTACTCCAACCATGTGGGTGGGTGTTAATGAGGACAGACCAGTGGTGGAGTAGAGGAAGAACAACAGTTGTGATATTTTTAAGAAATGTACATGTATAAATAGGCTGTCACTACATAATTTTTAAAAATTAGATGTCAGATCCCTTAGTAGGAAACATGGTATTGACACCAAAAAAAGACCGCGAGTCCCAGGTGACAGGCACAGACCTCTCCGAGAGCCTGCGGTAAGGATCAAACTGGAAAAGTTGAGTCCCAGGCTGGGGACAGGCACCATGTGAGTGTGTCGTGCATCCTCGGCTCATTACCTGGATAGCTGGCAACAGCCAGGGCCACGTTTGTCCACAGACCGAACATTTGGGTTCTGCAAGTTTTGAAGGAGGGGAATGAGAATGCTATTGATGTGTGATTTGGCAATTTTAAGTTTATAAATTGAATGACTTTGTGTATGTTTTTAAGACCCAAGACAAAATGTCACCACATCAAAATTTCTTATCAAAAAAGCCATGTGGAATTTAAAGGGCCATATCAGAATGACTGAAGCAGGATGTCAGCCCTTCTTTTCCACCTCAGTTCTCCCTCTGTTAGAATCTGTGTACTTATCACACTACAGACCCCCGTGCTGGGTTCCAAAGTCACAGTCAGCAACACCGTGAAGCAGGGTTTCCTGGCTGCTGGACTGTGGCAAGGAATGGGTTATTTTTTATATAGCGCCATTGATTCTTTCAGCCCTTGGAGCTGCTGGGTCGGGCCTGGGGGGACCCCTGTCCCTGTGGCCATGGACAACCTCCTACTGTGTTGTCCAGATATAATCAGAGTGTTCTGATTTGAAAAAGATTGGAAAACACAGGCAGGTGACTTTAGAAAATGGAAAGATGAAAATAGTTTGCATAAATCGGAAAAAATGCATGGAAAAGGCAGATTTTACCTGTATAATCTTGAGAGGAACACAAAATTTAAAGTTAAAGAGGAGAAAGAATGGATTCCAGAAGAGGAGAGTAGTGGGAGATGCAAGTAAAAGTTCAGGATTAGGAAGCATGAAGGAGACAGCAGGAGTCGGGGGCGGGGGGCGCTCGGGCCAGGAGACCACAGTGAGCCCCACTCTGTGGTTACAAGGCTTGGCGTGGGAGTGGCTAGAAGGGTTGGAGGAGGGGCCTCCAGGCAGAGATGGACAGGATGAAGGTGGGGTTTGGGGAAATGCATCACTTGGGGAAGAGAAAAAAATGGAGTTGGCGAAACCTGATTGATTAAGGTCTCTCTGAAGCTATACTTCTCCAGTTTTCACCTGAAACTTTGACATTGAGAGGATGCAGTTTTAGTTTTCTTCTTCATTTCAAATTATCTTTATGTATTTCTAAAATAAAAAATAGTTTTCTGCTTGAGAAATTCCTCTTGGTTTTGTTTTT
>NW_012149452.1:1223305-1233132 GCF_000956105.1 Propithecus coquereli
TGAGAGGATGCAGTTTTAGTTTTCTTCTTCATTTCAAATTATCTTTATGTATTTCTAAAAAAAAAAATAGTTTTCTGCTTGAGAAATTCCTCTTGGTTTTGTTTTTAGGTTTTAATTGTGAGTGCCTATGACACAAACTTATTTTTCTTGTCCTCCACATTTGAGACTTTGCTATAGATAACTATCATCAACAATTTAACAGAGAAGGAGCTTATTTCTGAGATATTTTTAGTCTTCCCAATTCCTGATCTGGACTTCCAGTTTTCATTTATTTTCTTCAATTCTGATAAGATGGATTGCTTTGGCTCATGAAATACGGACTTTTTCTGGAAATAAACTTTACTTTTAAATACATTATGAAAGTGGATTGAAATGGCCTGTAATAGGAACTAGCTGTAACAGATATATACCATACATTTTTATACAGAATGTGCTTACAGAAAGGGAATCTCAAGCCTGAGAACTTTGCAGAAACCATCTGCTCTTTCCCCCACCTCTTTGGAGGAGGGCAGAAAAGAAACAGAGAGACAGCATGTTAAATCCGAGAATTTTAGAGTCAAGATAATGAATGTAATGCCAGCTTTATAACTGCATAGAAGAGGAAGCAAGAATAGGTGAATTAAATAAATTTTAATACAGCTTCCTTGCCATTCATTAGTTGTGTGTTGATCGAATTCCTCCAGTTCTCTGAGCCTGTTTCCTGCAAAACTAGATAGTAGTATCTACCTCACAGAACTGCTGGAATGATTAGATGGCATGGTGCAGGTACAACACCAGTCATAAAGTAAGTGTTCAAAAAATCATACCCATACACTGTTATTTCATTAATATTATTTTTATAAAAATGAATTTGGAACATAAGAGCAAAGATTATTAGGTTCTGTTTGGCGAAGTAACTATTCAACGCATGAATCTGCTAAAAACTGTCTCGAAGTATCAAGTGAGCAAATGCATGACGCCGCAGGTCATTTGCTCATAAATTTTACCTAGCTCTTGACTTTGCTCTCCAAAGGGAAGTGCTAAAATATAGAAAGAGTGGTGATAGTCTTGATTCTGATACTTACTATCTGTGCAGCCTTAAGAAAAACATTTGAATTTTCTGGCTAAGAGATCTGAGTGTTAAATGAGATGAAGTACGCAACATACCCAGTGTGACACCTCGCACATGTCACATGCTCAGTAAGCATTGGTCCCGTATTCTTACCACTTCATCTGTAATGTCCGAGTGCTACCACACTTGCTTGCTTTCCAGGGTTATTTTGGGTTTAAAAGATATAGTGGGTGATACAGTGAGAGACATTATACATAGGTGAGCTAAAATTAAAAGCAAATATCAGAGATTGGTATCCTGACATAGCTCAATGGATGAGCAATGGAAACTCTGATAGTTTGAAGAGAAAGATGGACTTCCAGATTCACCGGTAGTGAGTATGTGCTCTACTTCCTTATTTAATCTGCCGATGTTCCAGGCCTTAGACTTAAAGTTTTTTCTCAACTGCTATAATTGTTTTCTCCCCTACCTCCTCTGACCATTAGAATTGCTGGCCAGAACAACCCAAATTTCTGTTTCCCAAAGACAGAACAGATATAAAATGTGCTTCCAGGTTGGAGGCCATGTTTGCTGACCTGCCCTGGAAAGGAACAAAGGGAGTGGCCCCTGAACTCTGACTTGCCAGGCTGTGAACCCCGGTACGCAGAGTGTGATTGGAGCATGGTGCTGTAGAGCCCATAGGGAGTCCAAAAGGTCGCCCCTTGGAAAACCTCCTCCTCCGTAATAAAAGTCCACACTCTTTGGAAATGACTTCTTTTCTTCACAGTGACTCTCTTCATAGTAACAATATTTATACCAATTTTTTTAGTGTTGACACTGAAGCTCAAAAAGTGCAAGTAACTTGACCAGATGTGTGTGTCCAGTTAGCAGAGGCTGGTGAAGGTGTACAAATCTGTGGGATTCCAGATGTGTAGGCTGACATTGGCCAAGAGACACAGATAGCAAGCTATATATGCAATTTTAAATATTCTAGTAGCTTTATGAGAAAAGCAAAAAAAAATTGACATGAGTTTAATAATATATTTAAGCAATTACTCAAAATATTATTACTTCAATATATATAATAACACAAAAATATTAATCAGAAAGGTACCTATTTTTTGTATTAAGTCTTTAAAACTCAGTGTGTAAGTTATACCAAGAGCCCATCTTAACTTGGACTAGGCATAGGTCAGGCGCTCCTCAGGACATTGGACAGTTGCTTTGCTAGCCATCTCCCCTTTTAACACCTTTCACATACAACGTCTAAGTTATATGCTACACTCCAATTTTCTAATGCTTGTGGAGGTTGAGAGAGACCAAAAATGAAAGAACGAAATGTCGTCCCTTTATGTATTTCCCCACATTTCCCCCTGATATTGAGTTTGTAAATCTCATTATCAAAATATGCATTCCACTTCCATCAGCCTAAACTACTCCGTCCAGGCAGTTGCAGCCGCTCGCCTGCTTACGAACCACAGATTCCAGTGTGCTCACACTTTGATCTAAATTTCTACTTTTAAATACAACACAAAAAAATCTACTACCTGGGCCCAGATCCTGCCTCATTATCTACAGGGCTCCACCTTCTCCTGGCTGGGGACGCCTCCTATTGACAGATTTTTGTCTGTTTCAACTTCTGACCCACTGTTTCATCCTAACCTCTGGTCTCTGTATAATCCCTAATCCCTCTTCCTCTGGTCGCCTTTCTCCTTGACTCACTGTCTCCCCTCATCCTAAGAAAAGTACCTCTTCATTGTGGTTTTTCTAACATAGCCACCGACAACAACTTGTTTGACTTGGATGATGCTTTCGTCTTGCCTGTGAGCTCTAGTGTTATTTGTGGCATGTGTTGTTTGCTCGCTGAGTTTCAGACCTGCACACTCTGCACGATCTGAATTCCATTAGCTGCTCCCCAGGGGCCCACCAGGTCCTCCAGCTTACACCCGGCCCTCAGGCTTTCTCCCCACTGAGATTCCTCATGTGACTCTTAGTTGCCTTGCTGAGGTTTGCTGCCAATGGAACCCTCTGCCAATTAGGGAGATGTTTTATTTTTTTTTTCTTGGTTTTCTTGTTTCTGTTTTCCCTTAATTTCAAGTGCTATGAGTTTTCTCAGAAATAAACCTTGCATCCTTATTCAGCCAACTTCAAACCGAAGCACTCTGTACTCCTGGGAAATATTTTAAGAGCCACAAAAGCCAAAGGTATATGGAGCAACTTCTTAAATAAGATTTTACCTATGAATTTGGATTTACCCTGAGTGATAGAATGCAAGTCTGAAGTTAACAAGAAAGGGGAAGTAGGAAATAAAAAGGAAAGAAAACTAGTGTTCCATGGCTGAAGGCATGTCAGGCATGCTTCAGATACAAAATTATTCAAAAACAAAAGACCCTAACAAGCAAGATTTTATCTCTGATTTTTACTTAAATGAAGTACTGACTGATCCAATTAAAAATGTAATCAAGAAAAAAAAAGTGGATCAGAGCCTCCCTCCTAGTTGTCATTTATGCAAATATATCTCTTGATTTATTTAAATTATACCTACATCTAATAGACGTCAAAATATTAATTCATCAAAGTCAAAGTCTGTACCTGTTTGGATGATTTAGCCAAACTTCCAACATTCCAACTTCAGAGTCTGGGTGAAAACTACTTTCTCATTTGGGGAATTTAGGCATTTTAACCAAGTCTAAAGCTGTTAATATTAGTTAAACATGTGACATGTTCTTTCCCCCAAAATTCATCCACACCTTTAATATTATTGTTCTCTGAGCTGGTTAGGGAAAATCTTACTTTTGGGGGGTTATTTTTGGGTATTACATAAAGAATAACACAGACGAACGAGCGTGTACTCAGGGGAAAAAACACCGGAAGAGCAAGGACATTGAAAATGAGTCGCATGAGAAAGGGTGAAAAACATTGTCCATGTCCGGTCTGAAGGCTTGTTATTTGGCAGGACTGGGAGAAGATGAAATGTGAATCTTATGACAAGAACAAAAAGCCCTAAAGACAGGGGAGCTCAGGAAACGTCAGCAGGTTGGAACAACTGCTACCAGATAGCGCAGACATCAGGTGGAGGCAAGGGAACGTAAAGACCTTTCTGACCCCTCCTCACTTGAGATTCTATTATACAATGTCACTTTTCCACACTACACGTAAAGTATAAATGTTCCTTCCTGAAACCCAGCCAAGAGCAGACTGCTTTTAAACGTGTCAAAAAAGGGAATACCTGCTAGTGAGGAGTTTGTACTTTGACCTGGGGTTGGTTTGTCATCAATAACCAACAATGCACATCACCATGCAAGGTGGGCTTGGCCTCAGCGCCTTCCCCTGGCCTCCTCTCCTTACATATGAAGCGTAGAAAATTCAGGCGCTGTTTGGCCTTTGGCAAGAAAGCTTTCATTTATTACACTCGTCATGAGCAATCTACAGCCAAGGAAGAAAAACACTACAAACTACAAGTCCTGGTATTGCGTTTGCTGTGTTTTCAAAATGGATATGATATGCAAGAGTGATGCAGAAATGTAAACAGTTTATATGTTTATTCCTTTCTCCATGAAACCCCAACATTTATTCCTTATGTAAGTGATTGAGTAAAACCAATCCTTATTAACTTTCAGCTCCGAAAGGTTTACTGAGTGCCCATTACATTAAAATAAATATTGGCCAAGCACAGTGGCTCATGTCTGTAATCCCAGCAGTTTGGGAGGCCAACGTGGGAGGATCACTTGAGCCCAAGAGTTCCAGGCTGCGGTGAGCTGTGATTGCACCACTGCACTCCAGCCTGGGTGACAGAGGGAGACCCTGTCTCTAAATTAATTAATTAGTTAATTAAATTAAATAAGTATTGAGCCATCATCCTTTTCATTATAATCCTATTTCATTATTTTTGTAATTACCAACAATGACCTTAGCACATCAGAGATTAGGAATAGGTTTACCTGCTAATAACAACAGCTTTAATGGGGACCAGTGGTGTTTTTGCCATCAAAAATCTAGGCAATTCAGGGCTGGTAGAGCAAACGTCAAGTAACTAGTAAGTGCAGGAGCTAGGATTTGAATTTAGGTTTCTCTGCAGCCAGGGTCTGAGCATTTGCAATCATCACCATGTTGATAAACAGCACGGAACAGCTTCAGGAAACAGGTCACCCATAACTGACCTCGTTACCTTCCTTCCAAGTGCCCCTGTGCTCCCGGCAGATGGAACAGCAATGCCCCCATCGTGTTAAGCTGCCAGGGCCAGTCCATCCCCTGGTGCACACTTGCGGCATCTTCCCTGGATGTGATTAGTGTTAAGAAAGCTGATGGAAATTTTAAGGCTGAGATGGCAGATTTCACAAATACAGATGAAGTCTGTCCTTCAGTTTGATGGGATAATAATATCATCAGAGTTGCCCAAAATATCCAAGATCATCAGGCCTAATAGACCCAGTGCTATATTTAAGGAGAGACACTGAAAATAACAAGTTCATAATGAAGCATAAGCAGATTCTACTCATTTAATTAATTCTCAACAAAGGAATCACAAATTATTTCCAAAAGGAAAAATACTGGAAAAAAATGAGGTAATTCAATAAAAAAATAAGACATTTACTCCTACAGAGATGTAATCAAACAGATTTTCCGAAAACATTTACCTTTGCCTAATTATTCATTTTCTTCAACTTACATGAAAATGACCCGATCTTAATATCTCACATGGCCAATCATGTGTTCACTTTCTGTGCACGATCAAAATAAAGCCCAAGACAGGCAGTGACTTCAACATTTTCTGCAAATTAGTAGAGACTTGGAGCAAACAGACCTCATGTGGATGATGCAGTACTCTTACTGAGCAATCAAGAGTTTAAGAGGATGTAGAATGGTTTCATCTAACCCAATCCTCTCATGCCAAGCTGTGGTTTCTGACTGAAAACAGGTGATCTTTGGCAAATAGATTGAAAGAAGGTGGAGAGATATGTAGCCATGTTGGTTTATATCGGTCTCTAGCCCTTGATTTTACCGACGTTTGCAATGAATCCTTCTTCCCTCCTCTTCCAATCCTCTTACTCTTTTCTTACTTTTTCTATTTTAATTATGTCCAAATTCTGTATGAGGAAACACACACCTCTTTAAAGAACGCTTCTAACATAATTTACTATTGCTCTTGTTTATGCACCAGGTTACAATGTAGGTCAAATTTGTTTCTATTTATTGGTTCAATTTTATATTCAATATTTATGAATACCTGCCAGGTGTCAATAGTTTGGCATTGCTCTCTTTAAAGAACTGAAGAAGGCAGGTTTGCGGCACCACAACTCAGACAGAGCTAACTCTAGGACAACCTTACGCACAGCTTTTCCTGGAATAGTCCTGCTTGATGCCTGTTGTCTGGACATAACTATACTAATTTTTTTTATTTTTGAGTGTTCTAGTTTAGATGATAAATTCTATGGTTTATCCATATTCCTAGTAGAAACTATAGGAAATGTGTGTGCGTGTGTGTGTGTGTGTGTGTGTTTAAGTTGGTGACCTTGTCAGCCTGTATTCTAATCCCCAATAGGTTAAGAAACCTCAGCCCACACAAATTGACAAGGTAGTGCCATTGTTCCACGTGGAATCCAGCCCTGACAGCTACCAGAAAATAGAATAACCACCTAGAATGCTCTGTGTAGTATGAGCTTGCATAACAGAGGCAGTGACAGGCAACGTTCATTGACTATATACTATTAGGGGACTTTGTGGTAAAGGCCCTCAACCATCATCTAACCCTCAGCAATAACCCTACGGAGGGCACATTATTTCCATTTTCTTACTGAGGACGCTGAAGTTCTGATAAGTGAACTTAGCTGCTCAGGAGACCAGGCTATAACCTCAGTGGAACTGAACGAGAGGATAATGCATGTGGATTTGCTGTATTCAGTAAGTGTTACTCACAAATTACACAGAGTCTCTTCTCACTTGGCGATGGGAAGAACAGGGTGGGAAGAACAGCTAGGATGTAGGGGAGGAGTCACAACTTTGCATTTGATGATCATGTGTGGTTCTCTACTCTCTGGGGGAATCTGCTGGATTCAGGGGCTCACCTTATCATTCTCCATTACCCCCGCTCCCACCTCCTCACCTCTATCCTCCCTGATCCCTGTATATACACATTATTTTTTTGTCCCCCCAAAACAATGTGGATTTAACCTTTATCCCATGTCTTTCAGCCTCCTAGCATTTTCCTTCACTCAATACCTAAACATATAACTCAAACATCCATCTAGCATTTGCTTGTAGAAAATTTAGTATTCCCCCATCTATACCAGCAAATTCCTATTGCTTGTTTTTCAAAACCCAATTGTCATGCTTAACTTCCCACTCCCTTTCATATGTCCCAGCCACCGTGTCTGTGATCACTTCTTGCCACAGGTCCCTACAATACCACTAGCTCAGAGCTGTTTGTGGTATAGATTGGGCTTTACATTTGCTGAAGTTTGGATGACCATGGGGAGTGGTCACAGCACCAAAGGAAGACGGCAGAGCACTGGGATTGGGTGCCATCCTCCCTGTGCTCCCTCCGCTGCTCTCGGCTCTAGGTGTCTAAGTGGCTCTACCTTCAGAGGCCTCAGGCCCTTGAAATTTCACGTCTTCAAATTGAGTCTCTTCTCTTTTCCCATCTTTATATAATATATGGCCCCAGCTCCCTAAAATAAATAATAAATAAATTTGAGTTTACCTAGTTATTAAACAATTTTTAAAATGATAAATTAAAAAAATCTCTCTGCAGCAGAATAACCACATCACCAGAAGCAAGAAGACACCTTCTCTGTCACCGTACCCTGTCTTTAACTACCTTGGTTTAGACCTTCCCATAACCAAAATATTCATTAAGCAGTTTCCCTAAATAGAAGAGCAAGCTCTTTCTTCCTCTGCTACTCTAGAAACAAGGAAATGCTGAAATCAGCTTTTAAACTAACAATTTTGTTGTAATGCTAGAAAGAAACATATTTAACTATTCACTAAAAATGCATTTACTGAGCACCGGTAATATTCCAGCAATGTGTGGAATATTATGGGGCTATAAAGCAGCCTAATATATGGATCCTCAAGGAGCCTTCCATCGGTTGAAGAGAGTGTGTTTTTGAAGAATGGATTTTAAAAAAAGAGAAAGAGGGTAAAAAAGCTAAGCTCTTTCTCCTACACCCTCTTCTCCTATCCCGTTAGAGAAAATTAGTTTGAAGATTAAAAGGAAAGAGTCTATGGAAAGAAACATAGTCTTTAAAGTTTAAGTAAATTAATTGAAATTATAATAATTCAATGCTTATTTATTTTCCTATCATTTGAGAAAGTGGTGGCACTCAGAGATTTTGCAAAAAGGGTATTCTAAATTGCTCTTCGATGTATCATGTTATCGAGCATGGTCAAAGTGAAAAATACAGACCGATGAAAAACACTTTACCATGGAAAGTTTAAAGTGAGCAATTTTTTTCTCATGAAGAGATATGGTCTTGTTTGTTTTTACGCATAGAGGTATTTAGAAGATTATCATCTCTATAAAACTGTGTCATTTTGCAGGTCAACCCCAAGGAGAAGCCAGATTAATTGATGAAACTTGGCAAATGTGGCTCTCCTGGGGCCAATTAGGTAAGACCAGGAGAAACGAGTTTTTGATTTCTTTCTTCAGTAGTGGTTTCACAAACTGGCCGCAGGTTGTTACTGACCAAGTATGAAGCAGGACAGGACCAGACCATCTAAGCAAGAATGTGAAAGGCATCTTTTAGATCCTACTTCCTCTGGCTCAGGCCAAAGAGTGGGTTATGTAGAGAATCTAATAAGGATAGGCAGGCAATAGGGTAAAACGTTACTGATGGTAAAAGAAAGGACTTTGGAATCAGACACACTGTGTGTTTTTTAATTTTTTTCCTTTATTTCAGCATATTACGGGAATACAAACGTTTAGGTTACATCTATTGCCTTTGCCCCACCCGAATCAGAGCTTCAAGCGTGTCCATCCCCCAGGCGGTGTGCATCACACCTGTTAGGTGTCTATATACCCAACCTGGGATGGGTATATACACACTTGTGTTGGAATCTCAGTTTTTTGGATCACTAACCGTGTACCTTGTGCATAATGTTTAGCTGCAGTGAGCCTCAGTATACTTAATCCTAAAACGGGAATAATTATGGGGTTGAGGTTTACAACTGGTGGATATAAAGAAGTGCTCAGTGAGCAAATGGCCATGTGTCTGAAATGAAAATCACGTACCTACCTGGAGTCCCCTTGCCTTTATTCATCTGTGGACTTGGCTGTGATGGATAATTTATGCCCTAAGTGCAAGAGACTGTGCACAGACAGCCTGCTCTGATGATGCAAATCTCTCTGGCATGTAGGCTCAGCACCAAGCACCTCTCTGAAACCGATCACAGTTGAAATTGTCTATGTATTCATGTATTTGGTTTTAAATGTATCTTCTACCAGATTGCAAACCCCTTCAGGGTAGACACTTTTTGCCTGGGGCATGAACATCCCCAGGGCACACAAAGATTTTTTTAGTGCGTAATTGGCTCTCAACTGATATTGATCAAATTAAAACTAAAAACCAACCTTGTAAAAATAACGTTTTCCTATTTCACAGGTGCAAAAGCTGAGGCTCTGAAAGAAAATTTTTTTTTTTTCTCCTTGTTGGTTATATTTATTGCGAATATCTTTCTTCTCTATTGCTTGCTTTTCACTCTTTTTTTTTTTTTATTTCAGCAAATTATGAGTGTACAGATGTTTACGTTACGTGTGTTGCCCTTGGTTCCCCGCCCCCAAGTCCGTGTTTCAAATATG
>NW_012149452.1:1233182-1244180 GCF_000956105.1 Propithecus coquereli
CCCCCCTCCTCCCACCGCCCTCCCCCTTCCCCAGCATCCAATAGATGTTGTTCTGATATGTGCATTTATGTGTTGATTAGTTAATACCAATCTGAAAGAAAAATTTTCCTAAAGCAGCACGTGTAATAAATGGAGAGGCTGAGATCCAGACCTAAAGTGATTCTCTAGAGTCAACATAGTTCCTCTTAAGATACATAACATCTCATTATTGTCATCTTTTTGACGGAAGAATAAACAGAAGCTAGAGGGTAAAGGTTAAGTAAGTTTCCCAGCCAGATGCTTGCAGAGTTGGGGCTCAAACTCAGGCCTCCAATTAAATGCTCAGTGCTCTCTCCACGCATCCCACTTTCTGGCCTCCGTGAAAACCATTCTCAGGATATTCCTAGAGTTTTAACTGCTGTCTGCTGGCTGTCCAGGACTTTCTTGGCCCAGGTAGGAGCAATTCTTTTTTTTCTTCCCCTGGTAGAGTCAGTCCTGCCAGAGTCTTGGTTTGGCCTTGTTTGGGTAGGTAGGCTTCGGCGGCCACCTGCTTGCTTGTTCTAGTTTTTACCGGAGAGCATTTTCTCTCAACATTTCTGGCAGGCAGCCAGGCCTTTTTATTATGTGGAAATACTCCTCAAGAAGCACCGCAATGGAGCGGGGGATGTGGTGCTGTCGGAGATTAAGTAACCGAGGTTGCGGGGCTTGCCAGCTCAGGGGCAGAGAGGTGAGCCATCCAACCACGGCGTCTGCTGTGGCACCGCCCTGGGTGTGCAGCTGGGGACCCGGGAAGAGGTGCCTTTGGAGCCCGGGTGTGGGCTCTGTGGGTCATGGACTCTTGTGAGCCAGCCCGGGATGCAGGCTTCAGCCCAGCATCTCAGAAACCAATTCAAGAGGCAACAGGAAACCTACTCTGTCTTGACAATATTAATTTTTGCTGGGTGTATTTGCCTTGCCTACTGAGAATGGAAGAGGGGCCATAGGTCTGTGTGGGCTGCTATAACAAAATACCATAAACTAGGTGGCTTATAAACAGCGTATTTATTTATTTATTACAGTTCTAGAAACTAGGAAGTTCAACATCAAGCTGATGGCAAATATTTGACGTCCAGTTAGGGCTTTCTGGTTCCTAGATGGCATCTTCTAGCTGTGGGCTCACATGGTCTCTGTTAAAAGGGCACTAACCCCGTTCAGGAGAGCTCCACATTCATGACTGAATAACCTCTAAAGGCCCCGCCTCCTAATACTATCGCATTGTGTATAATGTTTCAGTATTTGAATACTGGGGCGGGGGGGCACAAATAGTCAGACCATAGCCGGGGCTTTTCCTGTGAGCTAGGGAAGTACTTGCACTTTGCCTTTATTCAAATTCGGGATGTAAAGATATGGCCGAACCTGTGTATCGGAATATTTCCTCACCCACTGGTAAAGTACCCACGCAATCCAGATAGTCCCCACAGCTTGGTGGCCTTTGCAGTCCTTCCCCAGGAAACTCAAAGTCTTTGCATGATCCAGCATTGAAAAGATACAGCCAGGGGCCCCCTGACCCATCTAGAAATGGGTCCCCATGCTGTGATACCAGCGCCATGGTGGGCAAAAACTTGTCAAATATTTAAGATACTAGCCTTCCCTGTTTTGGAACTATTAACCAAACTATTGCAATTGCTTTGACGCATCTGGTTCCCCTGCCAGACTATGGACTTTTTTTTTCTTTTTTTTTTTTGAGACAGAGTCTCACTCTTTTCCCCGGGCTATAGTGCTGTGGCGTCATCCTCACTCACAGCAACCTCAAACTCCTGGGCTCAAGCGATCCTCCTGCCTCAGCCTCCCGAGTAGCTGGGACCACAGGCATGCACTACCATGCCCGGCTAAATTTTTTCTACATATTTTAGTTGTCTGATTAATTTCTTTCTATTTTATTTTTAGTAGAGACGGGGTCTCGCTCTTGCTCAGGCTGGTCTTGAACTCCTGAGCTCAAACAATCCGCCCGCCTCGGCCTCCCAGAGAGCTAGGATTACAGGCGTGAGCCACCGCACCGGCCAAGACTATGGACTTTTACCCCAGACCCTCAGCACAGTGTAGGGAGCATCCTATGCTCTCAAAAAATCAAGAGATACAGTCAGAGCAGCTTTTCGGTACTGTTTGCTATTTTAAAACAGGGTAGTTGTTGGAATGTGATTCTATATTCAATGGTGTGATTGTATTTTTCTTTTCCTCCAGGGAACATGATTAGTTTTAGATTGCAAGATCCCAGGTAGTGTTCTCTTTGCTGATGGCTATTATCCGAATACTTTAGTAATGCCCGAGTCAGTGCAGTTTCACAAGAGTTCCCTGGATAATTACTTCATGAACTAAGACCACTTTGGCAGCTTTCCCCTCCCTTGGCACTCCCGGGAATATCTGGGACACAGGAGCTCTTTTTTCATAGAGTTATCTTAAGAAGTGGAATTAACTATATACTACGTAATGCATACATTAAACAGTGGGATACTAGATTATATAAAGTCATTTAAAATTGCTGGCCAATTTTATGTGCCGGCTTTTATCTCACCTACAGTTTTAGACTTTCTGTCCCTCCCTAGGCTCATAAATAAAATCCCAAGTGTATAAAGCCTGTTGAAACTGTCTCGAGCATTTACATTTTTCCAGAACATCGTCGAACGCCATGAGTTTGGTCTCTATTAAGACCTCATTTGGATATTTTTTCACCCAGATAATAAAATATATTGTTCTTAATAATGTTTTCATCTAGTCAGTACTTCCTATTCATGGATCTCCCACCGTAAGGCAAGTACCTTAAACACATTGACTTTTATTTTGATAACAGCATTCCAAACTAGGTATTCTTAGCCTTATTTTTACCTGTGAAGAAACCAGAATCCAGAGAGGTGAATAATTTCCCCGAGGCCGTGGGCTGCTAATTGGTGGTTCTGGGATTCCTCCTGGGTCTTCCTGGCTCCAGCTCACCGAGGCCTTTCCCTTGGTAGCACCGTCTCTCTCGTTCCCCGCTGACTCATGCCTTCTCGGGGACAGCCCGCTGCTTCTACCCAGCTCACACTCAGCCACGGAAGCAGGCATCACATCCTCACAGTTATATTCTAGAGCTGTGATTCTCAAATTCTGTGGCGCCTTAGAATTGCTTGGGGAGCTGCAAAAACTACAGCTGCGTGGGTCCCACTTACAGAAATTCTGATTGAATTGGTCTAGAGCAGACATAAGCATCTGGATTTTTGAGAGTTTTCTGTTGATTTGAATATGCAACAAAGTTAGAACAACTGTTTTAGAGTGGTGCCCCCCAAATTCAGTGTGCATACAGATTGCTTGGGGATTTGTTACAGAAGATTCTGATTCAGTAGAAATGAGTTTCTGCATTTCCAAAAAGCCTCCAGTGATGCCATGCTGTTGGTCCACAGACCAGCATGTTGTTGACAAAGCCCCAGAACGTCCCCCTTTTCCCTGAATGGCCCACCCATCTCCTCTCCTCCAAGCCACTTTCTTCCTGGGAAAAATTCTCTAGTCCAGGGATTTGCACTGTGCTCTCAAGGTAGCTGTTCTCTTCCAGCAGGCCCCGTACATCATGTGAAAGTTCTGGTCTCAACTAAAACACCCTGTTAGCTGAGTGAAATAGGGGGTGGCATGTAATGAAGTCTGGGTCACAAGTTCAGTGCCCGAGTTTTATGCCCACAGGGACCAGTTAGCTTTTCTCCTCTCTGAGCCTGGTCTCCAGGCCACAGCCATCACGCAGGTGTGCATGATTGGCCCTGAGGGATGGATGCTTCGCCCATCGCACACGCGGTGCTCATCAGAAAAGTGGCCACGTTCTGACTCCTGCTGACTAAGAGGTCAACAGCATCATCTTGATGGGAAATAAAAAGTTAACAACATTAGCTATAATTGGGTGTTCACTTTTTGCTGGGCACTGCGCTAAACATTTTAGAATCTTCACAACATTCTGCGAGGTCGGTGGTCATATTATCCTCATTTGATAGATGAGGAAGCTGGACTCATGGTTTTCGCCTTCTGACTGTGTGCAGCCTGTAAGCAACCTGCAATGTAAGGACTCAGGCCAGAGCGTGATGCTAGCCAGTGTGAATTAGGGGTGGCAAATGATTGGTAACTTAAAAACACGGCCTTCTACCTGGGCTTTGTCATGCTTCTCCATTCTCTACATTGCCCCCTCAATTTATAGTGATGATGACTGTCTCATTGATTCCTTGTGTTTTTAGAGAAGCACGAATTAGACCATCCTGTTGCTTAAAAAAAAAAAAAAACAAAAACTGAAAATCACATAATATCGGGATAATATTGGGAGTATTTTAGCTATATCCAATATGAACCGCAAATGTATCTGCAGATTTAACCACCGTAATATGGATCTAGTCCTCCTGATGAACTTCTTTTAATTTGACATCAGTTTACAAGGTGATATTTCTAGGCTAGGAGCCTAGGAACTTCCCCAGTCAACTTTAGGTTTGATTCTGATGTATTTGACTAGCAGAGTCTGCAATATTTCCATAGGTTAAAGAAACACTAATTTGGACATAGATGTTTTATTTTTAAACAAAAAGTTCAAGAGGAAGCTAGGTCTGTTTTGCTTTAGTGCTTAGAAATACAAATTTTTGAAATTTATGGTGAATGTTGAATAGTAAAAATGAGAAAAATTCATGATCCCAGTAAGGTCTAAGGATTGTATAATTTAGTACTAAAGACAAATTGCCATAAATGAAATACCAGATAGCACAACTTTTCGGAGGTATTCCCTATTAGCTTTTTCTGTTTGATTCATCAGTTATACTCTCACTCTAAATCAAGCCAATTAGTTGACAGATTTTTATTGACAACTCTATATACTGGGCACTGTCTTTAGCCCTGGGAATTGAAAGAGTCAGAAATAAGACCTGCCCACAGAGATATTTGGCCCTTTCATATAAATAGAATTAAAATAAAACTTTTAATTGAATGTTTATTTGCTTCTCCCACAAATTCTTGTCTCCTGCTTTAATGGAAGACCCATAATTCTGATAAATACTTTGCATTTGAGTTAAAGTCCTGCAGGATGCTTCAGGTGATGGTAACAGATAGAACCCATGTTCCCTGCTTTTTTAACTAAACTATCTCTAAACCTCCCTCTACCGAGTAATTTTCTACCCTCTTCTCCTGCTTTATTTCCTTATAAGCATTTTATCGTTCTCTGGAATTACCTCTTCCTTTGCACATCTTTCCTGCACTGGATGTAAGTTCTGTGGCCCCAGAGGTTTATGTCTGGTTTGGTGGTATGTCATCAAGCCAAGAACAGCAACCGGAAAATAGAAGACACTCAGCACATATTCCTTGAATGAATGAATGAATGGTGTCCATGGACATAATAGAAAATAACTTTGTACTGAATGAGAGGTTAAAGGTGGCTTTTGGGGTCCTCTATCAAACAATAAGACTTTATGATTTTATAATTTAGTTCCCTAACTAATAACAATAACCATTTCGTGAGCCTGCCAATGTACGATCAGGGTGATTGTGTGACAAGTGACCCAAGGACACTGTAGTCTTGTCAAAGCAGCACTCAGTGTTGGTATTTCGTCTATTGTATTGTGCTGTGTTTCAGTCTTCAAAGATGTCTGGTGTATTTTTTTTTTTCTTTTTCGTCTTCTGAAGACCATTTCACCTCCCATTTTTGCCAGAGCCTCACAGTTAACATTCACTGAATCACTTTAATAAAGATTGCTTTAAAGGAAATAGGTGACCAAACTATTGGTAACAACAACCTAGAGTAATGAATGTACGGAGAATCTTCAGCTGTCTAAACAGTATGTGATAATAGATAAAAAATGAATTTCTCATTTCTTAAAGACATGAACAATTAAAGGAGCATGTGTAAGGGTATAAAACAGCATGAGTTTGTGAATACAAACTTGTCACCAATCCCTATAATATTAAAACAAATACTTATTGCTTGAAGTATAAGAAAATCGGTTTCGTTTTAGAAGAAATATTTAATATAAGACAATGAAATCGTACATTTATAACCAATTACCATTTATGAACATTCATCATATGGCCCAGCTGATGTATGCCATTCCCTTTATGTGTTACTACAACGCTGTGAGATGGGTCTATCATCACTATTTTACAGCTGTAGAAACCGAGAGCCAGAAGAGATTAAGGGACTAATGAGAAGCTGACTCTGCAATTCGAACCAGATATGCTTCCCAGGTGGTGCTCTTTGTGCTTTACATCACTGCCTCCTGTGGTGGAGGCTGAAATTGCACCCAGTATGAGAGTGATCACTAAAACATGTTAGGTATCTGTACCCTTTTATGCAGTGGTGTGGCTTTTGAGAAGGCCTGTTGCCTGGATTATGACTGATTCTTTATCTTCTAATTTATATTTAGTACTCTAAATTTTTACAAGAAACATAAGTTGCTTTTTAAAATGTGCACTGAAAAATATCCACTGGGTTTTGGGGAGGGTGTTTATTAAATCTTTGGGGACTGATTCCGAAGCGTGCTAACCATGCCTCCCTCTACTGTCCTTTGGAACTACCATCAGAAGCAGAACGCTGGGCTGGGTGTATCCCTGGTATGACTCAGCACGCACAGCTGAAGATAAACTGCTCACCAAGTCACTCGCAATGTGTCTTCCACTCTTGTAGCAGTTCCTGAAACTCAATGGCTCATAGAATGCCATATTCAAAAGGCATTGAGCTATTTAATGTGTTTTTCCCAGTGCTTTGAGTTTGGAAATCATTATATAAATTATTACTACAATTATTTTCCACCTTCATCTGCCATAGAAAAGGAAATCAATTCAGTTCACATCTCGACTGCAAGGCTGTTATAAAAGATCCTGCACCTCCTCTGTACATGGATCTTTGAAATTGAACCCAGTGATGCAACATAAATTTTAGAAAAGTGATCTTCAGCTGCAAGGCGGGCCCCAGGACTATTTGAAACATGACTTGGAACCTCCATTTCTATTTCCGTTACTCACAGTTACAGGTCTTCACCTTTGTTTAGGCAGTTCCTAGACGAATGTTTGCTCAGAGCAGCTCTGCCATCTTCCACAGGTTACCTGACTATTCTCTGCTCCAGTTTGTTTTTGTGTAAAATGGGAACCGTCCCATCTGCAATTCATAGGCGTTTTGTGATCGCTGGTGGCCATGGCGGTGCGCTGAGGAACCCATGAGTGTCCCAAAGTCCTGAATGGCAAGATTATCTAAGTTACAGAACAGGCCTTCCTTCTGGCCCCACCTCTTACTCACTGCAGGAATTAGAGAGGCCCTGAAGTGCGTTAAGCCTCAGTTTCCCTTTTCTTAGAATAGGGATAATTGTAGATGCCCCACATAGAGTTGCTGTGGATAGAAAATGAAATAATAGATGTAAAGAACTTGCCACAGTGACAGTCACAGAGTGAGTTCTTCATGGACAGTGATGCAACTACGTAAAGATATAGAAGCAAATCATTTTGAATGCTGATAACTGCATTTATATTGTTCTTATTGTTTGTTCCTTATTGATTGATAAAGTCATTTTGTAGATTGATATAATAAAGTCATTATTGAAAAATTGGTAAAGAGAAAATAGATGTTGGGATACCTCTGTAGATGGAGTCTATCTCTGCTCTCTACTACTAGTTAGCATTTGGTGTTTTACTTTTTCATTTTTTATTAATTCTATTATATAAGTATTTTCACAGATATGGTCATATATACATATACACATATACAAGTTTTTGTTTTTGTTTTTTTTCAGAATATGACAGGGGTACAAATGTTTTGGTTACACGGATTGCTTTATACCGCTTGAGTCAAAGTTATAAACATGCCCATCTCCCAGATAACATACATTGTACACATTAGGTATGATTTCACCTTTTCCTCTCCTCTCCCCATCACCTGTTTGTTTTCTGTTGAGTTTTACTTCCTATTGTGCACATCAGAGCTGTTTGGTCAGTTCCAATCTAATACCTAGTACATGTGGTGTTTGTTTTTCCATTCTTGTAATACTTCACTTAGGAGAATGGTCTCCAGTTCCACCCAGATTATTAAAAAAAAATATTAATTTAATTTTTATGGCTGAGTAGTACTCCATGGCATACATATACCACATTTTATTAATCCACTCATGAATTGATAGGCACTTGGGTTCATTACAAGTCTTTGCGATTGTGAATTGTGCTACAATAAACAATAGAGTGCAAGTGTCTTTTTTATAAAATGACTTTTTTTTTCCTTTGAGTAAATATCTGGTAGGGGCATTGCTGGATCAAATGGTAGATAGATCAAAGAACTACTTTTAGTTCTTTGAGGTATCTCCATATTATTTTCCATAGATGTTGTACTAGTTTGCAGTTCCACCAACAGAGTATAAGTGTTCCTTTCTCTCCACATCCCTGCCAGTATCTATTGTTTTCAGACTTTGATAAAAGTCATTCTCACTGGGCTTAAGTGTTATGTCATTGTTTTGATTTGCATTTCCCTGATGATTAGTGACTTTGAGCATTTTTTTCATATGTTTACTGGCCATTTGTCTATTTCTTTTGAAAAGCCTCTGTTCATGTCTTTTGCCCACTTTTTAATGCTGTCGTTTGATTTTTTCTTGCTGATTTGCTTGGGTTGTTTATAGATTCTGATTATTAGCATGCGAAATATTTTCTCTCATTCTGTAGGTTGTCTATTTGCTCTGTTGATTGTTTCCTTGGTTGTGCAGAAGCATTTTAATTTAATCAAGTCCTATTTGTTTATTTTTGTTGTTACTCTGATTGCCATTGGGGTCTTCTTCATAAATTCTTTGCCTAGGCTGATATCTAGAAGAGTTGTACAAGTTTTATGATACCTTCTCCACACATTAACAAAACATAAGTACTGAATATTGCTATTATAAATACTGGTAACAATCAATATTGTCATTATAGCCAGGCGCAGTGGCTCACGCCTGTAATCCTAGCTCTCTGGGAGGCCTAGGCGGGCGGATTGTTTGAGCTCAGGAGTTCGAAACCAGCCTGAGCAAGAGCGAGACCCCGTCTCTACTAAAAACACAAAGAAATTAATCAGACAACTAAAAATACATAGAAAAAATTAGCCAGGCATGGTGGCGCATGCCTGTAGTCCCAGCTACTCGGAAGGCTGAGGCAGGAGGATCGCTTGAGCCCAGGAGTTTGAGGTTGCTGTGAGCTAGGCTGATGCCACGGCACTCTAGCCTGGGCAACACAGTGAGACTTTGTCTCAAAAAAAAAAAAAAAATATTGTCATTACGTAGATACTTATGTGTATACATTTTGTCCACTTAGAAACTATAGATAGTAAATTAAGAAAATCATTAGCATCTGTAATTCTGTAGGCCAGAGATAGGCATTTTTAATATTTTTGAGATATTTTCTTCTGGTCTTTTTTTATATGCATAGACCTATGATTTAATCTAAGATGCCAGTGTTTGTAAGACCCACCATTATGTCCTAAGAAAGGAAAAAAATGCTGCCACATAAACACTGACGTAATGATTTTGCACCACTTAGAACTTTTATTTTACATGTTTTGAAATGGCCTTCGAAGTATATAGTCAGAAGTTTTTATCAGAATATCATTCTTGGGTTTACATTAAAATAGATGCAAAATAAATTGGATAAAATATTCCTAAGACTCATCCACATTCAGAGTCTGTCTCTCTTGAATTGTCTTGTGCACATCCATGTCTGTGTGTCCAACACAATATTGTCCTCTGAGCTGCTGCTCTTTCATGTAAACAATGTTGTTTCAATGTTGAATTGAAGTATATTTTAAAGCCATTTTAAGTAGCAAATAAACTCTACACTTATATTAACAGGAATGCACATAACACATATAGTGAAAAAGATGTGCCTAGCTTTGCCTTTGGGCAAAGTCTACGTCATTTTTACATGGCGAAGCACAATTATATGGTGGCCAACAGTGAGCTGTTAGCGGGAAGATTCACCCCAATTTCAGGCATGCTACAGTGCAAAAAATATATACAGGCTAGAAATAGTGAAAAAAGAATAGTTTACATATTTTTTTTCTCTTAGGGTGCTTTATTTAGTTTTATCTTTTTTTATTCCCATTCAATATTAAATTGGGAACATTTCCCAGTATCTTTAAAACTCTTCAAAAACACATTTCTTTCAAAGTATTCAACAAATGTAGAGCCAAAAAACCTTAGCTTTTGAAGCTTTTAGAAAATTACAGTTATTGAAAACAAAGCTTACAAACAGAATATACTGAAAATTATTCCTACAAAAGCAAGGGAGGAACTGAACAAATTAAATCACGAACACTTAAATGTGTATAAAATTTAATTTTAACAAATCTATAATTGCATGCTGGAGTCTCTTGATTTCTGGGAAGAACGTTGGATGGAGCTTCCACTTTTAATTAGATAAATTCATATTCTATGACAGAAGGGAATGCAATAGAGAAAGCATATGATTTCACATAAATCTAAATCTGATAAAACATTCAAAAGAATCATAGAGGCAATTTTTTTTTTTTTGGACAGGGTCTGGCTGTATCGCCTGGGCTAGAATACAGTGGTGTCATCCATCATAGCTCACTGCATCCTTAAACTTATGGTCTCAAGGGATCCTCTTGCCTCAACCTCCTGAGTAGCTGGGACTCTAGCCATGCACTACCATGCCTGGCTGATTTTTTTTTTTTTTAAGAGAGAGTGTCTCACTGTGTTGTCCAGGCTGGTCTCAAACTCCTGGCCTCAAGCAATGCTCCTGTCTCAGCCTTCCCAGGTGCTGGGATTACAGGTGTCAGCCACTGTGTCTGGCCCACAGAGGCAATTTATTTGACAAGTTTTATTGTGTGAAAATATTTTTCAGAGAAAGATACCGTAAAAGAAGGTTAAATCACTCCATATATAAAATATTTGGGCTACAATGTTTAAAAAATTCTATGTAAAATATTAGGATTAAGAATATCTTCCACATAGCAAGTTTGCTAAATTTGCCAGAAACCTTAGCACCTGCAGAGAGAATCAAAAATATGATCTACAGAGAAAGAGGCAA
>NW_012149452.1:1244467-1271182 GCF_000956105.1 Propithecus coquereli
ATTTCTTTATGCTTGAAGAGAATTTCTCCTATATTATTTGATAGGATATTTAACCCTTTGCCTACTGTAGAGCATTTAGAATGTTACCATTTCCTTTACTATACTCTATAGTAAATGGGTCTCTTTCCATCTGCAGTCCTGATCATTTTGTTAGCATGGATTCCAAGTAGTGGAATTTTGAATCTTGTAACATAAAAATTTTAAAACTGAATTGCATTGAAGTCTTTTGAATGTTACTCTCTGAATATCAAGAAATAAAAATAATATAAAGCCAATGCATAATTTAATCCTATGCATAATCTAATGCCATAATAAAAATCCAGTGCATAATTGAAAGAAAAATATTTTAAATAGGTTTTAAATAACTAAAAGAATATCAGTTACTCTTTGTACTTACATAATGTTCAGCAAATTGTGAGACTAGTACTTGTGAAAATTATTTTTAAATAATTATACTTTTTGTTCAATCAATTTTATTTTAAAATCAAAGACATTTACTGGGTATTTTCCATGTTCCAGTCATTATGCATAATTCTTTCTCTATCAAGGTGAAGAAGAAATAGATCCTGTCCTTAAGCGATTCTTCTGGTAGTGGCTGAAATGCATACACAGGGATAATTACCATAAACACACACACTTGTCCTGATAGAACACCTGAGTACAATGAACACAGAGGGAGACCTGCCTCCACTGGGGAATGGTGCTAGTGACCAAGCACGCTTGGGTCAGGTTTCATAGGGAACAGGACAGTGGAACCGAGTCTGGGAGGCTGAGTGGTTTGACAGCAGACATGAGAATAAAAATATAGAAAGACAACATGGACTTAGCCCTCGGATTAGGAAAAGCATGGTATATTAGAGAAACAGAGAGACCATTGTGAAGTTGATCCTAGGATACATGGGCTGGAATAGAAATAGAGTGAGACAGGAGTGGGGTGTCCTGTACTAAACTGGGGTACAGCTTGTTTGTCCTGCTGTAGATGTTTTCCTTGTATTAAATTGCACTTTTGTAGCTGAGGCTGGATCTTGTGCTACTATTCCACGTAGCATATTCATTCAAGAAATATTTAATGATCTCTTATTTCCTGTGTACCAGACACTATGCTGATCCATAGAAAAAGGGCCTTGAGCACAACAAATAAGCACAATGGCAATAAACAAGTAAAATAATGAGATAATTTTAAATAATGAGAAATTTTAATGAAATAAATAATGCAGAATGAAATTTTAAAGAATCCTTGAGCTGGAGTTAGATGTAGAAATATTCTGAATTAAGAGGTCAGGGAAAGTCTCTTTGAAAAGATAATATATGTACTGTATCGTAATGCCAAGAGGGGTTCAGCCATCTTTAGTACCAGAGGAAAACTAGCCCAGGCACTGGGAATGACAAAATGTCAGGTGCAAATGCTCTGGGGCAGGATCAAGCTTGGCATGTTGTTTGAAGAACTGGAAAAGCCAGTACCTGAAGTTCAGGAGCAGAATACAAATGAGTTGGGTACAAGCAAGGAATGTAGAGAGAGGTAGAGGCTTATAGAACTTGGCGAGGGTGTTGGATTTGATGCTAAGTTCTGTGGGAAGCTCCTGGAAGTTTCTAGGCTAAGGTAACATGATCATAGAAGCCTATTTTCCTTCAGTAAAAAATGAGTTCATTTGCACTATCACTCTGATGCAGAAGGGAGTACATGCCACACGTATTTGCATCAGTATAATGCATCCCTTGATTGTATTTAATATTGGGAAACACAGCTTTATTTAAAACTAGGGTGTAGAGCTTGAACATGGTTCTCAAAACTGTCCTTTCTTCTTTTGAATAGCCATAAGATAATTTTGGATTGCTTTTTACGGAGAAGGGTGCTATTCTTTCTCCAGTTTCAATCACTGGGGCTCATTCTGGGCAGAAGTGTTGAGTCACTTCCATGGGATGGGTGGTGTGGGGCAGAGGACACAACACAGCCTGGGTTTCAGCCTCGCAGGCCTGAATATACAATGGACACTTTCTGACGCCTTTTCTAAAGTACATTATTATTTCAGAAATGAGTTAATTTTCCTTCTGATTGTCCTTATGTCAGTGGTTACCACCATTTTGACATTGATTGATTTTACTTCAGCCTTTTCCAGGAGGTAATCATCTGCAAGAAATGAGCAATTAAAGGAATTCTGTGGGCAATTAAAAAATATCTAAGATGTGTGGATAATCCTGAGTAGTATATTATGTTTGTATATTCAAAGAAGAAAGGTTTAACAACTGTTATACACATTTATAGTGCACCTTTCCCTTCTATTTGTATTTTGGTCTATTCTCTTCTTGTCTTTTCTACGTGTATGTTTCACTAGATCTTTTTTAATGTGAAATAGGCTGCTATTCACTTGATTATAATGCTAGTAACATTTTTTTCATACAATGTGTCAAAGTAATTAATGTTAGATGTCCGCAATAGAAAAACACGCTTGGAATCTTGGTGCTTTAATGCCACAAAGATTTCTTTCTCAAGTCGCCTCAGGTGTGACTGGTGGCCATCCACCATCTTATGCTGCTTAGAACAAGCAGCCTGCAAAGCCGCAGCAGCGAGCAAAAACGAAGCGGAGGGTGCGTGCCGGCTCTGAACTGCCTGGAAATGGAGAGTGCGCTGGGCAAACCGCTCTAGTGGCTAACTGCTGTGAAGTGAATGGTGAACACAGTCTTTGTCACAACCGGCTCTCCTGTCACCAAATGCCTGCCACCCTCCTACACACTGCATTCCCTCCTCATCCTGTCCCTCTAGTCCATGGACATGCCACACCATACTTCTGTCTTCCATGCTTCCAGAAAACATTCCAAAGTCCCATGTAATCACCACATCTACTGCCGAGCCCAGGTGGGTAGTAGTAGCGCCCATAAAGTCTGGATGTGGCCTCTCGGTACAAAGAACTGAATTTAAAGACTACATGAGAAATAAAAATAAAAAATATCATCTCTTGTCCTTCACACCTCCTCCCCCCATACACATATACATTTCTACATCCAATGTGCAAAACAGAAACAAAATAGCTGCAAAATACACAGCTATTCATTCGGAAGTAGAAGGGTACAGTGCCACACGGCGTCACTGGCCTGTAGCCACTCTGCCACCCTGCTTAGCGAACGCTGCAACGTCCTTCATCCTTGGAAGATGGAGGCTTGATTTGCTCTCCGGGCAAATCAAATCTTGCCTGTCATTGCCTGGGCTCTCAGACCCCTCTTTGGAAGGTTTCCCTTTCCTGTTACCTTCCTGGAATCAGCAAAAATGGAAATCAGGGGATGTACCCACTTTGGAGATTGTACTTTTTCATTTTGTTCCTTGTTCACAGACAATTGTAGCCACAAGGAATATTTTAAGGACCAAATATTAAAAAACTTTTTGGTCCAAACTCATGGTATGTTTGGTACAATATCTGCCTCAAAAACATAGAGAACTTCTGATCAATAGACGTCCACTTAGCGCTACATGCCAGTAACTCACCCAAACTTCTTCTTCTTTTTCTTTCTTTTTTTTTTTTTTTTTTTTGAGATAGAGGGAGTTACACTCCATCAGCCACGCTGGAGTGTGGTGGTGTGATCATAGCTCACTGCAGCCTCCAAGTCCTGGGCTCAAGGGATCCTCCTGCCTCTGCCTTTTGGGTAGCTGGGACTTCAGGCATGCACCATGATGCCTCGGCTAATTTTTGTTTGGTTTCGTTTTGTTTTGTGGAGATGGGGTCTCCCGGTGTTGCCCAGGGCTGGTCCAGAACTCCTGGGTTCAAGTGATCCTCGCTCCTTGGCATCTCAAAGTGCTGGGATTACAGGTGTGAGCCACCACACCCAGAGCCAAAGTTCTTTCTGAAATGTTTGTCTTTTGCCTCGATAGTGTCCCCTTGGCAAACATGCATGGAAATAGTACACCCTTAATCAAATCTTTGCACTGACTTTCGTTACCTAACTGAGAGGTTTCACTGAGTCTTTGTTGCTCTAAGTCTTTGTAAAATCTCATCATTTCTTTTGGGTATCTAGAGGCACTCGGTTTTTTCCAATCAGAAAGTCCCCAAATTTCTGCAATCTTTCGATTTCTTTTGTTTACACATGCAAACTGGCAAATTTCTTCCTGAGCTAATCGCTTTTTCTAAACCTTACCAAACGCAGCCAACATACCTTTCTAATTTCCAGAATATTTAGAGCTCCATCTTTCCAACTTCCAATATCAGACTTCTTGCCAACATCTAGTTGTTTATTTATTTTTTAACTTTTTTTTTTTCTTATTTGCTTCTTTTTGCAGAAGTTCTTCACTTCAAGGTACCAATTTCCATACTAGTCTTTGTAATTATTAGCGGTTCACGGAAGACAAACTTCCAAAATTTCAAGGCTAAAAACAACAGTTTCTCACGTTATGGTTGGATGTGAAATGAGACATCCCTCCTTCATCTTAAAGCTTTGCCCTCTAGGACACGTGGCCTCTGAGGTCACAAGGGCCATGGCTTTTCACCGTGTTGGTCCGTAAGTGGTGCGCACCACCCCTGCTTGTGTCGACTTCCTGGAACTAGTCCGATGGCTCCAATCTGAACACAAGGGGCGCTGGGAAGTTTAGGGGAACACACGCAGTATTTGATGAGGATTGAATCTCTGTGCCACACTATCGCAAAACAAAGTTTTCCTTTGTACAACCACATTCACATCCATGATCCACTATTAATTTCAACTTTCTCTTAGAGGTGAGACAGCAAAGTCGTGACTCATTCCACCTCCGTGAATGAGAAAATCAGCGAGAGTATCCACCTGTCTTTGATTACACCAGCTTCCGTAGCATTTCCTCTTATCTTAGGTTTAGTGCACACAGAAGTCTGTTTCCTTATTCTCCAAGCACTATCACCGGCCCCAAACATCCCTGTAATCACAAAGGCACATAATCACAAGGAAGGCAAATAAGTCCGATAAACCACAAGTGCAGAGCCACCTTGCTCGCCGAGGCTGTGAGATAGGAAGGATGCACTGGAGGAAAGGACGGGTAAGCTGATGAGTTGGAAATAGGTGGCAATGAGCCGCATGAAGACGGGAGAGGAGGAGTGTGGTCCCAAGCAGGCTGGGAGGGGGAAGAAAGCGCAGATCCTTGGTGTGACGAGGGAAGGTCATCAGGGCTGCGGCGCTGCACCTAGAAGGGGCAGCCGTTGTGCTGGACTAGGGCGGGCAGCGGGGATAGGAGAACAAGCAGGACACACGCAGGAGGTTAGAGTTCACCCGGAAGCTGGAAGCTGGAAGCAAACTGCTGCCAGGAACCGTTCAACTCCCTTTCGTTCCCCCCATCTACTTCAGGCAGCAAGGACAGAGAACCAGGTTTGACCTGAGGGCCAACAGCAGCTGCTCAGAAGGCAGGTTTTCCAGTTGGTTCTGCAAAGGTAACCAAAGGAACAAAGGCTGTGATTGCACTGCAGCTCTCATTTATATACTTATAAATATAAGTTTACTTACCCATAAATATACTTAACCATCAGATTGCGTTACAGGAATTATGAAACCCAAGCATTCCAGCCATATGTATGTCTGCTTTAGAGACAAATGTATCCTCAAATACCTCTGTACAAGGTATCAAAGTGAAGAGTTAAAAAAAAGTTGCAACTGTTTAAATAAGAGAAGCTGCCCGAAGAAGTTGGAGTGTCTAATGGCACACGTGTTTCTTCTCCAACTTGTGATTTAGCAATTATGTGATTAAGCATCATATGTTTTACAAGGACCTTGATCTCTAATTGCTACAACCATTAACTCTTTTGCTTTGATGACAGACTGCGTAACCCTTGCAACTGGTAGTCTTGGAATCTTTATTTTCTTTGCAGAGGTAGCATGTAATCTCCAAAAACTGGACAGCTGTACTTGGTAAAGAAAGTGTACTGTCCATCAATCTCTTAAACTGCCGCACCTTTTGCAGTTTGTGAGCTAACATTGTGCTGTCCATGCTGCCCTTATTCATTTACGTTAGTGGTAGACGTCCAGTCTCCAAACTGTGAGAAAATAATGTCTGTTGTCTAAGCCACCAGCCTATGTTATTTTGTTATGGAAGTTTTATCTGACTATTACATAGACTATTTGCTGTGAAGAATAAATAAATACATTCATACATGCTTTCTTTATCCTTTTGCTCTGTTTTACATTGAAGTGCCTGTCTTAGCCCGTTTTATACTGCTATAACAGAATACACGAATTGGTAATTTATAATGAACAGAAATTTATTTGACTCACAGTTCTGGAGGCTGGGAAATCCAAGAGCATAATGCCAGTTTATGGCAAGGGTCTTCCGGCTGTGCCATCCCATGGCGGGAGGTGGAGGCAGGAGAGAGGAGCTCATTGTTTTATCAGGATCCCACTCCAGGGACAGGGAACCGACCCACTCCTGCAGTCATGGAATTAACCCATTCATGAGGGTCGACCCCTCATGAACTCATTACTAATCAGGCCCCTCCTCCAAATGGTGTTTCATTGAAGATGACATTTCCAACACATGGACTTCTGAGGAGCACATTCGAGCCACAGCAATGCCCATGTAGACTTGTAGTCTTCATTTGTAGACTTGGCTCCTTCCTCTGGCCAAAGATGTTCTGGGCTTGAATAAGCTGAGTATGTTGCAAGGAGTACTTAGTTTGGAAAGCAGTCAGTCCAATACCAAGTTCCTTTTCTGTCCTTTGAGAAATGCGCCTTATCTCCAGATCTGTGGCCTGATCTTGTCTTTCAGAGCTTCTTCCTAATAACTAAATTAATTCTTTATTTCTCTTTGATTTTTGTATTCTGACATATATATTTGTTCTTTGCTTACAAAAATGTACAAAGACCCACCTACCTGTTGTTTCTTCCTTAGCTAATTTATCTATTTGTATTTGACTGCAGTTCACCGTGAATTATGTCTTCCACCACCTTCCTCTGTGTTGTGGAAACACCCTTACTCCCTCTTATGAACATTTGGGAGGTCTGTTTTTCATTTCGTCTAAAGCCTGCTGAATCCTTTACCAGCATATGGGGAAGGGGGAGGCAGAAACCAAGTATCGCTCCCTAGAATCGACTCAAACGGGGCAGTGTCTGTTTGGACACATAGCCAGAGTGTTGTGGAAGATGCACATGCAGATCTATGTACGCAATGATGGCACACATTTCTAAATGGGGATCTTCAAAAATAGATGTTTCTGCCTTGCAAACTCTCGTGCAACTGTTTACAACAGACAGACGAAGCAGCAGTTTACCCATGGCAACAGCCACAGACATGTCTGACCCTTCCTCTGAGGCTAGAAACAGCTGTTGATGTAGCTCGCAACAACCGAGACAGGTGTTCAATTTAGAAACAAACAATTGTCAAAATTTCTACTTCTGTTTCTTTAAAACATCAACACGTTAAAGTGGAATCTAGTTTTCAGCTATTAAATGTATAGATTATCTGAAAAGATTGAAAATGATTGAAAGGGCAGCTTCTGTGGGCTCAGTTGTTTTCACATGGTGAGGTTTGACCTAACTCACTCTGTGTGTCATCATCATCATCATCATCATCATAACAATGATAATATATTTTGTTCATGGCAGGAACTTTGCTGGCTCCTGGGGTGAAACGGTGAGCAAGACAAACAAATTGTATGCTCTAGCAACAGGGATAATTAAGGAAATACTTTATCAGATCATTACAAATGTAAATATGTGTAATTCCTATGCTCAGTAGAATTACTTTGCAAAAGGAGAATTCATAATCTGAGCCCTTAACCTAGGCATGGGGGCCAAGAAAGCCTTCTCTGAAGATCTAAAATATTAGAAGGAATAACACGGGAGAAATGGAAGTGTAGAGCCTGCAAGAAAATAGACTATATGAAACCTCTGAGCCAAAAAAAAGCTCATTGGAATTGCAGAAGGTCAAGGAGGCAGGTAGGAAGGGGCAGATACCTGTCAGTGCCTTTGAATTCCTTATGGCAATGCTAAGTATTTGGTCACTTGGAATTCTGAAAGCAGTTGGCAGCCATCAAAGGATCTTAAGCAGGGAGTCGTATGGAGAGATTCCCCCTTTTAAAGACAACATTCTGGCTACAGTGTTGAGAATGAAACTGAGGGAGACAAGAGCACTTACGAGAAAATCCGGGAGGAAACTAGTATCAGTCCCAAGGGGCTGTGGCATCTCTCAGTCCATACCTCCGTGTGAGAAGACCAGAGACTTTCTAATTTGCTTTCTGTATTTTCGAAAGTATTCTTGGGCCCTGGGTGTTTCTTTGAAGATAACTTCAGCCATTCCTTTACTTGGCCAACCTCCCTTTATTGCACATTGACACCGTGTAAGGTATTAGGGTTCAGGGAAGGAACACACAGCCCTAGCCCCCAAGAAACGGGTCAGTGGCGGGGGTGGAGGGGTGCAGGAAATTGCATTACAGTAGAATGGGAGTTACTCCAGAGTAAGCAAGAGAGTAAGAGTTGCATTACAAAGGACACCTCACCAGAAACTGGAGAACCAGGAAGTATTTCACAGAGGTAATATGGGCATAGAAGTGAAGGAAAAATAAAAATTGGCCACGTGTCTCTCATGAATATGGACTGTTTCCTATAAGCTGTTAGCTTGAAACTTAGGAGAATTGAAAGCAAGAGCCCAAATGCTCTTTTTTTAATTATGTCAATTTTAGGGGGAAAATGTATCATTTCTTATGTGTTTTGAATGTGTCCCCAAAGTTCGTGTGTTGGAAACTGAATTCCCAGTGTAACGGCGTCGGGAGGAGGGCCGAATAACTGGGGATTAGGTCATGAGGGCTTTGCCCTCGGGAGGGGAATGATGCGGTCGCTGTGGGAGCCGGCTTGTTCTACAAAAGCAAGTTTGACCCCTTCTTGGGCCCTTGCTCTTCTGCCTCCAGCCATGGGGGACGCAGCACGGAGGCCCTGGCTGCAGGCCAGCACCTTGATCTTGGACCTGCAGCCTCCAGAACTGTGAGAGATAAATTTCTTCTCTTTATAACACAAAATGGACAAAACAATATCTTTATGCCTGTGTGCTGTATGGTTCGTTTTATTAATTTCCTATCTATGTCTCTGCTGAGTGCTCAAATGCTGCTTTTAATTGGGCCTCACTTTTCCTACCCCAACCCAATTCCACTCCTTCTGCCCCTCTCTTTCTCGCATAGAGATCTGCCACCTTAGTGTCTCTTATCACTCAGAGATCATGTGCTTGCGTTTGACAGAATCGCAACTCAAATGGCTTGGTAAAAGAGGAAACACAGGTGGTTTACCAAGCTGGTCACTGAGGACTACACCTGTTCCAGGCAACTCTGGACACAGAAACCAAATGATTTCTTAGTCACTTGATCTCTCTCTCATTCCCCCAAGAGCTCTCAGTCTCCTATGGAAGTCCAGAACTGAGTTCTGTGTGGTCACATTCTGGTCAGAGAGTTAATACTGTGGCCAGAAATATGACATGTGTTGTCAGCCAGACCTCAGCCATACACGCACCCCTGACAGGGGAGAGGTGCGACGTCTACTCCACATGGATGGCCTGGGCTAACAGCGGGCACTGTCGGTTCTCCAGGGAGTGCAGAGATGCCCCTGCCAGAGGGGAGTACCATAGGACAGCATTTGCTGCACCTGCTCGTGCTCATCACCATGTTTTTGCAAACTCGGTTTCTCATCAAAGTCTCTTCCTCCCCTAGGATGAAGGGATGAATATGCGTGTCTTAATCTGGGCTGTGATTAGACTGGGTGGCTTAAATAACAAACATTTGTTCCTCATGGTCCTGAAGGCTGTAAGTCCAGGGCAGGCTGCAAGTATGGCTGGGTTCCTGTTCATTGCCCTGTCTCTGGTTATGTCTTCACCTGGCCTTTGCTTAGTGCCTGCATGCTGAGAGAGACAGAGAGAGAGAGAGAGAGAAAGAGAGAGAGAGAGAGAGAGAGAGACAGAGACAGAGACAGAGAGACACAGAGCAGAAGCACAAGACCTTGTGTCTCTTCCTCTTTTAGAAGAATACTAGGCACATAATGGGGGCTCCACCATCATGACCTAATCTAACCCTAATTACCTCCCAGAAATAACACCTCCCAATACCATCATACTGGGGTGTAGAGTTTCAACATCTGAATTTTATGGGGAGGGAAGACACCAGACTTCCATCCATGGCAAAGCTCTACTCACTGAAACTGCCCACATTCACTACATGTAGAATTCATCTTGCTGGGCATTGCTTCCACCTTTGATTTTTGCCACTAAGTTTGGGCATTTTATCTTGGACATGAAATCTGTGGGCTAAAGGTGTTTAAGCTTTGAATCCAACCAGTATTTGTCTATTGGTTATATTCTGAAATAATGTGGGGAGTTTTGGTCATCCCTGGAGAGAGTGGCCATTGCCCTTTGGTATTATTCTGAAAAGAATAACTACATGTACCAGGAGCCCTGGGTGCAGAAGTTAGGAAGACAGGGTCTTGCTTTTTGTGCTAAAATGACAAAGCTGAAGATGGGTAAGTATCTATTGAAGGACTGAATGCTCAACTGGCATTTTTTGGGTCTCAAGCAAGAAAGGAGAGATGCTAGTGGAGAAGCAAATGACATTTTAGCAACCAGATTATATGGTTCTTGATACTCACGGCTTGATTTTCCCATCGACTGTCCATAGCTTGAGTAGGGTCTTCTCCAGAACTTGGATGGGAGCTAGTTAGAGGTGCAGAATCTCAAGTCCCACCGCAGGCCTACTGAATCAGAACCTGCAATATATGACAAAGCTTCCAGGCGATTCATTAAGAGCTTCACAGTTAGAGAAACACTGCTCCGGAAATCTTAATCTCAAGCATGCTGCACTTCAGGGTATGGAAGAGAGTCAAGAGTCTATACTCGGCCATGATGTTAATGGGGCATAACTATTTAGCAAGCTCTTCCCAATAACACAGCCAATTTCAAGAAAGAAATGTTGGGCCTGCATGCACTTTTCTCTGCATGAAAAGTCCCTCTTTATTGCCAATATTGAAGATATTTTATAAGAAAATCCTATTTTCTTTCATATAAATCAAGATTAGCTGTGACCTCACCTGTCCAAGGTGCCTGTCTCGGCCATTTATCCACAGCCCAGCTCTGCTCATGAACCCTTTCACCAGCCCCTGCCCTGGTTTCTAACATGATCCTCTGTTATCGGCTCAGCTAGCAGACTGAATTTATTCAGTTTTCTTTTCCTTTGGCACAGCCAGCCAATCCCAATGTTGCAAACTAAAATCAGACCAGATATGCTAAGAATTTTATTGACTATTTTATGTAACAAGTTGAATTACCAGAAGGCTCAAACCAAATTAATCGAAAATTAAAGCATAGGAGATTTAAGGCAGGAACTATTTAAACAAGCTTAAAAGGTTACTGAAGGAAAAGAACAGGCTCGGTTTGTTTGATTGCTAAAATAAGAAGTTAAGCTGAATCAGGGAGAGAAAACTTGCCACTTGACCTACAGATTTATCTCCTAAATGAAGTATCAGCTGTTTTGCTGTTTTTGAAATTTAAAAAATGGATATAGAAATAAATATAAAAGCACCAAATTGGAAAACTTCTTGCATATTGTACTGAAAAATTATCTGGTAGATTTGTGTAGTCTGAAAACAGAGGCTTTGTGAAATAGGAAAAGAACAGGAGTCTGTGGATAGGACTGCATTGGCTTCAAACCCCGGTGACCCGTGTGCTTGCTATGACGCACCAGGCAAGCTGCTTGGACTCTCGGAGGGAGGCTCCTTACCTGTAAAATGGGAATAGCATAGTAGTCTCCCCTTATCCACAGGGATTATGTCCCAAAACCCCCAGTGGACACCTGAAACTTCAGATAGTACCAAACCCTATATATACTGTTTTTTCCTATACATACATATCTTTGATAAAATTTAATTTATAAATTAGGTACAGAAAAAGATTAGCAACAATAACTAAGATTAACATAGAATAATTATAAAAATATGCTGTAATAAAAATTATGTGAATATGGTCTCTCTTAAAATATCTTATTGTACTGTACTCACCTCTTTTTTGGACCATAGTTGATAGGGGGCAACTGAGACCAAGGAAAGCAAAACCATAGATAAGAGGGGAGAACTATAATAGAATCTATAAAGGGCTGTCATACAGATTAAATGAGATTATTGATTTATAAAGCCTGGCATAGACCACAGATATTCAGCAAAGGAGAATTAGTCATACTGGGGGCAAAAGATGACATAGTCACGACAGGAGTGAGATTGCATGATGCTAGGCAACATTCATTTGTCAAAGCCACTTAAATTGAAAAAACCAGTCACCTCTATTTTTATATTGGATCTTCACAGCCAGCCTTTGGAGTTGGAAAAGCAGATGATTTTCCAACTTAATAGATGCAGAAGGAACACAAGGAGCAGAGAGGTTACGTGACAACGTAAGGCACCCACCCAGTCCAGGGCAGAGCTGGGGCTGAATCCCAGCTTCCAGGTGAGAAAAGTATGGGGCCTGTAGCCAGAACCGTGCCTCCCCCAAGGCTCAGCTGCTGTGCCTCCGATGTCCCTCACAGCTGTGGTCCACGGCCCCTGCTCCCCATCAACCCAGTTTTCTACCAAGATAGTTGAGATCTGGAAGAGAAAAGGGGTTCTGGATGGAATCAACAGAATACCAGCTCCATAAGGCAAGCGATCTTTTCTATTCCACGGCTTTGCTGGAATTACACACCTGGGGCGGTGTCTTGCATGTGTGAAGGAGACATTGAGAATATTTCTTGGATTAACCATAAGCATGTGCTTTCATATTACATTGAGAAGGGGGTAGCTTATAGAGTCTGTCTGCTCTAGGTTATTTTTACCTACAAGGAATCTGAATTTCCTACCTTTTTTATGAGCATTAAGTTCAGGTAAATGAGTGGTTCTCAGATGTTAGTTTATCCATAAAAATCCCTTGAGGTGGTTGTTGAAACTGGAGACTTCTCATCCCAGCATCAGAAACTAAGCTGGGCCGGGCGTTCCCAGGCCCCTGTGCTTTATTAGCACAGGCATGCTGGGGCTACACGCCGAGATGCTGAGGCGGGTTCAAGGTGGAGCGGGGGGCTGTGTGAGGGTGCATGTGTGCATGCATGCAACTCGTGGTTGTGTGTCTGTGGGTTTGGGTGGATGCAGAAGGAGGGAGGACAAAGGTGCTGAGTTAGAAAGAATAGATGCAAAGGAGTGGAACTTCTTAGCAGGTTGGTAAACTCTTTTCTTTCTATTGATAGTAACCTTTATCTCTGCCTCCCTTCTGAAGGAGAGGTCAAGATTGGCTAGAATCATAACTTCCCATCATAGTTTAATTTCCTTCCTTCCTCCACTGACCCCTTCTCTTTACCCAGCCCCTTCCTTAATGAGCCCTTGGAGAGAGTGAAAAAAGAAAACAGGGCTCATCAATTTCCCTAATGACTCTTTTGAAAAGCCTTTTTTTAAAAACTTCATATTTTTAGATCTTTTCAAACAATGTTCCTATTAGAAGGTTGTCAAAGGCCCCATGGGATTTATGGAAACTTTCATTAAGAAAAATAGGGAATACTTTCAAGGACGGTATCAAATGTCATCAGAGGAGTTATTTTTAAAGCTTTGGATAAGTAGACGAAGCTTCATTACGTAGTTAACCACATCCACAGCGGGAGCTTGAGGTTGGCAGGCGTGGCGGATGGAGACAGGCTTGGATGCGATTCCTGATGGCTGCCTGCCCCGAGCCACGGTGCCTGAGTGCTCTCAGGATAATGCTACTCCCCGACAGTGTCCTCACTGTTTTTTTCTAAACTTAAATTAAAATGAGACGGAATCTGTAAATGAAATTCCATCTATGTCCCTGGTAGTTAGAAAGTCATTCAACGATCACTGGGTTCTTTTATCACTCTGATAGTGCAAGAGAACTGCAAGTCTTATCACTTAACTTTTTCCTAAGATTCCCATCAGACAAGCTTCTTTTCTTCTTTTGTCTTCTTAGACTATACCTTTTTATTTCTTAGACTAGATCTAATGAACTATCTTTTCTTTTTTCTGCCTGTATTAATCAGCTTGGGCTGCCATAGCAAAATACCATAGAACGAGTGCTGTAAACAATAGAAATTTATTTTCTCCCAATTCTGGAAGCTGGGAAGTCCAAGATCAAGTTGCTGGCTGACTTGCTTTCTGGTGAGGACTCTCTTTCTGGCTTGCAGATGTCTGCCTTCTCACCCTGTCCTTGTGGTCTTTCCTCAGTGCCTGCCCTTGGAAAGGAGGGAGGGAGGGAAAGAAGGGGAGAGAGAGAGAGAGAGAGAGAGAGAGAGAGGTAAACCATTTGTACAAGTCATCTGACGGCCACACGTGTGTTTATAAAATAATATTTTGCTAACATGGACTCTATACTAGGCTCTGGTATTATCCAAAGTCATAAAACATAATCTCTGCCCAATATTACAGATATGACCATAAAACAGTTTCACGGTGCTGTGCGGTACAAAAATGGGGCCTCATTTTTGACTGGAAGGTTCCAGGGAGTCTTGACATAATAGAAAGAAATGTGGAGAGGAAATAGCAGGCAAGAAACAGCCTGGTGCAACAAAGGGGATTCGAAGGCTCTAGAAACTGGATTGGAAATAGGTGACTCAGTGAGCTGTAAGACCCGCGTTACGGACGAGGGCTGGTTTATAGAAGACCTTATGTGTCTTAGTGAAGAGTAACTTCATCCTTGAAAGCATCAAGTATATTTTAGCAATAAAGTACAGTGCTTGAAATAAGAATTGGGTTGGAGATGTATGGGATTGGGGCAAAAGCAGGTTTTGCAAGTGAGTCAGAATTTAGCGTTGTAATTAATAGTGATCAGTCTTTTCATCAGAAGCCTATTGAATGAATAGGACTCAGGGCTGTCTGAATGAGCTGGAAATTACTGTGCGTGCATTTGTAACAATGTATCAAGAACATTCGTCATCGTTCCTCAATTAACCCTGTGCCATCATCGATATGTAACAGTCACTCAGGCTTGAACATTCGATTCATACCAAAAATAGTCTATGAGGTAGTTACTCTCAAGTATTATAAGATTAATCACCAGTCAGGGGCGGTTGGAAAATTTTTGTAAGTTACATTTCAGCCATCCGATCATTAAACATATTTGCAGCCAAAAAGGTAAAAGTTCTAGAATCTCCCTTACTTAGCACAATAGGAACTTGTTCAAGGTATAGTCCCTGCGTTTAGGGGCATTTGACCCTGGGCTGGTGCATCAGACCCACCCAAGAGAGATGTGGACGGCAGCCAACAGCAGAAGATCAGGCTGCAGGGACTGTTTTGTGTTCATGGAATTGCCTAGAAACTCCACATTCAGCTTTTGCTTTCACATATCTCCTTCTTTCTCTGTCTTAATATATGTTTCTTTTTAGTTCTTGATCTAAAAAAGAAAAAAAAAATCTGACTCTGTTCTCATATCCTTCCTCCCTGGGAACCTGTCAAGAGTTTGGGTTTGCGTCACTGTCTGGATTACTCCGCGTGGGTCTGTGTTATTTACAGTGGACACTACGTACACCTCTGGCAGGCTAGTCCCGAGAGAATAGTTTGCAATCCAACAAAGCTGCGAGGCAGGCAGGTGGAATGGTGGTGGTGGGAAGGACATCGGAAATCTTAAATCCAAACCACTCCTGTTCTCCATCCAGTTGCTCGTGGTTTGCCTAGGACACCAACATTGTAGGTGAACTTAGTGCTTTCTTTTATGATGCCATCTTCAGAGAGGGGCTAAATCACAGACTTCTACTGCTTTTCTTAGTAACTGAAAGTATACTATATTATAATCCTTGTCCTTCAAAGTAGCTTTGATTTGTTGCCCCATTGGATCTTTTCAGAAAACTGTGCATAGAGGATTTGTGGGACAAGCTGAGATGCTGTATGTTTTCTGAGTATTGGATTCACAAGGAGTAATGCGATAATGATGCCTTGTTTTCTCAAGCTTTCACACGTGCAGGCCTGGAGCTGGCAACATGCAATCTTGTACTCCTTCATCTGAATTACTGAAATGGGGGACTTCTGTCTGTATTCTGTTACTGATTTCCTGTTTCACAACCTGCAGTTTCCTACTCTTCAGGGGTAAAGGAAACATAGCTCAAATTAGAAAGTGCCTTGCAGAAGCCAGCAAGGAAAGCCGTTTCTACTTGATTTGCAGTGACTCATTTGAATCTCCATAGTGGGCCCTGGGAGACCCATATTTCCTCTTGGAAGCAGGCGCAGCACAGAGGTGATTCATGATTTTAGCTGAGGGGACACATGGAGGCACCAACTGACTAAATTATTTTCATGTGGATAACGTACTTAGGCGCCTCCACTTGATCCTGTCAAACTTCTCCCCATCTAAGCTCACGATTCTCATTTTGATTTTTTAAATTAAGAATATTTATAGATTTCCTTTTTTCTATTTATAAAACTAATACATGCTCATTTTATACAACTCAAAGTATGTAAAGAAGGAAAATTTAAAATTTCTCATGATGTCATCATTATCACTCAGGTGTTTTATTAATATAAGGCACTCAGATGTGTACTTATCCAACCATCAGTTTATCTCTCTGTCCATCCATACAGTCATCCACTCCTGCATATCCTGCTTTAAGAACATATCGAAGACAATTTATATAATGAAAATGTTCCCATGTGATAAAATATCATAAAATACATAGATTTTAGTATCTATGCCCATGTTTTTAGTATCTATGTTGATGCTTACTTTGAAATTTTTTTTTTTTTTTTTTTTTTTTTGAGACAGAGTCTCACTGTGTTGCCTGGGCTCGAGTGAGTGCCGTGGCATCAGCCTAGCTCACAGGAACCTCAAACTCCTGGGCTCAAGCAATCCTACTGCCTCAGCCTCCCAAGTAGCTGGGACTACAGGCATGTGCCACCATGCCCGGCTCATTTTTTCTATATATTTTTAGCTGTCCAATTAATTTCTTTGTATTTTTGGTAGAGACGGGGTCTCGCTCTTGCTCAGGCTGGTCTCGAACTCCTGAGCTGAAACAATCCACCCGCCTCGGCCTCCCAGAGTGCTAGGATTACAGGCGTGAGCCACCGCGCCCAGCCTGAAATTTTTTTTAATGTTAAGGGAAATTGACCAAAATGTGTATATAGTATATTTGTATGTATACGGTACATACAATGGGCATTTGTATGCTTGCTTGGTTGGTTTTGGACGCTGCTGAGCCAGTGCCATCCTTCCTCCATTAGAGGGAAACTTGATTATGTAATATGTATAATTCGGGGGTTGACGGTGAGCTCAGACACCGTCTGGCCCTGTGGTTTCCCAATCTCAGGGTTCCAAGGAGGTGCCTCAGGGGTTGCTTTGGGCCAAGGCAGACGCCAACAGAGCAGGGCTTCTGCTCGGCTATCACCAGAGCTGCTCCACTTCCATGTTTTACAAATAGATTTCACAAGATGTCGTATATTTTATTTTATTTTATTTTATTTTGTTTTGTTTTTAGTATAATAGTTTCTACTGCTTTAAAAAAATCTTTGAAAGCTGGTGATCTTGTCCAACTTCCCACTCCAAGTGGTTGCTCCTCCTGCAGCAAGTCTGACACGAGTCTCTTTAGTGGCTGCTTTATCTCTGCCAGTGACTTTTGGCTCAGCACGCAAGTACAAAACGCCGAGGTCCAAGAGGATCCTGAGTGGCTCAAGAAAAATCCAGCCCTCATGTACTCCCTTGTGGGTCAAGTGCACACACAGCATGAGAAAATTTCACTGGAAGCTTCTGGGAAGGAAGGTTCCTCATTCTTGAGAGAAAAAGAAAAAAAAAAAAATGAGAAAACAGAAAAGATGGCCCCTTTTCCTATGTGCTGATGTGAGGCCTGAGAAAAACTCCCATAACTCCCAATAGCAGCCTGAGCACAGGCCAGGTGCAGAGGAGGGCAGAGCCACAGACAGGTGTAAACAGATCCCAACTGAACCTCAACTACTCACTGCCCTTCCTTACCCCACCTGCAGCTCTCGGAGGGGTTATCTTATTATCATAATTAGTTTGGCCCGCAGGAGCGGGTGTCCTACTGTACATCAGCTGGCTGATGGAAAACGTTATCCTCACCAGGCCTGTGCATCAAACATTCCCGGAGAGGGTTAGTGACCCTGGAGTAGGTTAGTAGCCTGCTGGGTGTTGCAAAGTAAAACTGGACTGGCGTTAGGGAACCTGATTGTGATTCCAAATGAAATCAGCTAATTTTTCTGCATGTGAAGTTGCCTAATACTTCTATATCTCAATTAGCACATGAGTGAATTGGTGACAAATGTCTATAACATGTAAGTCACAGGATTACTAGAAGGTTCACACTAAAGCAAGCAACGTACTATACAAAAGGTAAAGTGGCTTTCTCATGTCCATGACAGCTGCAGCACACTAAGAATAGGTCTCGTGGAGACAGTCTTACTATATATGCCAGGTCTACACTAAATACTTCACTTTCATGCTCACAACAAACTTACGAGGTAGGAACACGGCCTCGGTTTCACGTCTGAAACTCTTAGGACCTGACGTGTTTTACAATCCGAAATGTTCTGGATTTAGCGAGGTGACGTGAGGCACGCGCTAGGTATGCCGCGCCATCCTCTGCAGGATCGAGCCCGCGCACTGTATTTGCACAGTAACTTCGCTGCCGAAGAATAGAGGACTGTTCACACTGCGTGGCTTCGACTAAGGCTCCAACAGCCTCACATCATTTCAAGGTAGATTTTACTTTCAGATTAAGTTCATGTCAGATTTTGCAACCAAATGAGTTAATGATAATACTACTAACGATAATGATAATTTTTAATCCTTTCTGGAAATCAGAATTATAAACTGTTCTGTTTTATCCAAGTTTACAGATTAAAACAAACAAACAGAAAATTAAAGCATGCACAAGCTAAGCAAATGTCCACAGGTCCCGTATGGAGAAGCTGAGACTGAACCCAGGCCGTCGTCGCGGGCGCCAGGCGCCTAGCCTCTCCAATCACCGTCACTTGCAAAGATTGCCTAGCTAGATCCCTCTGTCTCCAACCCGACAATTATCTACATCATATTTTTAAGAGGATATTTAGAACATTAAACTATGTTTCAAACACATCTCAGCAATTAGTCTTTGGAGCAGAAGAAAAATAAACATGCTTCTACTTTTTCTGCTTTCATAATTTCTGTATAACACGTTATTTGGTCTAAAAGGAAGTTAAACACTTTTTGAAGTCTGTGGGTGAGTTGGGAGACAGAAGCATAGGTGCCCATATGGAGATCGTTGAGATCACTAATTTAAAATATTAATTCATGCACACGTGTGTTTAAGTTCACACAGACACACACGTGTACATGCATCCTTGTCTTATAGAACGTGTGTGTATGCGAGAGCTGTATGTGCCAGAAGCCATGCCGGAGACGCGAGGCTGGCAGTGTGTGGCCGCAACTCCGTCCAGACAGCACTTGCTCTTTTTTTTTTTCAATTGCATTGTATATGATAAGGTCGAGAGTTGAAGTGTGAGCAAGGCTTTGCAGGAGAAATTAAAAGGAAAACCTCTCCAGTAAGTGCTTCCCTGAAAAGACAGCACTGCAGCAAAACTAGAAAGATGAGCCGCGGCTTCTGTGCAGGCTGCGAAGCAGAGGGAAGGCGTTTCGGTTGGTGGGAACAGCAGACACAGTGGGCTCTGGTTCCGCGTTGCTGGGCCCCAGGGTTGCAGAGCAGAGTGGTTGACAGGGATGGGATCACAGCGAGAGCAATAGGGGACGCACCATGCAGGCCTCTTTGCCATGTAGAAGAGCTGATAGCCTTTTGTTTGCTAAAGTTAATATCTAAACCTTAAATAATGATAAGCTGGAAACCACTGTTAAAATACGCCTTCAATTGAAATAGAATGTATATTTATATCACCGATTTTCATAATGCCCAGTGTGAAATTATGGCTTGTATAATCAGTAATTCCTCAAAGTATGGATGGATCTGTCTCACATTCCAGGTACACCGCGTAGACTTTTGATCAGGAAATAATGAGATAATTATATTACTTTATGCTCCACAGTCAGGCTTTACCATTTTTAAGGAGTGTCTAAAATTCTATTAAGTTTAATTGTTGAAGCTATTAATAAACCAGGGGAAGAGTTTGAACAACAGCACTTAAAGTTTTACTTTAGTGATTCGGATCATGACTGGGAATAGAGAAAGGATCTTTATCAAATCGTGGTGCAGAGTATTTTGCAGTTTTTTTTAGTTTATGTCAATGTGAATCCCTGTTCCCTAAGCCAGAAACCTAGGAGCCTCCTTCGCTCTCCTCCTCACCTCCCACTTCAATCAGTCTTCCATTTCTCTCTCCTAAATACATCTCCCTCCCTTTCTCTCCAATCCTGCTGCTGCTGTGGTCACAGAACCACTCCGCCCTCCTTGTCGGTAAGACTCACAGACATTTTGGTCATTTTGAGAGGAGAAATACTGCATTCACTTTTTCTGTCTGCACCTGGCACTTGGCACGCTGCCTGACACGATGATCAGCAAGCAGTACTTGTTGAGTGAATGACAAAATACCTACAAAGGTTTCCTCACCCAGGTGTTCCATTCCTTAATTTCTGCAAGTGGGTTTTCCTATTAATTAACGTGCGTATTGATACATTAGTCCAAAGCAGATGGCAGTTCTTTGCTTTGGGGATTTTCAGCATGCTGATATGGTAAATGGCAAAAATGTGTATAAACAACTAATTCTCCACAAGATACCCCCAAAAATGAAGAGTGTCTTCCTGTTAAATGTATCAAAGACTCTTTCCTGTTAGGATTCTGCCTTCCGGCTACATGAAAACAAGGTGAACTGCAAACTGGGACAGCTCAAGTTACGTACATGACCTCGTAGTTCAGCATAGACATACTTCAGCTCTTGTCCAGACTAATGTTATTCCTTTTGGTAATGTTGTGTTTGTTTGATGTATGTGGGGCGGGGGCATGGACTCCTTTTGAAACACTGCCTGCTCATTTTTCTTTTTTCACGTTACTCATCTCTCTCTCATATTTTCCTTTTCCTTCCATCTCTATCCCCACGGTCAGGGTTTCTTGACCTCGACACTATTGACATCTTGAGCCAAATAATTCCTTGTTGTGGGGGGGCTGCCATGTGCGCTATAGGACATTTAATAGCATCACTGGCCTCTACCAGCTAGATACTGGAAGCACCTTTCCCACAAATTGTGACAACCAAAAATGCCTTCAGATATTATTAAATGTCCCCAGGGGGACAAAATTACCTTAAGTGAAAACCACTGTTTTGGGTACCCAATGCTGGGGCGCTGATGGATATCCCCTTATAACTCATTCTGCAGCCCTATAATCATTTATTTTAAAACATGCATGGAATTTTTAGTTATTTTTTGTTTTATAAATCAAGATCCTATCATATCCTCTTCTCTGCCTCTTCCAAATCCATACATATGACAGCGACTTGTGTTTTGATGTCCGCATGATCTTCTATGGTATGGATGTCACAGCTTTCTTAGCCAACCCTCCCCCTGTGAAGATCCACTCTGACTATATTCAGGCCCAAACATACAATAGCCCCAACAAGTGCCTTTGCAGTTGCATTCATGCCTGCTGTCACATTTATTTCTATGGCAGACCTTCCCTGCAGTGAGATTTCTTCACTGTTAAGTATGTGGATAATTAATGGAAATAGATATTGATAGATTGTTTTCCTAAAAGACTGTTACAATATGAGTTTTCTCCAGCAAGGCGTGAACACATCCACCCTTCTTCCTACCTGCCCACTAGCACCGCTTGCCATGGCTCTACTTTTTAATAGATCTGGAGAGATATCCCATTGTCACTGTAATTTGCACATCCCTGACTAATAGTGATGTTGAGGAGCTGGGCTAATGGGGTTTCTGACTGGAATAGCATGACATCAGACACCTGCAGGGCCCCAGGTCATTACTGCCCATCTCTGATTTTTGGAGCAGCTGCCTTGGACACTTCCGTGCAAGCACAGACTCACCTCACCTCACATGCGTTAAAGCGATGCTCTAGGTTTTAAAGCTTCAACCCCTTCAAACAAGTTTTCAGTGTACCAAAAATAAAATGCGTAAAGATTTGTGTATTTTATTCAGCATCATTTAGGGAAAAAAATACTTTGCTCATACTTAATTTTTTTTTCGTTTCTCACATTTTATATTTATGTGCATTTTTGGGCTGAATGTGTATGTACCTCCAAGCAGAAAATTTGAGACATAGTCACTAGTGGACTGGGCATTTCTGATGCCACATTAAGTATTCTGTTTTTAGGAATGTGCCACAATAGGAAATGAGATCAACCGTTAAATGAAAGGCTTCTGGGTTTCATTTAGGGGAAAATAGAATGCTCCATGGGGGAAAACGAAGTCAATGCATTCTGGGACCCTGATGAGCTGTCATTCTGGAGCTCTTGTAAAGTCTTTAAAGTGACTGCTGCAACACAGCTCCACTGAGGACAGGCTGGAGGAAGGAGGTTTACTGTGCAGTCAGGATGCAGAAGAGATTAGGCGTTGGATCTAAAAATAAAGGAAAGGATTAGAACTTCTTTTGCCTTGTACTTTTAACATCTAACAAAAGGAGAAAGGATATTAATTCCACTTTCAATTTTTTTAAAATATATTTTTTTCATCATAAAAGAGTGACTGCTAGTTAGAGAAAATTTGAAAAATAATTTTCAATAGACATCTTGCAGCGATAGTCTGGAGATCGTGTTTTTCAAGCAAATGTGATTGGAAGCTAGTGGAAATGCCTCCAAGATCCCAGGATTGGGCTGATTATCAGTCCCAATTTTCATGGTGGGTTTTTATCTATTCTGGATCCTTTAAAATATCAAAAACAAGTCCTGTTAGAGCATTCTAAATGTCAGTCTCTAAATTTAAATCTAAAGTGCTTATATTGCTTTTACAAGTTATTGTCTTGTGGATGTATTTTTCAGAACAAATTTGTAAAGACAACAGATTATTCTCACTTGATGGATGGCAAACTCAGATTTGTTGGGGTCTGGCGCATACGACACAGGTTGACGATTGCACCTGTCCCTGGCTCTGTCAGAAGTCAGGAAGTCGGTCCCTAGAGAGGGTTGGTCTGTCACGGGCTCGAGAGCTTGTTATCTGCACGTGCTCAGGTTAATCTCTGAAATTTCACTACAGCCAAGTACCAGGAGGGATAGGCGTGTCGTATAAAGGGAAAAAGGGGTAAATGAGCAAAATGGTAAAAAATGGGTTTTGAGAACCTGTGTTAAGGCAAAACTACCACTAATAAAAATTCAGGGCCATGTGTATATGTGCAAATTGTTATTTAGTAGAGCTGGTTTGACCTTGTTTGGAGAGACTCAGCTGAAAAACCTACCAACAGATCCCGCACGTTATTGGTTGCTTTGCAATGCCCTCCCTGAGCAGTGGACTATGGTGAGCGGGTCCTCAGGCGATGGAGGCACCACTTCCTCCTGGGCCTCTCACCCTCGCCTCGTAGAACTGCAGTCTACCTGCAGTCCTCATGCTGCCTCGATAAAATTCCAAGAACTCAAAATTACCCTTTCAATAAACAAAACTGAGCATTTAATAAGTGACTACCAATGTACTAGATTCTGTGGTACATTATTATTCAGAAGAATGAGACTGCACTCCTTCTGTGCAGGAGATCAGGATCTTATAAACAATCTGGTAGGATGATGTTATCATAGAAGTTAATGTGAAAAGCACAGAGGAGAGAGTGACCAGTGGGTCATGGACACTTTCCCAGAGGAGGCACTTGATCTGGGAACTGAAGTTCTCATGAAAGTCAGGAACTTACAAAATACAGATCTCAGGTCTTTAACTCTTAATTAGCATCTCGAACTGCCTGACTTGATCCTAAGGCTATAGACAGGCCCCAAAACAGAATTCCATAAACTTGAGTTGATACCTAACCTTATAAACAAATGTAAATAATGCTTTGGTACAAGAGAGAGAACCTTGTGTGTCCTCTGAGTCACATCATTCAGCAGAATGTCTCTTGTGTCAGTTAAGCTATCCAAGGGAATCAAGACTAGCAGTTGAGTCAAGGCAGGGCTTCCTTCTACAGGAGCGGGTGGCAACTGTGGACCCAGACCCTGGAAGGCAGAAGCATCCAGCCCAAGGGAGAGATTAGAGCCACATCTCAGTATGACTAACATAACTTCCTCAGCACCCTCATATCACAAACAAAGGATAGGTGTGTTTTCCATTTAGCCTGCTAAATCAGGCCTGCTAACCCCCGCCTCCTGGGGAGGCTTTCAGAATAAACTAGACTATGCTGGCAGCTAACTAGACAGCTAAGTCAGAAAGCATGACCTCATCCTTACTTTGGCTCATTTGATATTCCACCTTCACATACTCCAACTGAAAATTGAAATAAAGAGAAAAAAATATGGCCGTCACGTGTGCGCGTCTAGATGTGTGTGTGTGTGTTTGTGTATGTCCATGTGCGTGAAAAGAGAGAGAGAGAAAAGCAAGAACAACAGAGATTTGAGGTTTTAGAGACAGAGAGAGAAGAAGAATTTGGGTTAGGATCTGGAAGTCTAATTTTGGAAAAGTAGATAGAGTTAGAAAAAAAACTATCAGAGCTAAAAATGAATACATTTGTTAACATTAATTAACCTGTTTGCCTTTTTTTTCAATTGATCATCTACTATGTGTCAAGCACTGTGATGGACCATGAGAAAATGGGGTGCAGACAGAAATGTCCCAATTCCACAGCACTCTTGGTCTCCAGGAAAGCACTGGGTCAGTAGGAAGCTCATACATTCTGGGAATTCTGTCAGCAGTTCCCTCCCACCCTGAAGACCTGCCTTCCTGGGCAGAGTCCAGGGTGTGGCCACAGAAAACGTTCTCAGAGACACAGTGGGTGTGAGGCTGGACTTACGTTGCTTCTTGGACACAGAGCCCTGGTAATGAAATTTGATTACCCATAGATGTATAGATCAGATGGAAATGTGTCTAGAGGAGGAAACAGCAAGGTCAGAGGAAGTGGGACTGGGAGAAAGACATAGACAGAGAGTGAGAAGATTTGTGGTAAATGGAAGTCAGGACCCAGAGGGAAAGGCCGTAGTGCTGAAGCTTAACAGACAGTTGATTGGGTCTCTGAAGTCTGAGCACATGGGTTAAAGGTGGTGAGTTAACTTAGATACGTGCCAATGACAGAACGTCAAAGGGTGAATGCATTTCCTCTCTTAAGGACTTTGACAGTCTTGTAAACTCACAGCCCTGAAACAATGTGGTTAGTGCAGTGGAGGGGAGAACCTGAAAACAAGATCCCTGACTGGAGAGAGGAGGCAGGTGGAGGACTTCTTGGAAGAGACCGCAGAATGGAAAGAGGAAATAGGTCATTAAATTTGGAATATCCAATTTTGAACCAAAAGTGTAGTTTATTATATTTCAAACAAGCAGTACAGTTAATCAAAGTATGTGCTAAACTATTGACACAGTTTTGCCATCTTAATGGTAGCTTGTTTATGCCAGCAGCGAAGAAGCCTGGTAGAGTGAGTTGTGATAAAATCACAAACGGTGTTTTCCACAGCTTGTTGAGAATCAAATATTTTTTCTTGCAAGAAGTGGTCCAAAGGCTGGAAGAAGTGGTACTCAGTTGGTGCAAGGTCTGGTGAATATGGTGTATGACAGAAAGTTTCCAAGTCCAGCTTCTACAGTTTGAGCAGTGTTGTTTTTTGCAACTTGTAGTCTTGCAAGAGGATTGGCCTGAATATGTTGACCAATCTCCGCTGTTTAATCATAAGCATTCTCATCATTTTGTCCAGTTGCTTGCAGTAGACATCAGCTGTAATCGATTGACCAGGTTTCATGAAGCTGTCATGGATAATCTCAGTGCTGGACCACTAAACAGACACCATTAGATTTTTTGATGAATATTCAGTTTTGATTGTGTTTCGGCATGTCATCTTTATCCAAGTATTTGGCACAATGGTGCCATTGTGCCAAATGCTTGCCATTGGCAAAAAGAACCATTTTTCATCACACATAACAATACGGTGTAGAAATGGTTTGCCTTTACGTCCTGACAGCAAAGAAAGGCAAGCTTCATGACGGTTTCTCTTCTGATGCTCATTTAATTCATGCGGAACCCATCTGTCCAGCTTCTTTACCTTGGCCATTTGTTCCAAACGGTCCAATATTATTGGAATAGTAACTTCAAACCTTGCTGCTAATTCATGCATAGGTTGAGATGGTTTCACTTCCACTACAGCCTTCAGCTCATCATTATCCACCTTGGTCTCAGATCGTCCATGTGGCTCATTTTCAAGGTTAAAATTACCAGAACAGAACTTCACAAACCATTGACATACTGTGCATTCTTTAGCCTCATTCTTCCCAAACAGTTTATTGATAGTTAGAGCCGTCTTCACTGCACTGGTTCCATGACAGAACTCATATTAAAAAAATAACAGAAATTTTTGACTTATCCATGATTTCAGAATATCACTGGGATACAAATGTTTTTGGTTACATGGATCACTTTGGTTATGCTTCAGTCAGGGTTATAAGTGTTTCCATCACTCAGATAGTGTTCAGTGTACCCGGTAGGAAGTCTTTCCCTGTCTCCTCCTCCCACCTTGCCCCTGCTTGATTTCCACTGACTTTTACTTCCCTCTGTGCACACGTGTGCTCATCAGTTAGTTCCAATTTAATAGCAAATACATGTGGTGTTTGTTTTTCCATTCTTTAGACATTTCACTTAGGATAATGGTCTCCAATTCCATCCAAATTGTTGCAAAAGGCCTTAATTCATACTTCTTCATGGCTGAGTAGTATTCCATAGTGTATGT
>NW_012149452.1:1271392-1272834 GCF_000956105.1 Propithecus coquereli
GATTAATGGCTCAAATGGTAGGTCCGATTTAGTTCCTTGAGGAATGACCATACTGTTTTGCATAGAGATTATAAAAATATCTTCACCAATAGTGTACAAGCATTCCTTTCTCTTCACATCCACTCTAGCATCTATTGTTTTTGGATTTATAATAAAAGCCATTCTAACTGGGGTAAAGTGATATCTCATTGTGTTTTTAATCTGCTTTTTCCTGAAGGTTAGTGACGTTGAGCATTTTTTCATATGTTTATTAGCCATTTGCCTATCTTCTTTTGAAAAGCTTCTGTTCATGTTTTTTGCCCACTTTTTAATGTGGTTGTTTGATTTTTTCTTGCTGATTTGCTTAGGTTCTTTGTAGATTTTGTTTATTAGCCCTTTATTAGATGTACAGCATGCAAATGATTTATCCCATTCTACTTGCTCTGTTGATTGTTTCCTTGGCCGTGCAGAAGCTTTTTAATTTAATCAAGTCCAATTTATTTATTTGTGCTAATACCATACTGCGTTGGTTACTATAGCCATGTAGTATAGTTTGAAGTGTGTTAATGTGATGCCGCCAGATTTTATCTTTTTGCTTAAGATTACTTTGACTATCCCAGCTCTTTTCTGATTCCACATGAAGCGTAGAATTATTTTTTCTAGATCTGTGAAATATGACGTTGATATTTTAATGGGGATTGCATTAAATCTATACATCACTTTGGGTTGTATGGACATTTTATCAATATTGATTCTACCAATTCATGAGCATGATATATTTTTCCATTTGTTTGTGTCATCTGTTGTTTCTTTCCTTAGTATTTCATAGTTCTCCTTGTAGAGATCTTTTATCTCTTTGGTTAAGTATATTCCTAGGTATTTTATTTTCTCTGTGGCTATTGTGAATGGTATTGAGTCTTTGATTTGACTCTCAGCTTGACTTTTTTGGTGTATAGGAATGCTACTGATTTGTGCACACTGATTTAGTAACCTGAGACTTTGATGAATTTATTTATGAGTTTTAGGATTCTTTTGGTAGAGTCTTTGGGTTTTTCTAGATATAAGATCATATTGTCAGCAAAAAGTGATAGTTTGACCTCTTCTTACCTGATTTGGATATCCTTTTCTTTCTTTTTCTTGCCTGATTGCTCTGGCTAGGACTTCCAGCACTATGTTGAATAGAAGCTGTGAAAGTGAGTGCCCTTGTCTTGTTCCAGTTCTTATTGGGAGTGCTCTGAGCTTTCCCCCATTCATTATGATGTTGCCTGTGGGTTTGTCATATACGGCTTTTATAATTTTGAGATATGTTCCTTCTATACTTAGTTTTTTGAGAGTTTTTATCATAAAAGGGGCTGAATTTTGTTGAATGCTTTTTCTGCACTTATGGAGATAATCATAAGGTCTTTGTTTTTGCTTTGATTATGTGGGGAATCACATTTATTGATTTTTGTATCCTAAACCAT
>NW_012149452.1:1273354-1279246 GCF_000956105.1 Propithecus coquereli
CTCCTTTTGCATTTCTGATTGAGCTCATTTGGGTTCTTTCACTTCTATTGCTGGTTATTCTAGTAAGAGCTCTATCAATTCTTTTTATCTTTTGAAGAACCAACTTTTTGTTTCATTGATTCTTTGTATTGTTTGTTGTTGTTGTTGTTTTTCATTTCATTTAGTTCTGCCCCAACCTTAGTTATTTATTCTCTTCTGCTGGCCTTGGGTTTGGTTTGCTCTTCCTTTTTTAGTTCCTTGAGGCGTGTCATTAGATTTTTTATTTGTTATTTTTCTGTCTTTTTGATGTAGACATTTAAGGCTATGAATTTCCTCTCAGGACTGCTTTTGCTGAATCCCATAGATTTTGATAGCTCATGTCTTCTTTGTCATTCAGTTCAAGGAATCTTTTGATTTCCATCTTAATTTTATTATTGACCCAATAATCATTCAGCAGCAAGTTTTTTAATTCCCATGACTTTGTGTAGAATTGAGTGCTTGTCTTGGGGTTCATTTCTAATTTTATTCCACTGTGGTCTGAGAAGATACATGGTATGATTTCTAATTTTTTAAAATGTTTTGAGACATGTTTTGTGGCCTAAGATATGATCAATCCTGGAGAATATTCAATGTGCTGATAAAAAGAATGTATATTCAGTAGTTTAGGGGTAAAATATTCTGTAAGTGTCTGTTAGGTGCATTTGTTCTAGAGTTCTGTTTAAGTCCAGTGTTTGTTCATTTATCTTCTGCTCTGATGAATTTGTACCATCTATCAGGGCTTGTAGAAGTCTTTGGCAATTATGATGCCGCTCTTTATCTCTTTGCTTAGATTTAATAGGGTTTGCTTTATGAATCTGGTTGCTCCTGCATTAGGTGCATAAATATGTAAGATTGTTATATCTTCTTGCTGAATCGCTCCCTTTATCATTATATAATGACCATCTTTGACTTTCTTTAAACTATTATTGATTTAAAGTCCATTTTATCTGACATGAGAATGGTTACACCTGTTTTCTGTTGGTTTCCATTTGCATGGAATATGTTTTTCCAACCCTTCACCTTGAGTCTGTATCGGTCCTTGTGGGTTAGATGTGTTTTTGGAGACAGCAGATACTCGGGTTGTATTTTTTCATCTATTCAGTCAAGCTATGTCTCTTTTATGCAGCATTCAGACTATTCACATTGATTAAAAGAAGTGATGTGTGTGATGCTGTTCTGTTCATCTTGTTGGATGGTATATTATTGCTTTGTTTTACCTCTTGTGGTATTCTTTTATACGAGCTATGAACTTTAGCTTTTGGGTTGTTTTACACTGATGGGTATCTATCTATTATGCTGCTCCATGTATAATGCTGTTCTGAGTATTTCCTGCAGGGCCAGTCTGGTGTTAACATATTCTTTCAGTGTTTGCTTGTCTGGAAGAGTCTTTATTTCTCCTTCATAGATGAAACTTAGTTTTGCAGGATACAAAATTCTACAGTGGAAGTTGACTGAAGATGGGGTCCCAATCCCTTTTGACTTGTAAGGTTTCAGCTGAAAAGTCTGCATTTGACCCGATGAGTTTCATTTGTAACTTACTTGATGTTTTTGCTTCATGGCTTGCAGGAGTTCCTTCTTTGTGCTAACTTTGGCCAGTTTGATGACTATGTGTCTTGGTGATTGCATCATTGCCATGAATCTCCCAGGTGTTCCTTGAGCTTATTGTACCTGGATGTCTATATCTCTAACAAGACCAGGGAAGTTTTCCTAAATTGTTCCTTCAAATAGGTCTTCCAGTGCTTGTGCATTTTCTTCTTCACCCTCAGGGATGCCTATAATTTTTACATTTGACTGTTTTACATAATTCTATATTTCTTGTAGGCTTGGTACATTCTTCTTAATTCTCTATTCTTTATTTTTGACTGACTGAGTTAATTTGAAAGGGTTCTCTTCAAGCTCTCAGATTCTGTCTTTTGCCTGCTATAGCCTCTCCTTAAAATTTTCCACTGTGTTTTGTATTTCCTTAAATGAATTTTTCATTTCCAGAAGTTTTGTGTTGTGTTTTTTTAATTAATATGTAGATCTCTTTAGTGAATTTTTCATTCATTTCTTGAATTATTTTTCTGGTTTCTTCAAGTTGATTTTCCATTTTCTCTTGGATTTCATTGAGCTTCCTTACAATCCTTATTTGGAATTCCTTATCTGTCATTTTGATATTTTCATTTTGGTAGGTATCCATTCCTACAGAGCTTGTGTTCCTTCTTGGGGAGCGTCCTTTCACTCTGATTTTTTCATACTTACAGAGTTCTTTCACTGATTCCTTCTCATTCTCGGGCAGTGGTCATTTTTTTTTTATTTATTTATTTTTTTATTTTTTTTGAGACAGAGTCTCACTCTGTTACCTGGGCTAGAGTGCAGTGGCATCATTATAGTTCACTGCAACCTCAAACTGCTGGACTCAAGGGATCCTCCCACCTCAGCCTCCCAGTAGTGGGACTGTAGGTGTGCACCACCATGCCTGGCTAATTTTTCTATTTTTTTGTAGAGATGGGGTCTTGCTCTTACTCAGCCTGGTCTTGAACTCTTGACCTCAAGTGATCCTCCTGTCTCAGCCTCCCAGAATGCTAGGATTACAGATGTGAGCCAGAGCCTTGCCCAGCTGTCACTTCTTATTTTTGGATTTTCTTTTGTTTAGATGGGGCATTCCTTCTCCCCCACTCAAATGTAAATGTGTATCTGCAGCATATGCTGGGTAAGAACTTTTGGCTTTGCTTGTGGATGCTTTGATGATGATCTAGGTTCTGGATGGATGCCTTGGTTATAGATATCCTTAGTGTGGTGGTTTTCTCAGTTACTAGTAGTTTGTCGGCTGTAGCAGTGGTGAGCTATGTGTTTGGGCAGATTCCCTATGCCTCTTTGATGAGGAAGAATGGAGATCTTTGGAATCCTTTCTCTTTCCCTAGCTCCATGGTCTTCTAAACAGTGTGAATTGTACTGGCACACCCAGTTTAATCTCTGAGACAGTAGATGGTTCTTGTGGGTAAGAATCAACCACGCCCTTCATGACTGAGTCAGTAAATGCTGTAAACAGCTGTGCAAATTGACCTCCCTGACAGTAGGTGGTGTTTGCCAGAAGGAACAAGCTGCAGTGTTGTTTGTGGGACCTGCAACCAGCTCTAGCCCCTCTGGAACAATACTTGAATGCCTCAGGTGGTGGGTGGGCCCCTAGAACTTTGAGGGGAATCCTTATTCTCTACCACAGCAGAGGCAGGTGGGGGAGTGAGGTTGGCTTGGGTGAGCTTGCCCTCAGGCTCCACAGAAGCTGGTAAGTTTGCTCTTTCAGCAGGGGTCAAAGGTGGGCTCCTAGCTTCTGGGGAAAGCCACGGGGGTGGGGAGCGCTGAAGCAGCCCCAACCAGCCAGAAAATCTGATTGTGGAGGCAGGGCCATCTGAGATTCACAACGTGGCTGTCAGGAGTGGGTTTTGTTCTTCTCTCCCTCCCCTGCTATACAGTTTTCCTCCAGTGTCTGCTGGTGGGCAGGAGCTCAAACTAGCTGGGCTCCCTCAAAATGGCATTGCAGGCTGGGAGTGTCCCTGTCCAGGATGGCATCCTGGGCAGAAAGCATGGCCTTCTTGTGGGGGGAGGGGTACTCTGCACATGCGCTGCCTCTGGGACCCACACTGTGCTCTCTCTTCAATTCTGCCCATGTGGGCTCCCTCGCCTCCTGAGATCAGTTCACAAATCTCCATTCTGTGCCCACAGTAACAAGATTGGGTCACGGGGGTACAGGATCTTGCCTGTGGGCTATCCCCTGGTTCCTGAAGATCAAACCCTGACAATGTCAGGGAGAAGTGTGCTGGTCCTGAGTTGCCTGTGCCATGCTCAAGCAGGTTTGATGTCCCTTGGCTTTAGGGAGTGCCCTGCTCTGATGGAGCAGCCAGGCAAGCGGCACCTGGGTGGGTCGATGAGCAGGGAGGTCACAGCCCGAGCACTCTTTAGTCCTCTGCAGGTCTTTAAGGGGAAAGATTTTATCCCACTTTCTGTGTAATCTCTGGTATGCTGTTTGAACCAATGGGGGGAAGCAGTAGCTCCTGAGAGCCGTGGCTTATCAACTCTCTCAGCAGCAGTGGGCGTGGGAGGGAAGGGGAGGAAAAGAGTCTGGATGGAGGAAAGCTGGCACTGTGCTCATCTCTGTCCCTCTCTGGAAGGTATCTGCTCAGAATGTCCAGGCTCTGGGGTCATGCAGATCCCCTGGCCCCCTCTTGCTCCCGCAGTCTGAGCCGGAGTTGGGAAATGTTTGTGTGGGAACGAGCAAGACAAACACTGAGGGGCTGGAGCCTCATGGGGAGGACAAGGGCACATGGGGGGAGAAGTAACATGGCACCTCCTGTCTTGGCTCGGGTCTGTGGTGGCAGGAAGCACCCCAAGGGGGCTGGCAGGCTGGTGCTTTGTTCTCAAGAAGCTCTCAGTTCACTGGCTATAGAAGCTTTTGGGTTCATGAGGGTAGAAAGGCTCTCCTGCAGCTCAGGACCCTGCTGACTGCCAGAGGTGTGAGGGAGGGAGAAACAAACCACCCACCCACTCTTTCCTCTGGACTCCGAGCCTCTCGGGGGCTGTCCTTTGCCAATATCTTGCTCCATCTTGTTCTGCTCCACTACTTCTTCCCGTGGAATCTCCAGTAGGTTCTGGTACTTTTCCCTCAAAAATACACCTGATCTATGATTGTTTGTTTTTTTCTTCTTCATCTAAAACTTTTTCCTTCTTTCTGGGATGATCTGGCAGCTGGTGTCTCTGGTTAGCCATCTTGTCTCCTCAGCCAGATTTTTGAAGGGAACTAAAGATAATTGTGATTGAAATCCACTGAGTGGGGATTATATAAGCACACAATCTGTGAAACACTGTTTTATTCTAGCTCTATGGAGAATAGGCTGACAATGAATAAATGTGGAGATGGAACCACTCATTCAGTAACAGGGTGCTATGGTCTGAATGTTGGTGTCACCTCCAGATTCATATGCTGAAGTTCTGACCACTAATGTGATGGTCTTAAGATATTCAACCTTTGGGTGGTGAAGGGGTTTAGTGCCTTACAAAAAAGAGCACAAAGAGCTGCTCAGCTTTTTCCACCATGCGAGGACACAGCAGAGCCACCATCTATGAACCAGGAAGAGAGTCCTCACAAGACACCAAATCTCCCCACACCCTAATCTTGGATTTCCTAGCCTCCAAAACTGTGAGAAATAAATTTCTTTGGTTATAAGCCAGTCAGTTTACGATGTTTTGTTATAGAACTCAAGATGGAATGAGACACAGGGTTTCCAGCATGAGATGGTGAGAAATCGAATCAGTATCGTGACTATCAATATGGAAAGAAAGAATCCAATTTACAGTCACAGTATGGAATCCTATAAAAGCTTTATGTCATCAGTGATGCGTCTACGATACAGTGTGTCTCCATGAAATGATTTTTTAATTTTATTTTTAAAATATTTCTGGCCTATGATGAAACTGGTTAAAAAGCATCCATTGTGGCCAGGGGCCACATACACACCTGTAATCCTAGCACTTTGGGAGGCTGAGGTGGGAGAATTGCTTGAGGCCAGGACTTTGAGTCCAGTCTGAGCAACACATTGACATACGAAGACCTGGTCTGTACAAAAAATAGAAAAAATTAACTGAGCATGGTGGTGCATGCCTCTAGTCTCAACTACTCAGGAGACTGAGGCAGGAGGATTGCTTGAACCCAGAAGTTTGAAGTTGCAGTGAGCTATGATAATGCCACTGCACTCCAGCCTGGGCAACAGAGACCATATCTCAAAAAACAAACAAACAAACAAACAAAAAAAACAAAAAAACATTCATCTTGTAGTGAAAAATTTTGGCTGCCACCTCCAACTCCAGCACACAATAACATAAATAAAGACATTGATCAAG
>NW_012149452.1:1280226-1283903 GCF_000956105.1 Propithecus coquereli
GTGGTGGATGTTTTTCCTTCTTTGTGATACCTCACTTTGAAGGATGGGCTCGATCTATATCCAGGATAATATAAGAAGTGCTAGATCACCTTTGTTTTTTGTAGTTGAGAAGTATTGTATGGTATACATATACCACATTTTATTAATCCACTCCACTCATGTATTGATTGGCATTTGGGTTGTTTCCACATCTTTGCAATTGTAAATTGTGCTGCTATAAACATTCGAGTACAGATGTGTTTATTACAGAATGTCTTTTATTCCTTTGGATAGATGCCTAGTAGTGGGATTGCTGGATCAAATGGTATTTCTATTTTTAGCTCTTTGAGGTATCTCCAAATCACTTTCCATAGGGTTTGTACTAATTTGCAGTCCCATCAGCAGTGTAAGAGTGTTCTTATCTCTCCACATCCATGCCAGCATTTGTTGTTTTGGGACTTTTTGATAGAGGGCATTCCCATTGGAGTTAGGTGATACATCATCATAGTTTTGACTTGCATTTTCCTAATGATTAGAGATGTTGAACACTTTTTTATATGTTTGCTGGCCATTAGTCTGTCTTCTTTTGAAAAGTTTCTGTTCATGTCCTTTGCCCATTTTTTGATGGAGTTGTTTGATTTTTTCTTGTTGATTTTCTTAAGTTCTGTATAGATTCTTATTATCAGCCCTTTATCGGATGTGTAGAAAGCAAATATTTTCTCCCATTCTGTAGGTTGTCTATTCGCTCTAATGACAGTTTCCTTGGCTGTACAGAAGCTTTTTAATTTGATCAGGTCCTATTTGTTTATTTTTGTTGCTGCTGTGATTGCTTTGGGGGTGTTCATTGGCGAAAAGAATCTGTATTCAATAAACGGTGCTGAAAAAACTGGATATCCACATGCAGAAGATTGAAACTGGATCCCCACCTCTCACCTCTCACAAAAGTCAACTCACATTGGGTAACAGACTTAAACCTAAGGCGTGAAACCTTAAGAATTCTGGAAGAAAATGTGGGGAAGACTTTTTTAGACAATAAGAATACTATATTTGAAAGGAAGCCAGTTAAAAACATAGGCTCTGGAGGCAGATTGCTTCAGAGCAGAAATCTCTGCTCTCAAATTTATTGTTAGATATGTGACCCAGGACTGCCCCAGTTACTCAATTTACTTATCCTTAAAATGAGCATTATATAAATACCTATGTCATAAGATTATTGTGAGAATAAAATGAGTATTCCATGTTTAAAAAAATTGTTAAAAAAATTAGAGCAGGGCCTTCCACAGAGAATGTGCTCAAAACAAAGATTTTGTGGAAAGAAAAATAACAAGCTGAGTTTTATAGAGAAAAAAAGTGGCATTTTTTCATGCTTAACTTGGGTTCTACAAAACAGTGCTCTCATTTTTTACATATCATATATAAGATGACTACGTCTTAAAAAGTTCCCACTTTAGAGTAGAAATTCCATACGGGAAAATATGGTTTCTAAATTGCAGATTTTATATTGATCTTCTCTGTTCTTCAAACCAGTAGCTTTGTTTTTATCCTCCCCGCCCATGTGTGAGGCTATGAGCTATTAGCTCACCTCGCTCACATCATAGCTACTATTTATAATTTCTGGTCTCTTACTCAAAATTCTTTGAGCTCATTCAATTCTTGGTATTATCCAAGAGCCCATCCAAAATCTTCTCTTTTGTTCACTAAACAAGTTCCTTCTCCCTTCTCAGACCTCAGAAGAGTGATTAAAGTTTCCTTCTTTTTATCACTCCCTTTAAATGCTTATGAGCATTGGCTCTTAGCAAGGCCTCTCCTCAAAGAAATGCAAATGATAAGGCAACTGCTTGCTCCTGCATAGTAGAAAGAGAAGAATGAAGTGTGCGTTCTATCTGAGAGAATAAGTTTTTGCTGAAAAGTTCTCATAGGACAGGTATAGCAGAAGTACAAAAGAAATGCAGGGTGGTCTAAAGATCATCCAGATCAGGTGAAAAGAAGACAAAATTAGGGAAAAGGTAGCTGTTGAAACTCTAGGGGCAAAGGGAAAGCTTACCCTCTGCACCTGAAGGTTCACTGAAATAACTGACAGCAGACAGGTGAACAGGAGAGAAAGCATACAGTTTATTAATGCACATAAGCATGGGAGCCACATAAGACTCAAAGAAGGGCCAGATGGCTGAAGCTTAAATAACATTCTTGTTAGGTCCGGAACTGAGAGAGACACACAAAGCCTCATGTGTAGCAAAATGCTGTTTATTTCGAGCATCTGGGTGCAGATGGATAGGGGCAAAAGAGCGTCCACCCCAGGAAAGGGAGAGCGGTGGGTTGTATAGCGGGTTTTTCAGGGGGGGGGGGAGTGAGTAAGTGGGCCAGAACAGCTGTTTGTAATCGATTCTTTTTCAAACAACCAGCTCCTAGGACCCCTGCCCCAGTCACATCCCTCCTTCAGCTCTGGTGTCATCCTTATCAGGAGAGCTAGGGAGGGATAGACTTCATTTCTACGGCGGGCGGAGGAATACTGGCTACAGCTGTCTGTTAAATTTACAAAGTCCGGGGACTCTCCCGACTCCTGCGGCTATTGTTTCACAAGCCTAAGTTCTGCATTAACCACATTCCGTCCTATACATACTTTTTGGGTTTCCACCTGGAACAAACCTAACAATTCTCTTCATAGAGCAGAGGGAAATGTGAAATACAGACAATTTTGGTAGCAAATGATTATTAGGTGAAATGAATTGGCCCAGAGATCAGACGACAGTTTATAACTGATTTTCTTTGACACTTGAGTGGGGCCAAAGAACAGACAATAGCTTGGGACAAAGTTCCTCTGAGCACCAAGGGAGGTGGCACAAATTCCAGGAAGCTGAGGAGTGGAACTTCACTGTGAACACAGATTGTCGTATTATGTAGGTAAAGTCTCCCAGGTAATCTCTTTGGCTGCCCTCAGAAGAATAGATGAAAAGTCTTTCTGGACTTGGTGATGACTTCAGTCTTTTTTCTGGTTGTTAATCTTTCCAGGTTATTTGATGAGATTCCTAGGGAGGAGGTTTTAATACAATTGCATTTCTTTGGGAAGAAGTTTGCTCAATCATATAAAGGAACTTCCAGAGAGAACCCTCTCTGTGCTTGGCAGGGGATAGGAGAGAAACAAGAAGGTTAGAAAGTCCTTAATTGTGAGGCAGCTTCTAAGGTCTTGCAGTTTCCTTTAATTCAAAAGTGCTCAGCATGGCAAAGCATGATACCTTGGGTATTGTTCTCTGAGCCCCAACATTCCCCTGCTGGAATTTTCCTAGTAGTTTTACAGACTAAAAGCTGAGTTGGTAACTGTAGAGAGAGAAAGAAACAGATTAGTAGTTGAGTGGCAAAGGTCCCATTAAACCAGCCTCCCACTTTTGGGAATATATCAGTCCAATTTAACCGTTGAATCTCACTTCAGGAGGTGTGTTACGTTTGCAGGGCTCCCTGTAAAGTTAAGCCTATAAACGGCGCAGTGCAGGCTAATAGATCTTCAGTGGGCGGCATTTCTATGGAAACAGAGGAAAAGCAAAGGTTAATGTTCAGAGCAGATTATAAACTAGTTATTTTCTAGGGTTTAGAGGGCAGTCAGTCAGTTGAGAAGATTCCTAGCTTTGAGTTTGAAGCATCGTCAGTTGGAGTTGAACCAGGCAGTGGCAATCTGACAGATTTTAGTCTGTATCAGATGTTCC
>NW_012149452.1:1296363-1297814 GCF_000956105.1 Propithecus coquereli
TATAGATGAGCCTGGGAGAAAAATTCTGAATCCCATTTAAAACAACTGGTTGATTACAAGGTTTGAATTTAGTTAGATAGGTGACTTTTTAATTTGGTTTCTGTTTCTTAACCAGATTTTGTGTTCAGGGAAAAGCTCATCAACAAATAGGGCCAACAAAGCATTTGTAGCTTCTGAAGCCTAATAATTAAACACGTAAAAGGGAGGTGTAGCTGGAGGGCAGAATACTCAGACCTTTAGAAATTAAGGACCTACACATGCAAGAAAAAATCCCCCCAAAATAACAGAAAATCAGTGTTTGCCCCCTGCAGTAATAACCACTTATGTGGGGTGCTGCCAATTACCTTTCAAATCGCAGCTCTTCCTAGTGACTCATCAGTGACTAAACATTCAAAGGTCAATTGTCCTCTCAGAGTACAAAGTAGCCCTTGGTCTCTCCAAAGCCAATGAGACCATGAAGCTGAATGGAAAAGACAGCAGAGCTTCGGACCTCGGAGGAACCTGCCTTTGGCTCTCTGGTCTCCATGAGGAACACAGAGGACCTCCAAAGGCGGACCAGTGTGCATTTTCTGTGTCCCTCAAGGGATCTCTGAGTTGCTAGAAGTCTCTTTTGGTGCTTTCTGTGTGATAGCAAGGACTCTGATGTTTTCACTTTGTAAGCAAGTTTTCATCTAGTGACCACCAAATGGAGGGGGCAGGGGCTTGAGGGGAATATATCAAGGGAACTGGATGGAAGTTTGAAGGTGGTAAAGGGAGTTTGGTGGAGAAGTAAACGAAAGAACATGTCTTAGAGGAGTCAGTTTGGGAGTTTTCCAAGAGGATTTATGAAGTTTTACATTATCTTCGCCAATAAAAATTATGCACACGAGAAAGGAAGCAGGTAGAAGAGAACAGTGCATATGGTAAGCAGGGGTCCAAGAAGAGGGAGTTTCAGTCCACTGAGAAGTTTTCATGGGAGAAACAACATCCTATAAAGAGAACAGAGAGACCTCAAAAATGGGGCTGTTTTTAATAAACCAGTTTCTTTTTTTAAATGGAGCTGGATTTGGAGAAGTCTAAATCAGGGACCCAGACATCCAAATGATATTCTGGTCTAAAAGATTTTAACTTTTGTTCTAGGTCAGATTTTCACTCTTTAATTTTATTAAGAGAATCTCTAAGGCTAGATGTTATACTCTTATGTATCTTTCTTTCAATTTGGTCTTCCCATAAATACTAATTGAACAATTGTTTATTATGAGAGTTATCTAAATGGTTTTTCCCCAAATATAAAAGTCTTTTCGATTTAAATGATCTTTTGTCTGATCATTGACAATCAGGATCTCCAATAGTGTATTATTTCAAAAGTTATTCAATCCAATACACCTCTTTAGAGAAAGACCAGGAGCTGAATTTTCATGTTTAGGATAAATTTTTTTAACTAAGATGTTTCCAAAGAGGGTGCAGAAGAT
>NW_012149452.1:1309409-1311436 GCF_000956105.1 Propithecus coquereli
GAAATTATTCCAGAATATTGAGAAAGATGGCATCCTTCCTAACTCATTCTATGAAGCCAATATCACCTTGATACCAAAGCCAGGCAAGGAGACAGCAATTGCATTTCTTTTAGGAGAAGTTTCCTCAATCAGATGAGGGAAATTCCAGAGAAAGCAGCTCCCTGTGCTTGGCAGATGGTGGAAGAGAAACAAGAAAAGATTAGAAAGCTTTGTGTTCTGAGGAAGCTTCTGAGACTTTCCAATTTCCTTTATTTCAAAAGTGCTCATCATGCCAAAGCATCATACTTTGGGGTCTCCTTCACCGATCCCCAGTAAAGCCAAATGTAGCTGTTGCTCATCTGAAGATAAGCTTGGTCACAGGCATATGGTGGATGGGGAGGGGAAATATCATGAACAAAATCAGAAGCCGAGCAGATGGGATTCCATTCACAGAAGAGCCATAATCTTGTCTATCTTGGGGTACAAGTGGAGGGAAAAATTGGATGGGGCTAAAGAAAAAAGGAAGACAACTATCATCTTGCTGAGTAACTTCTATGTATTCAGTTCCATCCAATTATGCCATAACTTTGAAAGAGAAATTTTACACCCACTTTACATGAAGGAAATCCTTGGAGTGTTGAAAATCTTGCCAAATACTGCTTAACTAGAAAGTGGTAGAACTCCGTGTCTCCTCTCTCAATCTGAATAGCTAGCAAATGTTCTTGTACTTCATTTAATAATGAGTCATGGCAAGTCTTTGAAAATGTTTAATCAGGAATCTAATATGCTTAAAGTTGCAGATGAAGGAGATAAATATGGTGGAAGTTTGTTGACTAGGTTGGAGAGGAGGAAAAGACGAAGGAGACTAGTGTGAAGAGTAATACCATAGCGCAAGGATATGTAACTTGGGCTTTACAGGGATGAAGGGAATTTGTTTCTCCTCCTCTGAAGCTTTGGGTTTGCAGAAATAAACTGACAATAGTAAATCTGAAGAAAAGGCATGAAAAATTATAAATGTGCAAATATGCACTAGAGCCATATGAAATACATGACTCAAAAAAAGGATCAAATAGAGCCGAGGGTTAAATACTACCTTTGTAGAGAATAGAGAAACAGGGTACGTAGACAACTTTGAGGGATAGTCAATGATTTTGAGGGGAATTGAATGAGCCCAAATAACAGACAAAATAGTTGGGGATAAAATTCCTCTGTGCTCTGAAGGAGGTGGCTACAAATCTTAGGGAGATGAGGGGAGGAACTTCACTGTGAATAGCGATGGTCTTATTATGCAGATAAAGTCTCCTAGGTAATCTCTTGGAGCCGCCCTCAAAGAATAGGTAAAAAGTCTCTCTGAGTGTGACCACAACTTTTCTCTTCCCTGGTGGTTAATCTTTCCAGGTTATTGGATAAGACTTCTATGGAGGGAGTTTTAAGACAATCAAATATCTTTTAAAAGAAATTTCCTCAGTCAGATAAGGGAACTTCCAGAGAGAGCTCATCCCTGAGCTTGGGAGTGGGGGGTGGGGTGAGAAACAAGAGAAAGTTAGAAAGTCCTTGGTTATGAGGCTGCTTCTAAGCCCTTTTCATTTTATTTAGTTCAAAGCAATCAGAATGCCAAAGTGCCATACTTTGGGGTATCATTTTCAGATCCCCAACATTCACCTGTCTGAAATTTCCTTAGAAGCTTTGCACATCAAAAGCTGAGTCAGTAGCTATGGAGAGAAAAATGTAGTTAGTAGCTGACTGAAAAGATTCCCATTAAACTAGTCCCCATTCCCAGGAATAGGCCCATCCAATTAAACAGTTGTGCCTTATTTCAGGACACAGGGCTCCCATAAAAGTTAAGCCCCTACATGAGGCAGGCAAACAGGTCTTTAATGTATGGCATTTCTATGGAATCAGAGAAAAAAACAAGGTTAATGCTTAGAGCAATTTATAAACTATTTTCTCTAGAGTCTGGAGGGCAGTCAGTTGAGATAACTTCTAGATTTGGGTTTGAAGCATTTTCAGTTGGAGCTGAAGTAGGCAGTGACAATCTGACAGATTTT
>NW_012149452.1:1311486-1313215 GCF_000956105.1 Propithecus coquereli
TCTCTCTCTCTCTTTTTTGCACTGTACTCAAAAACAAGAACAAAACTTTTTATTATTTGTCTTAGTTAATTTTGTGTTGCTATAACAGAATGTCTGAGACGGGGTAATCTGTAAAGAAAAGAGGTTTATTTAATTCACGGTTCTGTATGCTGGGAAGTTCAAGGGCAGGCGCTGACTTCTGGCAAGGGCTTTTGTGCCGCATCATAGGATGGCAGATAAGGTCAAGGGGAAAGCGTCATGTGTAAAGAAGCAGAGCCTGAGGGGATCCTGGCTTTATAACAACCCACTCTCCATTCCCAGGAGAACTAATCAAGTCTTGCTAGAGGGAGAGCTCGCTCACTATTGTGAGAACTCCAAGCCATGGGGGGCCGGGTAGAACCCTCATGACCAAGCCCCATACACTGGGCCTCACCTCCCAGCATCACCACGTTGGGGATCAATTTCAGTATGAGTTCTGGTGGCGACAAGCAGACCATATCCAAACCACAGCATTCCACCCTGGGCCCCCCAAAACTCAAGTCCTTCTCACAAATTACAATACTTCCATCCAAATAGTCCCAACAATCTTGTTTCAGCACCAGCTTAAAAATTCAAAGTCCAAAGTCTCATTTGAGACTCAATCTCCTTTCAGTTGTGAGCCTATAAAATGAAAACGAGTTGTTTAGATCTGAGATACAATGGTGGAAAAGACATCTGGTAGACACTCCCATTCCACAAGGGAGAAACAGGCCAGCAGAAAGGAATGGCAGGCCTCATGTGAGTCTGAAACTGAGCAGGGCAGACAGGAAATCTTAAGGCTCCAGAATGATCTCCTTGGACTTCATGCCCTGCGTGCTGGGAGCACTGGCATGAGGGGTGAGCTCCCGCGGCCTCGGCAGCCCTGCACCCGTGGCTGTGCTGGATGTGACCTGCATGGCACCCTTCCTGCACTTGGAGGTAGGGAGAAACAGGAGAAAATTAGAAAGTTCTTAGTTCTGAGGCTACTTAATGTTTTTAAAATTTTCTTTAGTTCAAAGTGCTCACCAAGCCAAAGTGCTGTATTTCAGGGTATGAGTTTTTGAGCTCCAGCAGCATGAACTAGCTAAATACATGTGGGACAAGAAAATAGAGAATTATTACAAAAAGCATTTCAGAGTGACAAAATTTTTTATGTTGAAAACAAAAAAGTCCTTAGACTTCAAGCCATGGAACTTTTTGCTATATCTAGTAGGGTTTGGAGGTACTTACCTTCTAAAATATTTTGATTGTGTCAGAATATGCATGTTCATCACCTCTGTGATGGGATAGTCAAGGAATTTCTGAGAGCTTCTAAGACACAGTTTCCTCTCACTCCTATTTTCCTCTATTACTGTGACCCAAATAAAAACTCAGTGGAAACCAGGACAACATCATAGCAGGCTCATTATCAGCTGTGTGGAGGTGGAGACCTGCTGTCATTAGCGTGGGGGAGGATGGATGCTAAAATTCTGACTTTACCAAAGAGGAATTATACAGCAACTTGGAGCAGCAGTCTAGAATTGAACAGAAATGGAAAAAAGTGAATATGAAAATGTCAGTTTTCATAAATAAAATAATGCAGTGGGTGTGTTACCAATCAAGATGTAACTCTTTTCATATGTCTGTCTTTACATTTACATAGCGGCCATTGATTCTCAAAGAGTTTTTCATAGAGACTGTCCTATTTGCTCATCACAGCTAATCGGAATAGAGAAGAGGAGAAAGTGAGGGT
>NW_012149452.1:1313265-1314962 GCF_000956105.1 Propithecus coquereli
TGGAGGGAGTTTTAAGACAATCAAATATCTTTTAAAAGAAATTTCCTCAGTCAGATAAGGGAACTTCCAGAGAGAGCTCATCCCTGAGCTTGGGAGTGGGGGGTGGGGTGAGAAACAAGAGAAAGTTAGAAAGTCCTTGGTTATGAGGCTGCTTCTAAGCCCTTTTCATTTTATTTAGTTCAAAGCAATCAGAATGCCAAAGTGCCATACTTTGGGGTATCATTTTCAGATCCCCAACATTCACCTGTCTGAAATTTCCTTAGAAGCTTTGCACATCAAAAGCTGAGTCAGTAGCTATGGAGAGAAAAATGTAGTTAGTAGCTGACTGCAAAGATTCCCATTAAACTAGTCCCCATTCCCAGGAATAGGCCCATCCAATTAAACAGTTGTGCCTTATTTCAGGACACAGGGCTCCCATAAAAGTTAAGCCCCTACATGAGGCAGGCAAACAGGTCTTTAATGTATGGCATTTCTATGGAATCAGAGAAAAAAACAAGGTTAATGCTTAGAGCAATTTATAAACTATTTTCTCTAGAGTCTGGAGGGCAGTCAGTTGAGATAACTTCTAGATTTGGGTTTGAAGCATTTTCAGTTGGAGCTGAAGTAGGCAGTGACAATCTGACAGATTTTCCTGGATTGCAGTTCGAATGTTACAAAAGGTTGTCTGCATATAAACTGTCATGGTCATTTCTCTGAAGATTGTATCAAGTTGACCAGTTTCAATTTATAAGGTTTCAGACAAAAGGCAGTTTTAATATTAGTGATTTCAAGTCAGAAAATTGGGAGAAAATTGGAAACATTAGTTTGGAGACTCGTAGCCAGGTATTGGAGGAAGCCACAAGAAATTCAGATCCAGTCTAAATTGCAGGTAAAAAATAAAATTTCAAAAACAAGGAGTGGAATTAGGATGTAAAAATGGGTATACTATAATTTTCTTCTGAAACATAAGTTTTCTCTCTCCTGTCACCCCATTTTTAACAAAAATAATCACAGTAAGTCCAATTTTCAAAATGACTTTAGTCTCAATAAACTTGGCTTGATTGTTTGCATAAAGTGCCATAGGAGACGTGAGTGACCTTATAGGTTCTTTTTAAGTATACTATGCTTGAACTTTTCATAAGGAATTTCAGATGAGACTCTTGAAAGACCTCTCAGCTATGAAGCCAAATCAGGGACTCACCCTCAAACTGTGCCACAAATACCTATAAAATTGGATGAATACCTCTCTTCTGGAAGTTCTCAAAATATCTTCAGGTTACTGGTCCCCTCAGAAAGTGCTTTCTTTACTTACCTGCAAGGCAGCCATAAAAAACTGTTTTTTTTAATAGTCCTAGAACAATTTTTCTAGGGGGCTTTTTATTGGCTTCATAAAGTCAACCTAATTTCCTTAGAACTGTCAGGTTATATCTGAAAGCATGACATTCCAGCCAAAGCTTTGGTAATACAACCCGTGTTGCCAATTGTGCCTTCGTACCAAAAGAATGAATTCTTACTCAATTTATGTAAATAAAATGTTACCATAAAATAAGAATACTCTGGAATCATTTCAAAATTTTGGAGGGATCAGTAAGTCAGAAAAAAGTAATTGCTCCAATTCTGTTTATAAAAGTGTACATTACTACATTGAAGCAAGTTATAGATAACTGAAAAGAAAAAGTCTTGTTATATTTGGATAAAAAATATTAAAAGAATTAACA
>NW_012149452.1:1317536-1319112 GCF_000956105.1 Propithecus coquereli
GAATCTGTTGTTTTTTTTTAGGGAACAATTTGCAAGACCAATTAGTTGAGATTAATTCTAAAGTGTGCTGCAAAAATTTGCTATCATAATAAAGTGTTAAAGTTTGTGAATGATTTGCTTTTTAAAAATAAACTAAGGTACACTTAAGGTTATCTCAGTAGTATCCCTAAAATACCACATTCGATCACTTGCTTACTTGAATTCCAATGTGTTTTTTGGATGAGGAAAATGACATGGTATGAGAATGAGCAAAAAGTCTATCTGCTTAAAACCTCAGCACTGGATAAGTCACCGTCACTGATGAAATAGTATTGATATTCGTTCAGAATCATTAGCAAGATTATGAGTTTTGTCATGATTTACTTTGGTTTGTGATTGTCATGGTTTACTTTTGATCTCTTTTTCATTTAACTCAGACTTTTTGTCTGAAGGAAAACAAGATAGACAAAGAACATAAAATAATGCATTTGTATAAAAACGCACAGTAACAACCCTATAAACACTATGAAAATATCAGTTAGTAACAACACAGCACTTAGGACTTCTAAATGAAATGCCAAAGGATGATGTGGGTGAAAATTTCAATAATGCCATCTAATTAAGAACATGTTAAAATGTATAAATTTTATTGATTGTAATTTTAAAAATAAACTACCAATATTTCTTTTTCAACGACACCTACTTTCTCTCCTAATTAATATTAAAGTAGAGAACTGGGACAAACGATGAAGACTTGTTCATAATAACTGAAACCATATTTATTTATTAAATAGCAGATATCAAAGGTGTGTTACTGCTGATTTTATTTCTCAGATTCTTGTAAATGACTTTGCATATATTAATAGCCTTATTAACATCCAGTACTGTAAGATAAATTTGTGTTGCTTTGAGCCACTAAGTTTGTGGTAATTTGCTCTGGTGGTAATAGGAAACCAATACAGACACCAACGCTTGAGTAATTCCTTAACTGAATGGTCCCCAGGCAGTCTTTAGTTCCTAAGGAGGGCACCTGGCATACGGCAGGCTAAAGCCGCCTCCTCCAGTGGTGTTTTCTGTTTCTCTTTCTTCCTACCTCTTCCTAACTAGAGAACACAGCAGAGTCTGGAACAGTGGAGACAGAGGGCACAAAGCCTCTTGCTTGGATGGCTAATGGTTCAGGCCTGATGACTGACTCACCAGGAAGCCTCTCCCACCTCCTCCCCAGTTCAGAAGGACAGGTCTAAGAGCAGATGGGGGTGGAAGGGAGAGCTTACAGAACTGAGCGGAAGAAACCTTGTGTCACTGGCCCACACGGGTGATTCCGCTGAGGTTGTTATTCCCAAGTTAGTCCTGCGTGTAGCTGTAAGGTAAGCAGCGTGGGCAGAAGGCTGGACTGTAGCTTCCAGCATTTGCACCAGTTTCCGTGGTGGGGTCATAGGATCTCCATCTGCTCACACACATTTTTCGTACTCATGGTTACCTATCTGATGGACATTTCTATCTGACACTTCAGCTGCTAATTCGTAACTAACATTGTAGATAATGCCCTTTGTGGCCATCAGGTTAAGTGTTTTAAAAGGTGAATGCGTGTGTGTGT
>NW_012149452.1:1321352-1326222 GCF_000956105.1 Propithecus coquereli
AAAGTGTGAAATGGTTTTTGCTGGGTTATTTTATCTATAGTTTATAAATCAAATTATCAGAAATTTATTGAGACTATATTCCATGTAAGATTGTGTATTCCCTACCCAAACACAGATGATTAAAAGTAAAATTCTTGGGCCCAGAATAAATACAGCATGAAGTCTTTGTGCATGCTAAGAGAGTAGCTAGGAAGGGTTACCTTGTGTCCCTCTCTTTCAAAGTCTTCTCTTTCAGCATTTTGCCTGATATTTAGGAAATACAGACAAGCTAAGCTTTTGTGTGTTTCCTAAAAGAGGCTACTGCCTTGCACATCATGAGAAATGTTTGCCTTTAAACTTTCTCTTTTTCCAAAGACTTCGATTTACACTGGCTTACACTCTTCTGTATCATCCCCAGATAGCACCTTATCTGTGCACAGCAGATAGTGTCTTTGATAGTTACATTTCTCTAGAGAAGAGAACAAGTTCTAAACATCAAACCAAGAAACTCATTCCTTTGGGGGGCTGGGAGAAGTATTTGTAGAAATGTTGTAGAAAAGATGCTTTCTGAAATCAAAGATATTCTTTGCATTCTTTGACACTTTGCAGACCCCTGAGAATGTCTTGGTTTCAGGGGTGATCCCTATCAAGGAAGCCTCTTCCTTTCATGCCAATGCCAGGGTGACGGTCAAGACAAGGGCAGGTATTGGGACAGCTCTTCCTATTCTATGAGTATATATCCTACCTTTACTGACTGTCTACCCTCTGTCAAGTTCACCTTCTCTGGCAGGCAGGACAGGGAGCCTGGTGGTATTCTTGTTGGCACAATGGAGCTGTCATGGGTTCATCTGTAACCTCAGCCATGGACAAAGAGAACTAGAGGAAAGCAGAAAGTGTGGGTTCTGGTCAGTATATGGAAGCATATCTCAATGGTTTTCAAAGCAAGAAGTGCATGTTGTGTGTTGGGGGCTGGGCTAGAGGAAGAAAATAGCACAAAAGGATTGTGGAAACAGAAAGAATCAGAAGTGGGGCAGAGGGCACCCATGGAGAATAAGAGGGGAGTGTTTCCCTACTTCTGTTGAGGGACCTGGCCAGGTGTAGTCAGAGGATTTGGGCATGTGTAACAGTCAGTAGTGCCAAAGAATACTTTACTTTGGAATTAAAGGAGATTGATAGTCACTCGTGCACTCATTTGTCAAATGTCTATTATATGACTCATAACTTAATTTCTGTAATTACATTACTGAAGCAAAAATGGTAAATACACCACTCTAAGAGTCGGTGATTACCTGGAGGTGTAAAAAGGTAAACAATTCAACATATTAACTCCAATAACAGAGCTAGGGAGGAAATACCGAGGGAGGACACCGAACTTAATCTTGGGAGGAGGGAAAGAATTCCAAGTATAGGTGACAGCTGAGCTGTATTAGTGACATGAAGCTGTCACTCTAGAGAAAATTCCTAGGGAATACTAGTGCAATTTAGCCTGTGGATATACAAATAGGAGAGTCACACAAGCTAATTATCTGCAACAATGGCCTTTCCCTATTTCGCTAAATCCATTTGAAATAAACATTTTCCTATGACACGGGAAGTTGTATACTTGTCACCAGGTTGAGGAAAGAATTATCAAGGGAGAAAGTAGGAAATTAATACGAAGTGTTTATTACATGTCCAGCACTGCCTTCCCCTTAGAGGGTCTCAATCACACGACTGTTTTCTAGATGAATATTACAACCATCTCGCTCTGAGGAACAGAGCCTCAGGTGAGTGAAGTAGCTCACCGCGGGTGCAGCAGAAGGTGCGTGTTGGATGTTTCTGTGAAAGACAAAGCAGTGCCTGCAAACAGAACACCAGATCTGGACAGAGAGCTCTCAACGTCCTCAAAGTCTGGACATCTGCCATTTACCAGTTGTGCAAGTGTAAGGACATCAGGTGACTCTTCTGAGTTTTTGCAATCTGCTTTGTCAAGCAAGGACATCAACCCAAAAAGTCTATAAAAATAAAGGCATAGAAAAAGTGTTGCTTCATTTTTTTAGCATGTGTAGTAAAAACTGATTTGGCAAGCTCATTTCTGGGAGAAGTTTAGGCTCCAGGGCGTGAATATAGGTAAAATTGCTCTGCTCATGAGACAAGAAAAAATAATTCTGTGTTGCTTCAGAGTGTGTGTAGAGGCAGCAGGATCATTGAATGCTAAAATCCATGAATTGACCCCTCCATACAACTCTGCAAATCTTTGATAAAGTTATTGACCTCATAAAATACTTGGGTAAGGCTGTTTTGTTTTCACAGGGAGAAGAGCCAGTGCGGTGGCAGGCTTCGGCCTCTGTCATGGCGAGGCAGCTCTAGAGCAGGGTGCACAGGCTCAGATGTTCCATCAAGAGAAGTCAGCGCTAGACCCTTGGCAGGGCCACAGAGCTTGGTGAGCCACGTTGAGTGGAGTCTCCAGACAAAGGAGAGCCAGGCTCGCATCTTCCAGAATGCTGCGAAGATCACAGTAGGAAAGCCACAAATGGGACACAGTTTCAATACGAGTTAACCCTGCTATGAATCCATACAGCGAGTTTGAATGAGAACCCCATTCTCAGGGGCTTACCGTGTTGATATGGATCTAAGTTCTCTCTTTGGCTCTGTCTTTCCCAATGTCTCATAAAAACAACAAAGAAAAAAGACATGAAGGCCATAATTGCACCATAAGATGAGAATGTGGCATTTAATCAAATGGCCCAAACCTAGAGATAGTATCACAGATTAGGAGTCTGGAGGAGCTAGAGTATGCAGTGAAATTGCGAGAATGTGCACACCCTGCGAACAGCAAGGCTGTCTGCCTGGAAGTCACGTGTCCTTGGGTCAGAAACGCAACGCATATTGCATGCAGAAACCTGTACATTTGGCCTGTTGCAGGCCTGCTTTGAGGCAGTCACGGTCAGAATTCGTATCATCCTGTCTCCCTATTTCTCCATACACAGTGCTTCAAATTCTTACATGAATTTTCTCACTCCCACAACACTGCAGAGACAAAGTAGTGATATCCACAAGCTTGGAGGGAGGAAAGAATCCAGAAGTGGAACATTCTGTCTGGAACTATCATCCACCACAGTTAAACCTTAAGATAGGATGGGAGACAAGGATATTCATAACAGGGCATTCTGGGCATCATAGTTTTTCTAGTGCTTCATCTTTTTTTTTTTTTGGAACAGAGTCTTGCTCTGTCATCCTGGCTAGAGGCAATGGCACGATCATAGCTCACTGCAACCTCAAACTCCTGGGCTCAACTTCAACTCCTCCTGCCTCAGCCTCCCCAGTAGATGGGACTATAGGCACATGCCACCACACCCAGCTAAATTTTATATTTTTAGTAGAGATGGGGTTTCACTCTTGCTCAGGCTGATCTTGAACTGGCTTCAAGCAATCTTCCTGCCTTGGCCTCCCAAAGTACAAGGATTACAGGCGTGAGCCACCACACCTGGCCATGTGTTCCATCTTAATTGTGGTAGTGAGGACAGGATGGATCACATTTCAGTTGAAGAAAGATGCATCTGATAAATACTGTAGACTAGAGGTTTGTCCAAGAGTTACAAATGGAAATACCCTACCCATCAGGCAGATGAAAACCATCTACTTCTTGAACAAAAAGAATGCACTGCAAAAACTCAACAGGATTCCTGAAGACTTGACCACACAATGAAACAAGACACAAATGCATAGGAAGAAAATAGGGATGAAGAGATAACAGCTTAAGATTTTTAAAAATGGATTAAACGACAAAGGAATAAAAGGACAGTAAAAATGACTAGATAAAATGTATTGTCTCCTTTTCTTGAGATGGTAAAGAACATAAATAACACTGCAGATATTTAAAGAAAGGTAAAATAAAATAAAAAAAAAAGCTAGTTTAGAGCACAAGAGATCTAGAGATGCAGTGATTTGGACTCTTTAGGGGTGTCTATTGACAATTTCTTAAAGACACTCCCCCTCAAAAAAAAAAAAAACACTTGGTTCAAAGAAAGCTAAATGTATTGGACCTGCTGTAGGAAGAGATAACCTCACTATGTCAGAGTTTTAGTAACGTCTGGAAGGCAGGAGCACATGTTCTTAGGAGTGAAGGGCCTAAGTTGGATTATTTTAAAACTAATCTTGCCAGATGGGGAACAAGTGGGAAATGGGCAGTGTTTGTGATCCAATATCTTTTAACAGAGAGAATCAAAAATCTTAAAATGAGTCTCTATGAGAAAGCTATTAGCCTTGATCAAAAAGCTATTTTAGCTGGTTCATAGTTTTATCTCATAAAACAAGTATTTCCCAAGGCAGAGGGTAAGTCATTTTTGCTTATTCTGAATATTATTCAACACAGGGAAAGAAAATTATGTCACTTTTAATTCTCAATAAATAATCTGGTTTTTATTACTGACTAGATATTTTCTCTTTATTTTTCTAATTTAAAAAGTATGATCCGATTTTTCTATATGTAGAGTTTTTGTCGATAATTTTGCAAGAATGTAGCCCCCATTTTGATAAGCACAAAGAGATGGATCTTCAGTTTGGGAAGTTCACTTTCATTGCGTGTAGAGTTAACTCTGGAGCCATGAGTTCCTCCTTCTTTAGAAACAGCTATTCTTAAGTTAGGTCCATGTTCTCCATGCCCCATATCTAGAAATTTTTTCTTTGTCATTTTTTTCCCTTTTCTGTGTAATTTATGCTTTGTATAAGAAGAAAATGATACTTTAAGAAAATAAAAATAGACATTTAAATAGATGTGTACAAAAAGGATCAGGAAATAAATGTTCCAAAGTGTTTACAGAGTTTGTTTCTCTGCAAAATGGGCTAAGTAGGTCAATTTTTAAAATCTACTATTCTACGTAACCTAAACATCTGTACCCCCATAATATGC
>NW_012149452.1:1327163-1332260 GCF_000956105.1 Propithecus coquereli
AATTAAACAAATTTTCTACTTTCTAAGCCTTGACAGTCATATATTATGACCACATGACAGAGTTAAGATTGTCCCGTGATTTCAAAACTATGTTCAGTGCAACCCTTATCAAAATATAATAAAATCATAACAAATACTTTAGAAGATACAAAAATAAAAGATAATGTCCTGATTGCATTAAAATATGTACATACTCAATGATTTTAGTATTTCACTTTACAAATATACTTTGACAGATGTTGATTCATAGAAATCCAACACCTTAAATATCATTAACAAGGAACAGCCAAGTAGCTCTGAGAGAGAGAAATAGGCCATGTCTACTAAGTCCTGTTGGTTTCCAGAATCTGACCTCAGTGATTAGCGTTTTATCTTATATTAGATGAGCTATTCCGCTTTTTTTTTAATATTACTCACTACCATTCCAAAACCTGGGCTCCCATCCTGATGTTTCAATCACTGTTTACCTCAGTAACTTTGGGCATGTCTGTTAGCTTCTCTACCATGGATGGCAGTGCAGAGTTAGGAGAAGGAGACTGTTGTCCCCTGGGCTGTGAGGGAGCAAACATGATAGCACCACCTGGTCTGCCTGTACCTGGCTGCCCATTTGCATTAATGGGACCTGCCTGGGAGTGCATTCTGTACCCCCGCAGTTCGGTTCCCTGAGCTCAGTGTACACCCAACAGCTTAGCAGTGGATTTTATGCCACATGAGCACACCCCACACTCTCAACAATTGGCCACATTCTCTTGTTTTTCTCACTGTCCGATCACTACTCAATAAATATGCAAACTCTATTTAATAAATATTCAATCACTGTTCAATACACCTACTATGAATTCGTCTCTTCTAGGAACTCAAGATACAGCAGAAACTATCAAAAAAATGTGGCTTATAGTAACAGTTTCCTTCTTCTAACTTTATGCACTGCCATCCATGGCAGGGAAGCTAACAGACATGCCCAAAGTTACTGAAGTAAACAGTGATTGAAAAATCAGGGTGGGGGCCCAGGTTTTGGAATGGTAGTGAGTAATATAAAAATAAGGTGGAAAGGATGTACATTAAATAAGCAATACACAAATAAGTCCCCTTCGTTACAGTTGTGATGAGTGACGTGAAGGCACCAGGATTGTTTTCAGTGCCTCAGAGTAATGGCTATGTTGCTGGCTGTCGGTCAGGGTATGTCCAACCCTAATTCCACAGTACGTGGCTTTTGATCACTATTTTCTTCATTAATTCCCGGACACCTCATCTTTTGGGTTTTCCTCCTACCTCAGTGGTAGACCTTTGTCAGATTTGTTTGTAGGATGATTCTCTCTTCCCTGACTTGATCTGCCTATTCTCACATTCCCAAATGTGTATCTCCACAGACTCCCCTCCTGACTTCTACATCCGTAGATCCACCTTCCCTCTGAGCATCTCCCTTGTACCTGCAATGGCAATCCCAAACTCAACACACCTGAAACAAAGTAACTTTCTCTCCAACCTTGCTCCACCCTCAGCCTTTGAAATCTTAGTGGATGGAAACTCAATCCTTCCAGTAACCCCTAAGCCTTAGAAACAACCTTCTTCTTCTCTCACATTGCATAATTGATCAGCTCTACCTCCAAAAATACGTACAGAATCAGTTATCAAGATAATTAAGTTCTTCAGATGTGTTGTAGAGCATAGTGCGGATACTTAACAACACGGTATCATGCACTTAAAATTGTGTTAAGAAAATAAAATTGTGTTAAGAAGATAAATCTTATATTAAGAGTTCTTACTACCAAAAAAAAAAAAACCTACACACACAAAAAGAGGGAACACAAACAAACTTCTGAAGGTAGATGGTTATGTCTATTCCCTTGACTGAGGTGATGGTTTCCAGATGTACGCATATGTCTCTAAACTCATCAGATTGTATACATTAAATATGCGCAGTTTGTGCATATCAGTTAAACCTCAGTAACGATTCACGCATATACAGAATCCCACTAATTTTCACTATCTCCACCACTGTGCCCCCAGCTACAAGTCACTGTCACCTTTCCCCTAACAGTGTCCCTGTTAATCTCCCTGGAGATGATTGTCAACACAGATGCCAGAGGCATCCTCTTGAAGTTTAAGCTAGATTATGGTTCTTCTCTACTCAACCTTGGGCAGCGGCTCCCGACTGCACTGAGTAGAAACGGGCAAAGTCCTGACTGTGGTCTACAAAGTTGTGCATGACACATGCAACTTCCTGAGACCTCTCAGAGCTCCTCTCCCACTGCTCTCTCAGCCACATTGGCTGACTTGTTCTTGTTTGAACACACCAGGGCCTCTGCTCTAGCCATTTCCTATGTCTGGGTGGCTCCTCTGATAACCACAGAGCTCACTCCCTACTCCTTCTTCTACTGAGAGCTCACATTCTCAACCACACTTCTGTGATGAGCCTTAACGTGCAACCTGCCCCACCCCCTTACCGCAGCAATAGAGCTTTCCTTACCCTGCTCACCTCGTCCTCTTGTCCATGGGACCCAAAGCTTTCTGTCATAGTATATCACTTCCTTATTATGTCTCTGTCTATCCTTCTGCTAGAGTATGAGCTCCACCAGGGATGCATCTTTTCCCAATTTGTAACACTAATGCTTTCTAAGTGACTCGAAGAACGTCTGGCACAGAGTAGGTACTCAAAAAACCCTGAGTGAATAAATGAATGGGTGAAAGAATGAATATACTTAGTTAGTCTTTCTTTTCAGAATAGAATGGAGATGCCATAAAGCCAGTTAATTTCCTGAGATAGAATTCCTTACAATATTATGGATTCAGACACTGACTGCATTAAATAGAGCATAAGAAAGGGAAGAAAGAATACAAGAGAAGAGAAAAGAAATTGATGGGGAGTCATAAAATGGAGCTTAACTTCTAATAGTTGCTGAGACAGAGTGGAGCAAGGCGGCTGCCTTCCTGAAGAACTCCTCATTACCCCTTTCTTTTCGAGTGACTCATGGCACATGCTGGGCACGCCATAAATGTGTACTCAGCTGAACTGAAGTTCTAAAAGAGACATGACTTAATCACCAATAATCCATCGATTATAGAGTTGACAGAGCTCTTCCTGGTGGTTCTTAATTGATTTTTCCAAGGAATATTAGAAATCCTAATGGATAGTCTGTAAAGTAAGGAGGGGTGTTAATTGGGAAATCCACTTTGGGGAATTTTTGCATATACTTTGCCACTTCTCAGTAATGTGCCATTCACATAATTTTTTAGGTTTTGGGGATATATTTCTTGGTTGCAGTGAGGAAACTAATTTAACAAAGTTTAGCTTAATATTTTTCCAAATATCTCATAAAATATTGGTGCTACAGAGGACACAGTATTGAAAACACTGAAACAAATGGTTCTGTGTGCCCCCTTCCAACAAGAACACCACAGAGAAGCAGAGGAAAAGCTACACCTTAAGTTCTTAGACCTGAATTTGAACTCCAGCTTTACTACCTCTTAGGAAATTTTATTGGAAAAGTCTTTCCTATTTTGTGAGTCTCACCTATGCATTTCTAACATGAGGTTGATAATTAACTTCTTCACCAGAAAGTTGCAAGGATTGTAAGGGTCAATGCATGTGAAAGACCCAATAAAACACCTATCTCATAACAGGACATTAATACATGTATGCTGAGTGTAAGGATCTCACTCTTAAATCTTAGATCTGTCATTTTTACCAAAAGATCATACATACAATAGTCAGCTATGCATAGGTGCCTAGAGCTAGTTGAACATATTTCCTATATTCTTAATTTACAAATAGTCTCTGACATGCATTTTTAAGGTCCTACAGCTTCTTTCTTCTTATTCGACTGCTTGTTTACCCTGCAATTCCTGTTACATTAAGAGTTCTCTTTTCATTGGCTTTTCTTTAGAGAGATAAACCAAAGAGTGGGGACTGTCTTGGGTTGGGGTTGAGACCCTACATTCAAATCCTAGTTCTTCCCTTTACTAAAATTTGACTTTGGGTCAGTTACTTAGCATCTCTCATCTCAGTCTCGTAATATAAAACTCAGGTCACAGTGCTCATTCCAGGAAGTTTCTGGAAGACTCTGATGCACGTTATCAAACACACAGTTGAAGTATAGACTCTCGTTTTTACTGTTATTGATAAGCCTTCTCTTCCTCCCCTGTCTCCTTCTCTTAAAACATCTATTTCTTGTAGTCAAAATGTAATAAATTTTAACATATAACAAGACATAATCATACCCAATTTTAATCCACATTGAAATTCCTAGGCCAAGATTAGCAGCGGCTTCATGGGAGAGAGAATTCCAGGTACAGTGTCCTCCATAACACAGAGTCTGCTTCCTCGGGGAAAGGAAACCTATCTTAGACCAGTGTTGTGGATCTGGAGGGAACGCTCTCCAAAGAGAAGCAGCAGCCTGAGCTCTTCCCAATTCTACCTCTTCAGGTGTTAAAGACAAGCCGCAGCAACATATCTACCAGTCATTTCTTCCTCCGATTAACTTGTGATTGGAGTCATAACCGAGATCTCAGCCATCTCATGGGAGGTTTGGGGGCCGGGAGAGCCCTTCAGAGTCGTTCAAATTGAGAAAAGGGGGTTGAGCCTTACTCCTGCCTGTCACCAACACACAGACAGTCTTAGATTGCAGGCCCCGGGGAGGAGGCATGACATTGGCCAAGGAAGTTTCCTTCTGTGGATAGCAGTGCCCAGAGAGGGACTCAGCTGAAGGCTGCCAGCTGCCAACACGCCCATCAGCTGAGTGAATGACAGCCTCCCTCTGAGGCGCTCTGGGCCACGCAGCACAGCCCCCACCCTGGGGGCCTTTGCACCTGAGTCTGTGTCATGTCCACGTACGTGCCTGATGCAAAGTCAAAGAAAAGAAGAAAAGTAATTATAAGTCCAGAATGACCCTTGAGTTTGCACTTAATGATGAAGAATAATTATTAGTTTCAGTATTTCAATTGGTGACTGCAGAGTGGTAACCTCCGTGCTGGGGGCAGGAGGCCTGGTTTCCGTTCCTAGTGGGCTGCCCGCGGTGTGACACTATGCGAGTCACTCACCCCTCTGGCCTCCATTTCACATCTGAAACCTGCACGTTGGCATAAATTGATTTCTGA
>NW_012149452.1:1335455-1337792 GCF_000956105.1 Propithecus coquereli
ACTGTAACCTCTTCTCAAAGTCACAGGAGAACAGAGAACTGACAGAAGAAACCTAGAGAGCAACCATGAAGACCTTGATGTCCTTGAGAGAAAACTGAGCTCTTGGAAACCCAGAATATTTTAACCTCCTACCTCCCACTTCAGATCAAGGGAGAGGGAATTAGGGAAATAAAGTTGGATACAAAGTACCAACTGCTGGTTATCTATTTGGTAATTGATATCAGCATTTGATTTTCCAGAATCATGGCTGAGATGTCCATCCAGCACTGACTCTTGGCGGGAGGCTGAGAGTACCTCCTGGGGGATGTAGAGGAGGGAATACCTTTTCCTCTGCCCATCTTGGGTTCATGGCTGAAACCCCAATAATGAAAATAGATTAACAAGAGAAAACATACACATTTATTTACTATAACTTTTATATGACATGAGAGCCCTCATAAGGAAACAAAGCCCTAAAAAATAGTTCCACCTGAGTTTTATTTTTCTTTTTTAGTAGGTTTGATGAAGAGTGGATAGTCCTGCAGAAATATGAGAGGGCAAAAAGGATATGATCTGATAGTAATAAACTGTGGAAAACTTAAAAGGGCTTATTTGTTCATCTTCTTCCCGGTGTCCCTGTGTGTTCAGAGGTAAGGATGCTCCCTTCTTCCAAGTGTAAGGAGAGCATTTTCACACGAGGTCCTATGATCTGCTTCGGGAAAATCAGAAAATCCTTCCTAGGTTTCATGCCCTGTTTCAGGGAAGAAGGGTAGGGGGCATGGGAGAGCAAGAGCGACCTTCCTGCTTTGGCTGTTTTCTCAAATTCCTTTAGCTTAAAATATTCTGGGGCAGTGCATCCCGAACCTCTTCAGGTATGAGAAGAATACATTCACTCTGACATCTGCAGTCTTAGCAGGAATGTCTTAGTATACCAGAGTATGGAATAAGAGATGAAATTTCTAATTGAAATAACTGTTATATACAATTCAGTGACTTTTCCCAAAGTCTCCTCTTTGAAAACATCGTTGCCACGGGATTCAAAGAGCCGATATGCAACACGAGAGTTCCTTGATTCATTAGGTTTGGAAAATGAGGGGTTAAATATGTTAAAAGAGACTTATTTTCAACCACGGGGCTTCTCGTAGAGTTTAACATGCTAACATGCTTTATGAATCCTCTAAAACCAGATCTAGTACATGGCATTTCATACTCTTGTGGGACTCTTGCAATTGAAACACACGAAGAAATGTTGCAGTACCTGGTAAGAGTTTAGTTGAGTAAAAGTTAATGTGGGGGACATACAGAAGGATATAGGGAACCATATACAAAATCTTACACTGTGCAGCAATTCTTAGCCTGTGGGTAAGGAAGGAAGAGAAAGTGTCTCCACAATCTCCAGTTTCCTTGATAGATCCAACAGTACAGAAACTCTGCTGTACAGGGTAGAGCCAAGTGTCCTAAATTTTCAAGTCATATAGCAAAGAAGGATTTATGTCTTTCTATTGGTGGTATATCATTTTTTTTTTCCTACTTAATAAAACCTAGGAAACAAGTGGCCTGGTAGCTATTAGCGGCCAACTTCTGACAATGAAGTGAATCTACCTTAGGATGAAGCTGGACCTGTGGACAGTTGCAAAGAAATTCCTGAAGATATCCTAGAACTATTCCATCAGTCAACTCTTAAGCTTTTTCTACTTCTGGACTTACTAATGTGTGAAGTATTAAATTCCATTTTATTTAAACCAATTTGACTCAGGGTACTGTTACTGTAGATAAAATTGTGCTATCTGGCACTTCCACCAAGAATCAATAATATAACACTCATTAACACAGAATGGAAGTGTAACTATGTCCAAAGGAATTAGAATCTGGAAAAAAACAAAGGCTGATAGAATCGACTATGCATGTGAGGAAGGTAGGGTACTGGCTGGAATTCCTTAAACCTGATGGTTTAAGCACACTTGAGGAACTTGGCATACATTTAAAATTCAAAGACAACACATACTATATCCTTGAGGGAATAGACTACCACTCAAATTGAAGACAAGGATGCGGCAGCCCAGAGACAGAAAACAGGACAGCCACAGATGAAAGACATCCTGTGAGAAGCAGCATCACTGTTCCTGACATTAGCTTGGAGTCTCCACTGACAGAGGAATGTTCGATAAATTTTTGATTTGCCTTACGGGCAACCTCAAACTCTTGGAAGACATAGGAAAGGATGAAGAGATGTGTTATTTCTTAACACAAGGAGGTTTTGCTTTATAAATTGGAAACAACAGAAGACTCATGAAAGCGTTGAATCTCATCCATAGAAAGGATTCTGGCATGCTCATTCAAAAATGACCACACTCATGG
>NW_012149452.1:1339947-1342312 GCF_000956105.1 Propithecus coquereli
GTTCTAGATCACTGTCGTTTCTTATGATTGAGTAATATTCCATTGTAAACATATACCAAATTTTAATAATCCACTCATGGACTGACGGGCACCTGGGTTGTTTCCACATCCTTGCAATAGTGAATTGTGCTGCCATAAACATTCGGGTGCAGATGTCTTTTACAGAAGAATTCTAATTAACAAAAGTAGAATGAGTGAGCAAAATAGAAAATCTCATGAAAAGACCCACAGTAATACCTGTTGCAGATAAGAATAGTAAAATTAGTCGATAAAAAATTGAGGAGAGACACGATTTTCCATAGTCTTAAAGTATCTCTCCAAAGATAATTATTGATTGCAAAAGGAAGAACATTAACTTCACAATTAAACCTTCAGACCCCCCCATAACTAAGGGACGAAGACTAACGTCATCAATAAAAAAGCACACCAGCATCTCGATCCCCCCAAAATGATGTACTGCCAAGGGCACAATGTCACTCCTGTAGCATTCTCCAAAACTGCATTAACTCATTCTAAGCATTAAAAAATAAATAAATAAATCAGACCTGAAGTAAGGGGCATTCTACAAAACAACCAGAAAGACAAGGAAAGACTGAGGGACTGTCACAGACTGGAGGATACGGGATCCTTAATCAGAACCTGGAACAGAGAAGGGACAGTCATGGAGAAACTGCTAAAATGCAAATAAGGACTGTAGGGAAGTAAACCGCAATACACCAGTGTCATTTCCTAGTTTTGGTGATTAGGCTGTGATTATGCAAGTTCTTAGCATTAGGGGAAGCTGCCTGAGTGGTGCACAGATTTTCTGTGCACTGTTTTTGCAATATTTCTGTAAGTCTAAAATTATTTCAAAATAAAAAACTTAAAGAAAAAACTCAGTAGGTCATTCCAGATTAGCATGTTCTCAGATATCCAGGTGGGCAAATGAAGAAACATACTAACTAGTAATTCTGAGGAACTCAAAACTGCTGACCACAGAATATTCCAAATTCGTTAATGGGTGCATCACCCTGAAAAGTGTTGTCATTCCAGACTTTTACCTGCTGTTCCTCCTTGGAACAGGGTTAACTCTAGTTCAAACTTGTAAATTTTCACAAAAAATGGAACTGGGAAGGAGGAATAATATAGTAGGTGAAAAAACCTGAGTCCCAGAACTAACTGGGAGAGTTGGGTTAAAAAATTCATTAAAAACAATGGGGAATTACTGCCTATAATTTCAAAACAACCATTCACACTAATATGGAAACAGAAAAATGCTGCCTATCATGAATTCAGGGCAAAGAAAATGTGTGAGTGACAGCTGCCACTCGTTTAATATAATTAGGTTCTCTGTATTGAAAATCGGTAATGAAGAAAATGGGGCTTTTTCTAATATTCCCAAAGGCAGAAGTAGGAACGAGAATAGAAGTTACTGAGAAGTAAATACTGGCTCAGAATAAGAAACACCCTTGGAATGGTGATTTATGAAGCACCCAGTTCCAGCTAAAAGGAGGGATTCAGGAAGACAGAAGAGGTCTCTGTTGGAGCTCATAGAGTCAAGATTTGCTGTGCTAAGATTAGAATTTTTCATGATCCCTAAGAGTCTGTCTAAACTAAAATACCAGGACGGTGTGACATTAGAGCATGTGCTCTGTGTGTGAGTGTAACACAAAGTTGAACGTGTGGCCTTATTATTATTATAAAGTTCAGCAGTTCAGCATTTGGGCGGGTGGCAGTTTGTGGTTGCATACATGCCTTCTTGTGAGCACGCCATTCTATGCTCATGTCCAATTTCTCCTGTTTTTAAGAAGATATTTACTCTGGTGTGAGCATCCACAAAGGGTCCAGATGGACCAACCTTTTTTCTCTTAAGCTTAAGGAAGTAATGAGAAATGAATTAGAGTTCTTCCATGAGTCAGGCTTCACGCCTCCTGAGAAGGGCTGGGGAAGGCACTATTGATTTATTTTCTTCAACTCATTTCCTGTATTTAAATGGAAATATTGATACCTGCAAACAGGTTTCTCCTGAGGTTTTGGAGATGGGAGGCTGTGTCTTGTATTTGAATCAAAGTAAGATTTAGATTTTATGGCATTAAAGTAAGAAATGTGAGGGATTAAAATAAAAGTCCCCAAGGAGAAACAGGCTGGAAAAATCTTTACTAATAGCCTTAAAGCTGCCTCACAGGCAGTTACTGCCAAGGTTTTGTATAATAACGTGGCAAGCAAAGCTCAGGCTCACCCAACAGATGACTGAGAGGGTGGTTGTTTACATTAGGAACACTGGCGTCCACCTGAGAAATAATTATTCAGCGGAGGGATTTATTCTTGGAAAAAAGTCTCTTCCCACGTATTTAAAGGTTAGCTAGTGGGTCACTCTTCACTTAAG
>NW_012149452.1:1342890-1343428 GCF_000956105.1 Propithecus coquereli
GAAATACAGGAGCTTTTCAGCTAGATATGTGAATGATATAAGGAAAACTTTCACATCCATCTTATGTGCACATTTAAGCACCACTTTGATCCAAGTGGGCTTCTTAGCTGAGTCAACAGCCAGCCAGCCTTTGGATCCAGGCTTTGCCACTCTTGGTTCTAGGAGCCAGTGCTAATTTCTGGGCATGGTGTTTAAGGGCTTCTCCTTATTTTGGACCCATTTTGGTACCATCACATACCATATGCTGGCACTCATGCTTACTTGGAACCTTTATTAGATGACCTGAGCAGATCAAACTGGTCCAAGTATATATAGTCATCAAAAACCCTTTGAGTTCCTTAAATTAAGGGCTTCGTGAAGACAAAAAAACACTGATAAAGTCTGAATTCACTCCATGGAATGAGCTATATATTATTTACATGTGTTTTTTTTTTTAAAGCAGACATTAGAAAAAAAATGTAAGAATACAAGTAAAATTCTTCCTTTGTCCCTCCATCTATCCCATTCTCTGACTCCCACGTGTAGGATTGTGAAAGTG
>NW_012149452.1:1344375-1415889 GCF_000956105.1 Propithecus coquereli
CAGAAAGGCATAGAGTATGTGGAATCGTATAGTATGTAACAATTGGCTCCTTTTATGTAGTTACATGCATTTATGGTTCCTCATGTCTTTTCATGGCTTGATAGCTTATTTTTTTTTAAATTACTGAATGATGACCCATTGTCTGGATGTATAGTGTTAATTTATCTATTCACCTACTGAAGGACATTTTGGTTGGTTGCTTCCAAGTTTGGTCAATTGCAAATGAAGCTTCTATAAGCATCTGTGTGTAGGTTTTTGTGTGGACATGAGTTTCAACTACTCTGGGTTGCTGCTAACTTTTTATTAACTTGGGCATGGCCTCCCTTGTGAGGTCAGGCAGTGCTCTGGTCTGGCTGTCTTGAGAACTCTGTGCTCACAAGATTGCCCTTCATCCAGCCCTATTGTTTTGCTCCTATCGATGGTAACTGCAGCTTGCTCAGTGGAGTCCATGGTGAAATGATTGGGCAGAAACGTAGATGGCACAAGGTACCCTAGGCAATGCTATCAGGATACTCAGGGCCGGGAGCTGGTCAAATGGATTACAATTTAAATACATCATTTCCAATACATTGGTTGGGAAACTCCTTCCCTGAAGACTACACAGAAATCAGAATTAGAATTAGGACCTGGGTTACCATATTTGTTTGTTTTGTGTTTGTTTTATTGTTTTTCTTAAAAACGGTTCTCTGTCATATTCTGAATACAGTTCATTTGCTTTTATATCCAGAACTCTTTTCTTATTTATTGATTTACTATTGGAATTAATCATATTTTATATAAATTTTAATATTTGAAGTCATCATTCCAGATATTAATAGCCACTAATAGTTTATTAAGTTATTAGTAGTTTAATAGCTTATTAAGACTCACTATGTGGCAAGGACTGCATTGGTGTATATCATCTCATTTATTCCCAAAGCCATCTTGTAAGATAAGAAAACTGAGAATCTGAGAGAAAAGGAAATTTGCCAGAGCTGGTAGATGGTTGAGCTAAGGTTCAAAGCCAAATTTCTCTTCCTGAGATGCTCACAGTTTTCACTATACTGACCAATTTTATTGAATTTGTCCTTGGGGATGCTGTGGAGTATAATGCCTTCATATTATGGTAGAGAGAGAGACAGATAATTGCTATAATTCTCTGGAAATCAGGGGAGCCTAGACTAAGTCCATTTCCATCTCCATCAAATCAGCGTATTCCTTACAGCACTTGCCATACGTATCATGTACTTTACCACTAAATTACATACTCAGTACTGCTCACTGTTTTTCTTTCCATGGGCTTATATCATCTCTCTCCAAATTTGTCATAATGACTCTATCTAATAAATCCTCCCCCTCCACTCCCTTTTGAGCTGACAGACAGTCAGTAAATATTCTCTGGGAATATGCTAAGTGCAAGGCTCTGTCATGGGTTCTGGGGATAGAACAGAGTCAAAACAGAGTCTGTGCCTTCAGGAGATGCATGTTCCACTGGAAAGAAAGAAAGGAAACAAACATGCAAAAACAAATTTAGATAATGATATGTGTCATACAAAAAAGTAAACTGCTGGTCAATGTGATAGAAAACAACTTAGAATACAGAGGAAGTGATACTTCCCTGGGAGAGGAAGGGCTGGGATCTCTGAGCAGGGGGCATCTGAGTTGAGACTTGACCAATCAGAACGGGAAGCCATGACAGGGGATCTTGGGGAGTGAGTTCTGACCGCAAGGTGCAGAGAACCTGACATGGGAATTATTTGGGTGCACTTAGGGACAGAAGTCTGGTGTAGCTGGGTGGCTGGAGGCAAGGGTACAGGGCAAAGAGAATGGTGGAGAATAAGGTAGCCACAAATCACTCAGACAATTGTGGGACCTGGTAAGGTGTGAGGAGTTTGAACTTAAATCAAATAGGAACAGGCTACCAATACAGTATTTTACGTTGGGAGCAGTGTGATCTGTTCTCCTTGTTAGAACAAGTATGCCGCCTTTGGGAGAATGGACAGCAGGCAGAACAAGAACCGAAGAAGTGATACCAGTTAGGAAGTCATTGCTGCACCTTAAGAAAGAAATGATATGTCGTGGACAAGGATGTAAGGCTGAAGAAATTTAAAAGGGATTCTATTGGTATAGAGCCAATGGGAAAGACTGATGGGTCATTTCTGAGATATGGACAAAAAATGGTGATAGGATTAAACGCCAAGACTGAGAGTCATGGAAAGATCTTCGTACAGTGGTGCCATTTACAGAGATGGGTAAGTGTTGAGCAAGAGCTGATTCGTAGCGGGCAGGGGCGGGGTGGGGAGATGGAAGGCTCTGTTTCAGTGTTTCAGTTCTATAAAGTTTGAGTCACCAACGAGCCTGGGGGCTGCAGAGCCAGACCTGCGAGTAGATTTGCTAGAGGGTTAGACATACAGGTGTGGGAGTCATGGGGCATATCCATGGTCTTTGCAGCTATGAGGTTAATGAGATCACCTAGGAAAAGATCTTCCTTGGATGATGAAGAGAAGGAGACAGACACATGACAGAGCCCTGGAGCCTCTAACAATTAGAAACTGGAATGGCAGAGCCACAGAGCAAACTGAGAGAGGCTCCTGGGAGAGACTGTGAAGGAGGAGGGTGTGGTATCAGGGAAGCAAAGAAGGGAAGCAGAGAGGCAGAGAACTGGGGCAGGAGTAACAAGGGAAGTGGAATCTAGGTCAGTTTGATTGTTGGCCTGCTTTTTGTTTGTTATTTGTTTTGTAGGATGAGACTTAAGGCATATTGGCAATGCTCCAATGGATGACCCGGTAGAAAAAGAAAACTGATGGCGAAAGGGGTAGAGGGGTAGCTAAGAAAGGAAGTGAGGGCAGGAGGGTTAAGATAAACCATAAACATGGACAGTTGGCCCTACCTACTAGCGAGAGCACTTGGCTGGAGCAAGGTAACCTGTGTGCTGGGAGGAGGGCAGGGTAGGACTTTGGGGATGGGTAGATGACGTAGTTCTAGTCTGTTTCTGTTATGTTCTAAAAATACGAGGGAGTCATCACCTAAGTGTGGGGGAGAGGAAGGAATATTGGAGATGCAAAGAGAGACGATTGTGTGAAATCATCTTCTTGGAGAGTGGGAGAGTGGATTCACCTAGGGAAGCATCACTGGATGGTTTTAAAAATCTGAACAACAGATTTGAGTCTCGATTTATTCCTCTTCCCAGCTTCATAATCTTGTAAAAACCTGCTTAAATCCTTTAAGCTAGTTTTCCATCAATACAATTAAAATAACAATTATTGAGAGTCTTTGCATAACAACCATGAGTTGTCAGGTTCCTTCATATACACCCTCTGATTTAATCTGTAAAGTGAGGATAATGACACCTACTAGAAGAGCCATTATTTGGAGGAACTAGTTATCTATATGAAAGGGCTTTGCAAACTGTAAAAATGAGGCACTTAAAATATTTTGCTGCCTTTATTAGTGCCCATAAATCCTAGCTCAAACCATTTAGTGCGTGTTTGATTCTTGGATTCCTTCTAGTTTAATTCCTTTATCTGAAGTTTGGAAATTGAGCTTATGTTTCTTTTAAAGTAAAACAAGATACTTAACAAAGGAAAGACTGTCATTTTTTTTTTTTTTTCTCTTTTTAAAGTGTTCTTAACATTCCTCAGATTCTGGCATTTTCTTGAAATAAAATTAGGTATGTATTTTGAAATGTCAAGTTTTCAAATATACTCCTGCAAACCTGCTGCAAAGTTGCTCCTTTGCTTTGATACCTTCTGCATTCACACTTCAGTTATACCTCCAGGTGTCCCAGCTCCAGCCCCATATTCCTGTGCCAAGGATCACAATGGCCCAGTGCATTTCCATGTCACCTTTCCTACAAGGAGTTTAAAGCACTTGGCAAACATTATCGCTGGAGTAATCATAATAGTTCCTCAGGTTTGTATAGCTCTAGCCCTCTCCAGAGCTTACAATCTGCATTCATATGACCTGATTTACTCTCCCATCAACATCCTGGAGAGAACATTAGTATTACACTTGCAGACAGGAGAACTGAGGTCTTGAAAGTTTACAGGCCCAGCTATATCATTTGATTTTAATGGCCTTCTCCCTAACTTTCCAGCTTCCAGCAGTCTTTTGAAGCCCATTGCAGCCTCCCTGCACCATGAAACCTTCCCTATTAGCCATAGTAAGGATTGATTCTGCTCCCTAATGGCTTACGTCACTGGGCTGACAGCCCCGCACACTCCGGCACTGCAGTCCGGTGGGAGACAGCATGATACGGCAGCATGGAAATCAGACACATCAGAACAAAACCTGAGCTACACGGAAACCCACCGTATGCCAGCTGTTATTTAAAATCTCTGAGCCTCCATTTTCTTACTAGCAAAATTTGTAGGGCTGTTAGGAAGGTTAAGGCTGATTTAAGCAAAGCGCCTTCCTAGCATGGTTCCTACCATGATTAATATTTCATGAATCATAACTCATGAGCTGTAATCAAAATATATATTATTATTTTCTAATTCACATGAATATGCTTTTCCTTCCTTAATAATAATAAAGTGCTGCAAGATACGACCAATATATTGTGGGAATGGAATTCTTAGGCTTGGCTTACGTTCCTGCTTTCACACTTAATCTTACCAATGTAGTGTGAACAAAAGTTCTCTGAAACACAGTTTAGAGGAAAGAGACTTTATTCCGGTGAACTGTTTACAAACTGTGGAGACAGAGCCTTGAGGGTAAAACTGAAGGTGTGTTCAGAGAACAAAGGGAGGATTTGTCTGTTATCAAGTTTCCACCCAGATTCCCATGCGGGTCCTCTTATGCAAATGAATGATGCAAACTTGCTTAGTTCTGATTGGTTGATGATTGCTGATTTCTGATTGGTTGATATAGGTCACAGCCTATTGATTGGTTCAGGAGACATAAACAGGAACAGGCAGCTGCGAAAGTCTCAAAGTTAAGCAAACATGTGGGTTTTCTGGGAACTCAGAGTACACAGAGTACACTTGTGACATATAGTCAGAAAATAACCCCTTGGTTCTATTTTGAATTTAGGCCCACTTAGCCATTCAGGATCCATCTTGAGGAATAAGCTCTTTCAGGGGTCACAGTAGCCAAGCTACGCATTTTCCTCTAAATAATGCTTTAACTTTTATTTATTTTTTTTTTTTTTATGTGTTCAACTCTAAATCTAACGTCATTTCTCTTATTTCTCTTATTATTGCCCCTTTAACCCATGGTTTATTACTAAATTATTACTGGGTTATTAAGTTTCCAGAGGTATATTTTTTTTAATTTGTTATTTTATTATATATTTTTATTGCATTGAATTGTGGTTAAATAACAGGTTAATTCCTTGCAACTTATTGAAGTCTCTTTTGTGACATAAGGTAGGGTAGATTTTTATAAATATTTCAAGTGTGCTGCAGTAGAATGATTGTGGTCAGCTACACTGAGTTTACATGGTCACATTACATAAAATTTTACCTGGGCATAAAATTTTTCAGTTCATCTCTCTTTTCTTTCTTATATAGAAATAGATATTTATATGTCATTGTAATGGGAAATTTGGAATTGAAATTTTCACTGTTTAAAGAGGGTTTTTTTTTTGTTTCATTTTGTTTTTGGTTTTTTGTTTTTTTTTAAAAAATTCAATATAGGATAGAGCATAGAGAAGGAAGTAAACTTGGGGCATAAGGATGGGAGAAGACATTTATCAGAACTACTACATATATGGTCCTTTATATATGTGGCATCTTAATCCCCATTTGGGAAAGGCACATTATTTTCATTTTAAAGATGAGGAAACTGAGACTTCGACAAGGTAAATAAATTTCCTGTAGTCATAAATCTTTTTGATCACAATGCTGGAATTTCAATTCAAGTTCATCTGAACTCAAAACCTTTATCCTTTGTTTGGTGAAGAGAAAAATAAATAAGGAGGCACATATTAAATAAACTGCAGATTGTCCCTCAGCTTCGTTCTTCCTCTGCTGTTAATCTCTTCCACTCTAACCCCAAAAGAGAAAAGGGGAAGGGATGATTTCAGAGGCAGGTACAAGGTCCAGCCTTTTGTGGTCACCTCGCGGTGCCTGCCTTCCCTACACACAACTCCGCTCCTGACAGATGAGAGCGTGGAAAGGGTGAAGAATCCAGAAGAGATGCCATATGGACTCAAAGGTGGGACACGCCCCTTGCCAGCTTGAGTATTCCCACAGCAGCTGTCAGCACGTGGCAAGTGATTAAAAGTCACTCCACAAATGGCAGGTACCCAGCCATTGAGCAAGAGGTTCCCTACCACATCTTGGTTTTCGTCATAAAAGACATTTCACTTGAACATGATTTGAAGACATAAATACGTTTGTTGTACATGCACAAGGGAAATTCAGCTTGAAAATCGGGAAAGAAAAGACAGATGGGTGGATGAGGATGATGGATATGTTTGTTTTCATGACAGAGACATTAATGGGAGAGGAAAAAGTATCAGTATTATCAATGTTATCTATATAGTGAATCGGTATCTATCATCCATTGTGCCAGCCACCATGCTAAGGACTTTGCATACACCATATCTCTTTACCCCACTGCAATTGTGTGAGGTGGGCATGCTAATTATCCCCCACACCCATGGCCAAACTGGGTCTCCCATTCCTCCCACTCAGCACAATTGTGCAATATAAGCGTCTAAGCAAATTAATTTGCAGTTAATGACTACCTCTCCCCTAAGACTGTATCTTCTGGGGGTAGGGTTTGTGTCTTTCTTTTCATGGCTCTACCTGTAGTGCCTTGTACAATGCATGCTACCTGAGTAGGCACTCAAAAATATTTTTTGAATAAATGAATCTACTTTTGTAGATGTTCAAGTAGCAAGTAAATGGCAGAATCGGTATATAATTTCAGGCTCACCTGAGCATCTTTATTGCTGCAATAAACAAATCTGTGCTTCCTTCTTGAGCAAGAACAATCATACGTACCCTTTAAGACAAGGGAAGTGTCCCATCTGACAAGGAAGTGCCCTCTGCAGACTCTGTCCCTGGATGGAGGCACAGTTACCCTACCAATCTCCACATCCTTCTTCATCACGTTCTGTGACAGTGTTTTCTTTCTTCCTTGTGTTCTGCCTTTGGCTGTGGATTCCCACAGAGAACATCATTCCCCTAGTGTCTCCATAGCGTCCGGCACCTAGACAGCATTGATGTTAGCTGAATGACTGAATGAATGAGTGAATAAGTGAACTGCCCGGGGTGAGTGCACCAGGAGACATACATTCAGTTGACCTTGTTCAATTGAGGTGCATTTCCTGTGGAGTGATGGATTGTACTACACTGTCCTTCTCTCGCACATGGTCGACTGGAACGAAATGCCTGTATTTGTATGACAGCTGCTCAGAATTACCTAAGGCTGAAGAACAGTGTTGTTCAAATCTCTTTTCCATTGTGTGAAGGTCACTGGCCAGTAAGGAGAGGAAATCCATGCTCTTAAGAGGCTTGCAATATAGGTTTCTCTAAATGAGGTGCTAACTTTGTTTGAAACTCAGAATCACAGACTCCTCACATGATAAGTAGCTTTGGCAATAGCCCAGCCCAGTTCACACCCTCTGCAGGAATCTCCTCTTCTGTGACGTTCCTGCAGAGGCTTGAAAACAGACAGGGCTGGTGATGTGGCTTCCTCACCAAGCAGTCTCTTCCATTGTCGAACAGCATTTCTCCTAAGAAAAAGGCTTAATTGTTCTAAGTCTTTCTTACAACCGCTTGTTCCAATTTGTTCTACTTTTGTAGTTTACAGCTATACAAAAGAAGTTGCATCCTTCTTCAATAACTATCTGGCGGTAATTTTGCCTTTGCCTTTCACCCTCTCCTCCACCCACACTTGGTGTGTCTATCTCAGTACAGCGTGCCTCAGTGCCTGCAGTGTTCCTCTCACGGTCATTTCAAATGTCTTCCCAGCCTCGTACCCTCTTCTGACTGTGCTATGCAGACCATCCCCTAAAAATGTGCCAGCTCCCCCCTGCAATGGACTGAATGTTTCTGTCTCCCCAAAGTTCATATATTGAAACCATAACCCCAATGTAATGCTATTTGGAGGTGGAGCCTTTGGAAGGTAATTAGGAATGAGGATGGAGCCCTAATGAAGGGATTAGTGCCCTTATAATAAGAGGCCAGAAAGCTAGCTTGCTCTTTCCTCGCCCTGTGAGGACACAGCAGGAAGATGACTGTCTCTAAGTCAGGAAGGGAGCACTCATCAAGAACCTGACCATGCTGACACCCTAATCTCAGACTACCAATGCCCAGAGCTGTCAGAAATAAACGTTTGTTGTTTAAGTCACCTAATTTATGGTAGTTGGTTATAGCAATGTGAGTTAACCCCACTTCCTCCTACCCCTACCCCACATAGGCTCTGGCTGGGGGTTGGTACAGATGACTACAGAGCCCATCTAGAATATCATCTTTCTGATGGGGACAGCACAGCCATGAGTAGGCTATTTTGGCTACTGTACCCCACTGCTAATGTTCTTAGAATCCATTATTTCTGAGAAAGGGATTTCTTTTTATCTCTGAGTTTATACTCTGAGATCAAGACAAGTAGGATGGGGACCAATTTCGAGTTCCTTCCACAGCCCTCCCATATTAGCCAGAGTATCCAACAAAATAAAATCTGAAGTCAAAGCTGTTTTGGGGAATGCAACCCCAGAGAATCAGGAGTGAGGGACAATGGGACAGAAGCAGGGAAGAGGGAAAGCCATTATAAAGGGACGAAAGTCCAAGCTGGCCATGTCTCCTCAAAGTCTTCAGAGTAGCTTTTGGAAGCTGCTGCACTTTCTGACCGTGTATCCAGGGGATGGAAGGGAAAGAATTTATCCATCAATTCTGACATTGATGCACTAACTCCCCCCACTCAGATGAGCATTTGTGAGCACACACTTCATTCCAAGGCCTCCTACCTCAGGGGCAGGAGTCCACAGATGTGTGGCTGCTGATGAGCCAGGGTGCTGTCAGGTGGTGCTGGGCTGGGGGAGGGCTGGGGAGAAGCCGCTGCAGAGGGACCTCTGGGCTGCAGCGGCAGCAGCCATCGGAGCAGCCACCAGAGCTGTGGGAGCAGTACAATGCCCCGCTGGGGCACTCTAGCAAGGCAAGGGTGCAACTCTACAGGGACCTCTGTGAACAACCCATCACACCTCATTGCGTCCTGTCCTTCCCATGTTCAGCAAAAGCCTTGGCTTTTAAGCAGCTCAGGGAGCCAGTGGAAGCTTATGCGTCGGTTCCCTGGGAAAGCATTCCCCGAACTTCCATTCTAGGCCCAGTGCCAGGATTATATGCTCTCAAAGCATTTATATGTTCCCGTCCCTTACCCTTCATAATCATGCATTAATTTGTGTGAATATATGGTAATGGCTGTCCCCAGCCTGACTGCAAGCTCTGAGAACAGGGCCCATATCTGTGCTCACCGTTATCTTCAGGGCCTCACAGAATCCTGGGCACATAGCAGGGCTTCTGGGTTCATTGGTCCCTTAACCAGAGTGGATGGACCTTGTCAAGGGGACCCGGGAGGCTAGAAGAACCCCATAATTTTCCCCCTACATCTCTTTTTCCAAAACCTTGTTTCAGTAGAGCCAAACTCAATATGGGCAAATTAAAGGAAACAGAGCTGAAAAAATAAAATACTTTTTCTATCCTGTAATGTTTAGGTACAGATAAGATGGACAAATAGGGAGTTTGAAAAGCTAATAAAATGATTTGCTTAAAAAAAAGTGTTGCTGAAACTTGGGAGAAAATATCGTCTGCCGAAAATATGAATATAATTCATTCCCCTCCTTTCCAAAACCCACACAAAATAAAATCTGCAAGTTTTTTTCCCCCTCTAAGGGTCGATTGTTTATCAGTAACCTGAAGGATGCTCAGTGTCTTTGACACGTTTTATGTAGTCCCTGGTGTGGGTAATTAGGCCATAGGTTATGTCTCTTGCCTTCTAAAATATGGAGTTTTGCTTCCATTTTTCAAGGTAAGGCCAGTTTCATTTTTGTCAGACAAAAGATATACACACATATTTAACAAATGAATGAATTATTCACATAGTGAAGAATCTGGCATCAGTTGCTTTGACACAGTAGACAATGCATTCCTGCCTTCTGCAAGTAGAGATGCGAGTAGATAAAAAAAAGATCTGCATACCCTTGTTTTTAAAAAGCATCTAAACAGCAACAACAGTAAAAACACTTTAACTGTTCACAGATGTGAAGGCTGACATCTCTTTCAGCTAAAATATCCGAGGAATAAGTGCCCCCACAGCATGAGTGATTATAGCAAAGGGGATGTGACCCACTGTTGTCTACTGCCAATCCATGGGCTGGACCCTCCCCTCCACTCCAGATAAGCCAACTGCTTACACAGGCAGCTCCTAGATCCTTCTCTGCCTTCCCCATTTTATTTGTCTTTATGATTCTGGCTTCTCATCCGCATCCTCTGATTGACTTCTCCCCTGTCTACATCATAGATCAGTAGCTAACTCTAAGGGACTTCCAACTCTTTAAATTTGGTTATGTCTCCTCCCACAATACAGAAAAGATTACCTTCCAGCACAAGATTCTCTACTAAAAAGCCATGATAGTCCACCAGTCCCTACTTCTTTCCATGGGATACCTGCTGCTCCCAATTAGCTTATGAGAAAGAAAACCATGGAAGACAAAGCGAAACAGAGACATACCGAGAGATGCAAAAGCAGAATGAGGTTGGAGGCATTCAATCAACTGGACGCAACACCTGAGGAAGAGTTGCTTTTCTAGCAGCTGAGGCAAAAATGGCAATGTGTGTTAGAATTCATACCTTCGCCAACACTAACAGAAGATGCACATTTAGCATTGCAGTAAATTAATTATTTTTATATGACTAAACTCAAGAAAGAATTATTTAGTCAAAACCTTATATAAAAAATAGAGTGTTACGATGTTCAGTATCTTAAATAGTAGTTCTATAAGAGATGCATAAATGGTATGACATAATATACAAAAATAAGATTCAACAATATTTCTGAACAACATTCGGAAGGGCATTTCCACCCTCCATAAAGGCAGAGACAGTTCCATGAAAGTATTTCTGCAAGGGAGAAAAAAGTATTTTTGCTAGACATTGGTTCAGAGACCTGCTGGTTCCCGTAGTATTCTGTGTGGCCCAGTAGAAAAGTTAAATTCTGAAGTCACACCAGCAAAGGCTTAAATTCTGGTTCTACATATCAACAGAGATGCGGCCTCGGACAGATTATCCCTCTATCTTCATCCCTCTATGTCTTCCTCTGTTAGATGGGTAAAATAAAATCTACCTCACAGAAACTGTCTAGGGAATTACCTAAAGTAATACATTTCCAGTGTGTATTTTTAAAAAGTCTGTTACATAACAGATACACCATTTGTTAAGAAGAATGTATAAACAGTAAGAGATTTTAGATCTTTTGAGATATTTTAGATTTTAAGATATTCACATATTTAGATATGCTAATTAGGATAGAAAATTTAGAAAATTTAAAATGGAAAGAAGAAACAATTTGATCGTAAAAATGGATGGCATTGATAAAGGCATCTCGGTGAGTTCAGCTCACCAAGCTGCTGACATCCCTTTTTACCTGATACCATTCAGGCGGTAAAAATAGAAGCAAGACACACCCTCCGCTCATGGTCCCTAGTAAACTGCCACTTGCACTGGACAGTGGCTGTTTGCCAGTCTCCTTCAGTGCTTTTCCTTGTATCCTCTCTGACTCATGTGGAGAAAACCCAGCCAGGACCAGTGACAGTCTGCTTAAGCCAGAGCACTTACTGTTCTTACGGAAAAAGGAAAAGGTGAGACCAGGCATCGGGAATGACAGGTGAAAAAGGCAAGGACTCAGCAGTCAGGGGCTGCTTAGAGTAAGGAAGGTGAGACAGGAGCACCGATCTGGATGAAGGACACACCGCAAAGTGACTTCTCCCATCTCTGCTCCTGCCCAGAAAATTTAAATTGAGGCATAAAGATATTTATCATGGGAACCTTTTAAAGGGCCAATTAGCATTTACTATACACCAAGATTGCTTACTGTGAAGAAATGTTAGCAAGAATGAAGAACTATAAAAGCTGATAAGGAAAAGGTCAAATAATCTAAACAGGATAAAATGGTATATACCCAACAATTACCCCTGCTGATAGAAAGAAAGGACTTTGGTTGCCTTTGAAAGGAAAACAGTTAAAAGATTACTAATCCTTTAAACCAGTCCCTAGGAATAGGTTAGTTAAATGAAATCTCTAAATAACTCAGTAAGTAAGTTCACAAAACCAAAATCTCTTTAATGGAGACAGAGCTCTAATGCATTTTGACAGCCTCACTGGAAATTAAGACGGAGATTATATCATAAAGAAGTAAAGCCTTATTGAAATTTGTTCATACAACCCTGTCATCCCTCTCAGGATCCTTAGCTCCTGCTCTGAATAATTTGTTCAGATATGTCTCCTAAGTATGGTATTTGAATAAATCTGACTTCCTATTTGCATTTTGTTGTTCTTTGCCAAAAGAAAAAAAATGAAAAAAAGAAAAGAAGGAAGGAAGGAAGGAAGGAAGGAGGGAGGGAGAGAAGAAGGGAAGAACAAACAAAAACATGCTTTGGTCAGTTTGCTTTGACAATGTGGGTCTTAGGTTAATTGAGGAATTATGAAGAAGCACTTTTAGTTTAATGTTCATCAAAATTCTTTCTTAAATACATGCAGGCATGTATAGACAATTAAGTCTAATGTGGACTGGCCTGGGGCACTCTTAAAAATGGTTTTGCTTTTTAGTTTACAGTGTAAACAATTTCCAAATATTAGCTTGTTTTATTTTTTGTTACTTTTTTAGTGTAGAAAAATTTTTGTTAGATTTCTAATCATTTAATCTAGGATTAAGAATGGGAGAACTTCCCTTAGTGAACATAGTTTTTGTTAGATTCGATCTGTGCCTATTTACTGCTGTAGATTGTAGAGTCACAGGTGGAGGTCCGTGTAAGGTGGCATATGGCGTCCTTAGATGTCACACTTCCCTTTTATTTCCAAACGGCAATTAGCCAAGTCCCCATTTTCCCTGACTGTTGTGACCCCTAAATATTTCTGAGAGATCTTAAGCAATGGTCATGTGTCCTTAAAATCCATCTTGGCTGTTGTTTTTTTATCTCAGCCAGGACTCGTGGACTTTTTGCTGTATCAAAATCTACTTCTCCAGTCTCCTCTCATAACTCTCCAAAGCCTAGGTGACTCTGACTATACGATTTGGACACAGGGTGAAAGCTTGGGAATAAGTAAAAGGAAATTACAAGACTGCTCGCAGTTCAGCACCTAGTGCCTGGCTGCCCTGCGGTGCTTCCCTCCGCCACACCCACGGTGGGACACTGCTGTAGAGACACACTCCGCCGCCCCTGCAGGCTGCCTTTGACCTGAATCCCCACGTTGTAAAACCAAGGGTGCGTACTGCTCCCAGCGTAATCTGGGGGCCTGGGGAGAGAGGGCAGATGCAGTTGCCCCCACTGGGCCCGGGCTTGCTCTGTTCTTATGCAGGGCAGCCCCACATCCCGTCGTCTCAGGCTTCTCTTCACCCGAACAGGGCTGCGGCTTTACTTTAGCAAAACCAAGGGGCTCACTGAAGTGTTGTGTTTTACTTTCTGCAAAACAAGTGTGCAAGATTTCTCTCTATATATCAAGGTAAAAACACCATCAGCTTTAAGCTAGCAGTTCGTTCTGCCTTCTAGCCACCAAGGTTTAAAAATGTTCAAGGTAAGTTAGAGAATCCAGTTACACTATATAGGGGATGCCAGTCATATTTTATACATTTCTGATACTTAATTGTTACAGCCATTATGTGCTTTCTCAAGACATGAATAAAAAGCAAAGAAAGAGCATGAAAACAGGAGAGACAGAAACGAGACATCCCGGGACCAGCACTATGCACACAGTTCCTGGCAGAGTGGCTTAGCCCCATGGGGAGCTCGACCCCGTCTTGACCCTGTCCTGACAAGTGGCATACTAACAACAAGAGGGAGCAGGTGAATACTGAACACGCAATGAGGATGTGCTGTATGCAGGGACTTGCTAAATAATTTACATGCCCTTTGCCTCTAATCTTGCATCCTTGTAACAGCCCTCTGATGCACCCAGTGTTGCCATACCCATTTAAGGAGTGGAAACTAAGGCACAGAGAAGTAAAGTAACTTGACTGGGTCCCACTGTTGTGAAGACAAGATTGCAGCCCATCTGAATGCCCTCCTCCCTTCCTTTGCACTACATGCCTCCTCTGCGATACGCATTCTACCTGCACACCAAAGAAATCTTGCAAACCCCAAATTCAGGCTCCATATTCCATGAAAGAATCAGGGCCTCATGTCGTGGCAGTCTTTTACTCATGATATATATTTTCTTAGCTCACCAAAAGACCTAATATAACCCTCTGGATCTTACCCTGCTATAAATGCTGGGGGAGTATAGTCTTCCAACAATTAAATTCACCCTAGAAACATAGACTCTTATAGAGGAAGCAAACATGCCCACTGATAAAGTAAATGAATGAACAAAGACGGAAATAGGAGCCAATATGATTTCTGCTCCGAAAACGTTTATTCTTTCGTTGTGAAGGTCTGACGTACTTGCATAGCTATGGGACAAAAGCGTGAGTGTTAAGCGCCATGACAGAGTAAGAAATAGTGCGCAGTGGCAGTTCAGGGGAAAGAGAGATGACACCTCCCGGGAAGCAACAGAGTGGAGCAGAGAGAACAGAGACTTGCACAGGGGACAGGCGTGGGCTCCACACGCTGGATGTCTAGGTCTCAGTGTCCTGACTTCCAAAAGGCCCCAAAAGGACAGAGGATGTGACAAGGACTCATGTGAGAACATGTACCTGGATCATTCTCTACATCCAGTAAATATTCCCTTTCTTTCTTGCCTGGGAAATTCGGGTCTGTTTAATAAGGGCGTTGGTATTTGACATGAACCTGAAGAATAATTATGATTTAACTAAACATGTAGAACTAGCAATAACAGAAGTTAACACTTATATAGGTCAGACACTGCCAGAACGTCATACTTCAGGCTAGAACCATTCTGAGCAGTATCCTAGAACTCTGTCAATGTATATAGCAAATTACTTAGAATGATTCTGACATAAATTATCACTATACATGTTAACTAATACACATACATTTGCATACAAACACACACACACACACACACACACACACATATGAATTCCTCTCAGCAATGACTATAGAAACACCCTGTTAACCCCATTTTAAAGCCGGGCAAATGTTAGGACAGAAAAGCCAAGTACGTGCCCAAGGTCTCACACCCAGCGAGTTGAGAGCAATGACTGGCACCCAGGCAGCGTGCTACAGAGTCTGGCTCAGCACCGTGCCGCAGCGCCAGGCAGGCAAAGCACGAGGTACTGAAACAAGATTGCATGCTATGTGCACGGCCAATGACAATGAGCAGCCTAATTTTTGGGAATTTACAGTACATGTAGGGATTGTGAGAAATAAGTCTTATAAGACAGAACAGGGCCAGCTTAGAGGACCTTGTGTGCCATGCTAAGGGACTCAGAATGCCTGTCTGACTTGGTTCAAACATTGTCAACAATGAAACCAGACCAAGTGTAGATTTATCAAACTGGTTACTCTGAAGTTCACTATTTAAACTTGGGAATGAAGCAAAGTATGAACGGGCCTGAGTTTTCCTCAACGCAGCAAGGTGCAAATGCATTTATCCGGCGTTAATCCTTTGCATTCGATATTAGGCATGCAGACCTCCCTGGTATTGGTGCAAGGAAGCCGCTGGAAGCGTGATTAATGTTACCAGTGGAAGCACTGTTGCAAACTACTGGAGAAGGCTAATCAATTCACAGTTCTAGGGGGTCTTTTTTTTTTTTTTTTTTTAGATAAGAAATGCTTTAATAAGTATGTTGTAAAGAACTGAAATGAAATGCAGGCTACGACAAGCATCACTGGTGTTTTTTTTTTTTTTTCATTTTTCTCTTTAAACAATTTGTCAATTCAAAAATAGCTTGCTACTTTAAATACAGCGTCAGGGTCTTGTTTTCAATTTTATACTTTTTCTAATGAATAGCTGGCTCTAGATGTTCCAGAAAGCCATGAAAATAAACAAAAATTCACTGAATTTCTGAGCTGAGTAAATTCACTGAGTGAATTCACTTAGGCTATAGATACATCTTTGCATAAATGGACCCCAATACCTCTATTAACCTGTCAATAATAACAACAACAATAATAATAGTAATAATAATAACTGCATAATATACATTTGGGGTTAGAATTCAGGTCCCCCAGCATTTTCCTCCAGACATTTTGTCTTGTACACTGTCAGTCCACGCAGGCTACTGACCGGGCGCTAACATTGAGCATCACTGTATCTTCATGAGTCTCAGCCTTCTGTCTTAGGACGTCACCACATTACAACAATAAAAGCTCCCAGATATTTTTATATAGAAGAAAATTTGGGTGACACTCTCGTTCATAAGAGAGGCTGAGGAGTTCTTTGACATTGAATTTGCATCATGAGCAAGCATTTTCTGTTTAGATCGTATGAGTATTTGGTGCAGGTTGGCAATTCTAAAGACCTTCTGCTTTAGTCAGTTTGGGCTGCTATGACAAGTGTGCAATCGACTTAAACAACAGAAATCTATTACTCACAGTTCTGGAGGCTGGGAAGTCCAAGGTCAAGATGCTGGAAGATCCAGAGTCTGGTAAGGGCCGGCACCCTGGTTTGCAGATAGCTGTCTTCTCATTGCGTCTTCACACGGTGCAGAGCCAAGGCAGAGAGGGCTGGCTTTCCTCAGGCACTAATCCTGTCATGCGGGAATCCATCCTCATGCACTAATTACTTCTAAAAGCCCCACCTCCTAATACCACGACATTGGGGGTTAAGATTTCAATATAAGAATTTGGAGGGGACACAAACATTCAGTTTATAACACCTTCCGCCAAGTCGTATTTTGAGGTGACTACCATTATGTTACTCTAGGAAATAAATACACATGTGACTGTCTAATATATATGATCCATTTCCTATGACATTGTTATCTCCATTTAATAGATGAAGACACCAAGATTCTGAAAGATGATATAAATGGCCTAAAGCTGTACATTAAATTATAGTTGGAGGTGATTTTCACAGGTACCATCCTTCAAAGGCCATGAGCTTCATCCTGCGTCATGCAGCCAATGATCCAGCGACATTTCTCAAGGGAGATCTAGGGATGGTCAGTGAAATGAAGAATGAAAAAGTCAGTATCTTCATAGAGGCTTCAGCAAAACACTGGCATCAGCCTTCACGTTCATCTTTAGTTCAAGGGAAATAATTTCATGAGAACACATACCCGGGTTAGACCAAAGGTTTACATTTTTTGTGCTTGATAGTGGACAACCAGAAATTTTCTTTGGTGATGTCCCCTCTTTTCTTTGTACTGCAGTTTATCTAAGGTTCCATTTAATTCATGGGCACAAACAAGCATTCACCACCTCTGTGTGCTGTAGCTTGTGCAAGCGCTAGGATACAAAAAGGAATCAGGGCAGTGGCCCTCAAAGTGCGTGTCATCTAGGAGGGAAACCAACCTGAATACGGACATTCTAGCGTTTTTATTGATGTGTTGCTATGACAGAAGAGACCATGGGGATGACAAGGAGAGTACCGTCAGCTTGAACAAAGCGGGTGGGGAAGAGCACAGTGGAGAAGACACTTAAGGAATGAGTTTGCTGTCCTGTTTGGTATTTGAGGGGACCTCTAATGTTTGATATGGCGGAAGAAACAGTGAGGAAAGAAGCAGCAGGAGAAGATTTGGAAAGCAGAGGGCCTTACAGGCCATGCTAAGAAATGTGTTCTTGACGGTAAAGGTAATGAACTCTCTTGTCAGACTGATGAGACGGGAATAACACCGGAGGCAGAACACTTGCTTGGGGGCTGTTGCTGTAATCCAGGAAGGAGATGATGAAGGTGGTGGAAATGAAGGGAGGCGAACCATATGCCAGGTTTTTGCTTAGGTTTGTATTTACTCAAGTCTCAGACCTCACAACTTGCAACAAATATCCAGGGATTCTGCCTCCACTTATCAACCAAACTAGCATCAGAAATTAATTTCTTTAGCATGTGAAATTTTTCTTCCTTCTTCCCTTTCTTCTTTCATCTCTTGTGTTTCAAGTGTCCCTTTTAAAAACTCAGGTGCTCGCTTTCCTTAGGAAGGGCCATTGCTTGAACCACTTACAATTTAACAGAAAAAAAAAAAAATTGAAAGTCAGCTAAGAGCAGAAATGGAATAGAAGTGAAGGTGGAGATCACGATAAACTTGGTCTATTATGTGGTTTTGCCAACGGCTGACACTCGCTTATATCTTCTCTGTAGAGTGCTAGTTTGAGATCCGGATCTCAGGAAAATGAATGGAAAAAAAAAAAAAAGACACATAATGTCTGCTGTCATGTTCCCCTTTTCAGTGAGAATCTGTTGTTTCTTCAAAGGTTCTCATTCAGGGAAGTCAAATTATCTTTGGAGAAAATCGACCGCAGGACAGGTGATTTGGGGCTTATCTCCCAGTGTAGACATTCATACCTGGAGCCTGAACAGCTCTGGGGAGGAAATAAGGGTAAGAGAGTCCTAGAACCTTTTAGTCATCATTTGATCCTCGCGAAATCGGCACCAGCCTCAGCCTGTTCTCTGGTCCCTAAATACAAGGGGCAGCGGAACCCAGAAGCCGCCGTCTGGGGAGCTGTGATTGACATGCTGACCCGCAGAGGCACTGAACGCCATGGAGGAAGAAATATGAACAGTGTGTGCTGTCCATGCACCCCTTTGGATGCATTTCCTCAGATAGTTTCCAGTAGGCTGCGTAGCACACGGTTTGTTAAACTTTAGACGTTGAAACTTTATTTGCCTCTCTTAATACTCTTGAGTATTAAGAGCCCTAAAGTCGACAGTGGTAGTAGAAAGAGCTCTAAACTGTAATATCATTCCAGTTCCCCCTTAAACTAATAATGCTTCATTGAAAAAATTTCTTAAAACTCCCATCCTTTGTTTCTCCATCAAAAGCTGTGAACAGGAAGTTCTTCTGTTACAACATTATGTTTGCATTTCTGCGGAGCACTATTTCCTCGAGATGCACCACGATAACATCACAGGGTTTTATGATGAAAAAATTAGGGAAACAAATGCTGTGTAACATTCCTTCATTCATCAAACAAATATTTATGGGCCACCTCTTTCACTTGTGATCCTAGGAGAGTCTGCTCTCATGAAGCTTCAGTGTCATGGCAAGGAGACAGGCAAATGAATGAATACACACATACACACACACACGCACATACATGTATTTATTTTGTCAGGTGGTGATAAGTGTAGAAAGGAAAATTAAGCAGAAAAAAAAGAGATAGGTGGTGCTGGGGAGGGGAAAAATGTGGCGAGATGACCTGCTAAAGCCACTGCCGTGCACACAAGCACAGAAAGGAGCCACAGCCTGGTTGTCTTTCCCTCTTGGTTTCCATTTTGTCCTTTGCCCCAGGGCTTTACCCTGCACGTGCTGATTGTCCCCTTTCTAGCTCGGGGCTTAGCCCTTGCTGCAACATCCCTCCTTAACTCCAGGTTGCTCTAATGGAAGGTCAGGCCCTCCTGCCAACTCCCATGCTCTAGTTTCCGACTTCATCGACAAGAAAGTTGAAAAAGATTTCTATTTATTTTTCAAAAGGGCAGAGGCATTGTTTCTTTTTCCCTTAGTGGAATGTGAAAAGTCAGATTTTGCTAAGCGGTTGTATCAGTCTTTTCCAGGCGTGCACCATATGGAGCAGCTGCCGTATATGTTGGTGTTCTCTCTCTCAGCGCGGAGATGGAAACAAATATACGACACTGTTGTCAACAGTCACTGTATTACCCCTTATACTTAGCACAGCAGAAGTCACACAAAACCCAGAACTTCAGAACTAGCACAGCAATAGAAATGGAGTTTGGCAAAATATGTCTGCACTCATTCATTGCACAAATATTTATCTTTATATGCATAACGCCTTTAAGAATAATTAGTGGTCCGCGTCATCCAAGCCAGTGGGCAGCAAAACCATATTGCTACTTGACTTCAGCTTGATATACATGATTTCTATATTAGTTGGTCATATTATTTTATTTTATAGTAATAAGTGATCCAGACACTTACAATCACTGTCATAGGGAATCTGATACATTGCTTATATATGTAAGATTTTTATTGGTCTAGGAAGAATTTTGAGCAACTTCATTCGGAAGGTTCTCTCCAAATCAATGATGATGGGTTGTTAAAGCTATAAACAGGCAGAAGCTGAGGGCAATTTGAGGGGTCTTCAAATTCTACTTTAAAATAACTTTATCAATTCCTTTTCTTGGTGCTTATAATTCATGACATTCAATGAGTTCAATTTTGCTTAAGTTATTGATTAAGTTTTAATGCAAATAGTTTACAGGGGACTGAACTGATTCATCAAACTAGAAGAACGTTGAGAAAATGGGACATAGAACTAGTCGTTTTGATGGGGGAAATTGGGGTAGAGACTCAGGTGCTCCCTGATCATGGGGTGTTCCAACTACGGGAAGCTGAATGTTTCTGCCTGGGGCTGGGTGCTGGTCACTCTGACAACATGGGCACCTCCCTTGGGAGAGTCACTAAATTGAAGACATTACCCACCACAATTTTGTAGGTTTTAAGTAACTTCTGCTGGCAATCCTATTACACCCCACAATGGGGAATAGAGAGGGATATATGTGATGAGTTAGGATGGGGGTTCCCTCAGTGTGTTTGGGGACTTTATATCTGATAAAGCTTATATCAGAAATAACTTTCATATGGATAAATGAATAACGAAGTGGCTGATATTAGGACCTCACTTTGGATTTCATTTTCTGAAGTGGTCACACCACATTTCAGGAGAATGGCTGACAGCTAAGGTCAGAACAGAGAGACCACGATAAAATGGCAAGTTGGCCACTGGCTGTGCACTAGTACATGTGCCATAAAGGTTGTACCAGGGCTGGGCTGGGAATGAAGAAGCACCAGTACCTGCTAAGGGGTATTTCTACTGCCAGGGACAGAGGAGTAAGCAAGTATATCTTCTGTGGTACCGTTACACGGCCCCAGCAGAGTACAAGCACTCAGTTGGCCATGACTCCTACGAGAAGGGAATGGTACATGAGCACATGGCTGTAGCCAGCACAGCTCCAACCAAGGGGGCTCCATAAACCCAGGATCACTCAACCCGTGGTGAAGATCAGATGGGAATGACAGTTTTTCTCCACATTGTCTGAAGTCCTTGTGTTTTTCCTCTCCTCTGGAGGCCATAACCAGGCAAAGGAGACAGGGTGGCGAGTGGCGTGATCATTCATTCTCTCTTGCCAACTGTTAGGATACAATTAGATTCTTACATAGCAATTAATTTCTGAGTGGTCTTCTAATCAAATAGCTGTTTCTATGAAATGACAAGTGGATACACATATATGCACTTATAATAATATAATGGGCAAGAAAGATTAGGAAAAAAGGGAAAATTCAACAGTTTGATTCTATTTTAACCTCCTAAAATCTATCATTTCAGAGTTCCTCTCAGCTACCAATAATAGCCAATGCCTAATACCTATCTCTCATTTTTTTTTTCCTATAAATGCCTGTCGGGAATCCATATCTGTACACACTCTGAATAGCAGTTTGTTTAAACGCACCCTCTTAAATAAAATAAAATGCATTTCTAATTAGCTCTGGGCTGCTAGTTCCTCCTCAGCTTGAGTTTGTATTCCCTTTTAGGGAAAACACTTTGAGCATCATTCGGAACTTTTAAGTATAATTGATAACACGTCTTGAATGGGGCTGAGAGTGTTAATAGGTCACTACTGCAGAATACACTCTCACACAAAGATATTGCCACAAGGATTGTTCCTATTGGAACCTGCCTCGCTCCCGCCCTCCCTTTCTCTCTGTAAGAGTATTGTTCATATTGGTAAGAACCTATCAAGTTCAACAGTATTTACATATGTATTGAATGTAAGATTCACAACTTCCTGGGAGATTTTATGCTCACCATTTTCTTGATGAGGAAAACCGAGATTTACAAAAGTTATTTATGTTCCTTTGTTCATCTGTTTACTGAGTCTTTCTGTGAGTCTCTAATAATGGTGTGAGCAACATTAAGATACTGCTTGTAAATTCACAGATTTTGAAACAAATACACAAATTTGGTTCAAGTTACTAATTTGTTTCAACATACCTGTAATAAATACTGTGTTCCATGCACCGGTCTGGACATTGCAGTTTAAAATAAGACATAATCTATATTCCCAGTGCAATTACAGTCCAAGTACTTTCTTGTACGGCAGGGGGTGGGGGCGGGCAGAGCGAATCGGCAGGCTTGTTAAGGTTGGCACCCAAAGCTCATCTCTTCTCTCTCCCACTCTACTGCTTCTCCTAAAACAGCCCCCCTAGGCAGCATGGTGTGTTTGGCAGAGCACAAGACTCGAAAGGAAGTCTTCCTGAGAATTCCCGATATTCCCTGTCAAGGATGCTGTGTGGGATTGTACAGTTATTGTACCTGTTATTTCTTGCATGTACTGTAGTTAGGCAAATTGATAACATCTGCCTCGTGGCACCTGGATGCCTGTGATCTCACTGCCAAAGTCATTGGTGTGGGGTGGCCAAACACAGAGCATTCATTGAGTCTAAATGAGTGGCTCTGGGGCAGCTCGCTCAGACCTGCCCACTCCCACTGACCAGGCCCAGCGCCGACGCCTGGCTGAGCCTCACTGTTTGTGCCCCTCCATTACCGGTGGGCAGCGCTGGGGAAGGGCAGCAGCACCTTCAGGATGACCACAGGTTCTTCTGTTCATCAACCCAAATGGGTTTAACATGGAGGAACAAAGGAGTGGCACAGGGGAAGGCGCGGGATGCTGACTCTGACACGTGCCTTTTCTCGATTTCTTGTACCACCTTCTGCTTGCTTAATCCTGAGTAAGCCCCTTCTGTGATTTCTGTTCTATGTGCTTATTTTCCTTTATAATATGTAGGCCATATGTGGTGGAGAGGTCTCTGAGGAAGAATATGGGAGATTGAATTTGCTTCAAAGAGCAAATTTCACTATCTCTATGACCTTACAAGGAACTTAACTTCTCTGAGCCTCAAGTTCTTTATAGTGAAAGAAAGACACACTCCTTCCCCGTGTTCCTGCACAGGGATAAAATCAATGAACAGCTTCATTAAGAACCATAGACATACTATTTAATAGTAATAACTATAATAACATTGATCTCATAACTGTATAAGGCCTGTGCCCAAATTCAGTATAATACTACTCGAGATGGGGTTGGGGAGAAAAAGTAAAAAAACAAAACAAACTTCTGAGAAGTAGTGTATGTATTAATAATATCACTCAGAATTGGAAATGCAACTTACACTGATTTTGCAGTGTATTCATGACATTAACCTCTCTTGAGTCCCAGGGTCTCCCTAGTGAGGTGGGGACACTATATGAACTGACCACACAATTGTAGGATGGATTGCAGAGTCAGAATGTGTGTGGGAGGGGGAGGATCTCATTTGGTGAGAAAGTTGGCTAAAACCTTCCTTAACGATAAGGGGGACAAAGTGAATTAACATATGCAAAGAACCTAGCGCTTGGCTGGAATGGAAGAGAAGCTTGAAAATGCTAACTCTGATCGCAGCCTTGGCGATTATTTGTTGCAGAAGAAACCTGACTCAGCTTACACACGGCGGTGATGATGGAGTAAAGCAAAGGAGTTACTGGACTTTCATCAGAATCTCTGTAATTTAGTCCCAATTCAGATAATTTCTTGACTTATGACTTTATTTATGATTTAGAATCTCACTTAACCTCTCCAAATTTAGGTTTTCTTATCTTTAAGATGAAGATAATACAGATTGTCTACCTCACAGGGATGCTATGACCAAATGAGCTGATGAAGCTTCTTTGCAGTCATTCTCTGCCTCATACCGTCAAGAAAAGTACTAATCCGATTTCCATCATCAGGGTTTAGTTCTGCCTTTTCTAGAATTATATATGTGTAGAACCATGCAGTACGCACTCTTTATGTCTGGCTTATTTTGGTCAACAGATGTGCCGCTGCAGGGATCAGTACTTGGTTACTTCTAGTTGCTGAGTAGTCTTCCAATTTATTAATATTCTAAATTTAATTTACTGTTTTGCTAGCTTCTGAGAGTGGAAAATTAGATTTTTAATTTTATATTTTTCTTCTTATGTACAGAGCACTAATGCCATACATTTTCTTCTAAGATTTGCTTTGACTGTGTCCCACAAATTTTGATATGGTGTTTTTTATCATCACGGAATTCGAATTTCTAACTTCTATTTTCTAACTTCTATTTTGATTTCTTCTTTGACCTGTGGGTTACTTAGAAGTGTGTTGATTAACTTCCAAATACTTGAGGTTTTTCTAGATAATTTCCTATTATCAATTCCTAATTTAATTATGGTTAAAAAACAAACTATGGTTTCAATTGAGGCTTGTTTTATTGTGCAGTGTGCGGTAGAGACCTCAGTGAACGTGCCGTGTGCACTTGAATATAAGGCTCAATCTGAGTCGTTGAGTGGAGCATTCTCTGAATATCAATTAGGTCAATTTTACTGAATAGTGTTGTTTCCATCTTTTATATCCTTTTTGATTTTTTGCCCACATGTACAATTCCATTTACTGTACTTTCCATCATTTATGGTTTTTTGACATATATTTCACTTCTACATACATTATAAACATTACAATGTATTATTTGTCTTTAAACTGTGAATTGACTTTTAAAATATTTAAGAAAAAAAAATAATCTCTTATATTTATACACATATTTTCCATTTATTTTTTTATTGATACATAACATTTATACGTATTTGTGGGGTGCCACATGATACATTGATACATGCCTAGAATGGGTAATGACCAAGTCAGGGTATTTAGGACACCTATCACCTCGGGCATTTATCATTTCTTTGTGTTGAGGACATTTCAAATGATTTCTTCTAGCTATTTTGAAATATGTAATACATTGTTGTTAACAATGGTCACCCTACTGTGCTATGGAAATTAGAACTTACTCTGTCTATCTAATGGTGTTTTTGTATCCATTAACCAACTTCTCTTCATTCCCCCTGCCATCATCCTTTTTCAGTCTCTGGAAACCACCATTCTACTCTCCACCTTCACGAGATCCACTTTTTTAGCTCCCACGTATGAGCGAGAACGTGGCATCTGTCTTTTTGTGTGTGGTTTATTTCACTTAACATGACGTGCAATTCCATTCATGTTGCTGCAAATGACAGAATTTGGTTCTTTTTTTATGGCTGAATATTATCCCATTGTGTATATATGCGAAATGTTCTTTATTCCATATCTTTGCTGTTGTGAATAGTGCTGCAATAAACACGGGTGATGGTGGGGGAGGAGGTAACCCTTTGATTTGCTGATTTCTTTTACTTTTGGATAAATACTCAGTAGTGGGATTGAGGGTTCTTCATTCCTTCCTATATGCTGAAAATTCTACCTGGCATCAATTTCTTAGGCTTGTAGAACTTTTTGAAAGCATTTCTTAGCAGTGAAGTTTCATAGCTAATGAATTATCTCAGTTTTTGTTCAAATGGAACTGTTTTATTTTTCCTTCGTATTTGAAAGCTATTTTCGCTGGTGTAGGGGCCAACAGAATGCTTCCCCTCTGCCATCTAAAGAGTCACCGAAAATGAACTGACAATAGGAAGATTAATAGGAGAGAAAAGCATATAAATTTATTCAACATGTTTAAGAATAAGGGCATCGCAGGAGAATTATAACCCCATACCTTGACAAGGTCTAGATGCTGACATCCCCTTCTGCTTAGAGGAAGGGATGATGGGGGAAAATGTCGCTATTTCGAGGAGTAGTAAATGACTTTTTTGGGGAAAGAATGTGCCCAATGTCAGACAGTGGTTAGTAAATAATTTTTGGGGGGAATTGAATAGGAGCAGAGACAAAGTTTATCTGGACTCTAGGTGCGTTGTATAATTTTCAGTCTCTTTGTCTGTGATGTGAGTTTTAATCTTCTCTGATTAATGAAATTTCAGGGAAGAGATGAAAGGAAATTGTATTCCTCTTTGGTGGCTCTGATATTTATTATAGGTAGTTAAGGAAACTTCAGAGAATAGCCTCATTCTGTGCTTTGTGAGTGACAGAAGACTGAGAGACAAGAACAGGAGGTGGAGGGGAGGTCAGAGAGAATTGAGGCTGCTTCTTTAGTTGAGCATGTCAAAGTGCCATCATTTGGGATATTATTTTTTGAGACCCAACTTTGGATATAGAATGCTAAGTTGACAGTTTCCTATTCTCAGCATCTTTTGGTCTCCATTGTTTCTGATGAGAAGTTGGTTGTTATTCCTGTTGTTCACATGTTATGTTCACCAGTTGGGATGGCTTTGGATAGAATGGTGACTTTAATACATATAACAGGAAGATCTTTCTTTGCTATTCATCCTAGCCCACAATGTCCTGCATTGCTAAGTAGCTGTCTTTGATCTACCCGTGAACTTGGTGAAGGACTGGTTGCAGCTTTGTTTAGATTCAATGTGCCTCTAGCACTAAGTATATTTGAGGTGATTTTAGACTTCCAGCTCCAGGAGGACCTTGGGACCATGCATTGCAAACTGAGATCTCATAACTGTGAGACCTTGGGTCTGCTTGGACTGTGAAACTGTAAATAATATGGCTCTGGGATAGCAGGACTTTGAGACTCTGAGATCATAACACTGTGAAATAGTGAGGCACAGAAAGATTTATGTGCTTGCCCAGTGCCACACAATCATGCCAGAATGCCACCTTCTTTCAATGAGATTCTAGAATTTCTTCTCATCAGAGTGCACTATACATGAGTTGAGAGATAAACTCATATGAAGCATTTCTACATCATAAAATAAACATTTCTATCTGGAGTATACAATCAGATTTTAAACATTGTTTTAAGAGATATCCAGTCTATGAATTGCCCAGAACCCAGAAGGGGGCAACCAGTTATTTTCGGTGTGAATAGTCTCTGTTGTACATTTGGTTTAGATAAATGATGCTACAGATCCACAGACGTTACAAGCCTGGGGAGGTGGGATGTGGCGCATAATGAGTTCAAAGTGCTGAGTCAAAGCCTCTCCAGTCAGGTAGCAGATAAACACAAAATCCCATCTCTCTATCTAAAACAGAAAGAAATCACCAGAACTCATCTCCCCTTTTTCTTCCCACACATATGAAAGTGGCATTGACACGAGGAAATTTGAAAAAAGAACTAAACTCCATAGGAAGGAGTGCTTTCTATGTGAGCAGGGGATGGAGGACAGCTTCATCCCCATGCCAGTTGCTGAAGTTGGGAGTAGGACATTTGGAAGAGCAATGCTGCCAAATGAAACACATACAATCATGCTTTGTTTGGGGGAAAACAGCCAAACCTTTGACAATCTGTGGGTGGAAATGTCGAATTTGAATCTCAAGAAATTCTTCTCCACCAAGTCATCCTCTTACACAAGAGTTTTGCTCCAGGAGTAGCTGCACAATAGAAAGTGAGCTTCTTCCCTCTTTATAAGCCACTTCATGATTTGTAATAGTAATTATATCAATTGCCCTAAGTTTAGAGCTGTTAGCTAGTGGGTATTTTCTATGTAGTAGAAATGTCAGAGATTATTCATGACGCACTAGATTCACAGGTGTTGTGAACATACAATCATGGTTAAGGTTAGGGTCTTTGAAGACAGATTCCATTAAATAGACAAAATCCTCTTACTTGAGTTCACTTGGGCCATTTGAGAGAGCAGTGGATCTTTTCACTGGTTGGTGATGCTTGCTCAGCAGCAAGCCATCTTTATCTATGAATACTTGAGGCTGAAAGAAGGAGGATGATAATTTGTCATTGGTGCACTAGCTGACATCCCATCACAAAGAAGAGAGATGATTGGGATGATGGAAAAGTTCTGGGCATAGATGGTGGTGATGGTTGCACAACAATGTGAATATATCTAATGTCACTGAATCGTACTCTTTAAAATGATTAAAATGACAACATTTTTGTTATGTATTTATTACCCCAACTAAAAAAAAAAAAAAAAAGAATAGGTGTGAGCTTTTGGATTCCATCTGCAGAAAAAAAAAAAAAAAAATCCACAATAATCTTTCATCCAAACTAAGGCTGTGGAGCATAGTGTTAGTGGACCAAATAGCTCCTGAGCTGGGTGTTCCTTTGCTTACGATTCACAAGGAAATATGAAAATGAACAACATATAGATCTGGGTTACACTGTCTCCCTCCCAAGACAACAGTGGGGTAGTTGAAGAGTGTGAGGCCGTAGAAAGAACATGGGCTTTGGAATAAAATTAAATCGCAGAGCAGTTACCAGCCACCTGGGTGATTCAGAGACTTTTTTTTCCCTCCCTCTTTCTCTTTCTAGGCTTCAGGTTTTTTATCTGCAAAGTGGTGATAATGGTAATGGAGAGTGCTTAGCGCAGTGACTGCCCTCAATTAACGGTAACGACTATCTCAATGACAGCTGTTCCTTCTCACAGCAGTCAGTTACCTCCCCTTCCACAGAGATTGTGAGCATTAGGAACATCGGAACTTCACTGTATTATTAACTATGTAAAGCTTTTAGGTGTCATGTCTTATGACTTGCTAGGATTGCTTTCTTCATAAGATTCAAAAAAGGGAGTTTCTTAAAGAATAATGTACATTATTTCTTTAAAAAATATAACATGTGGTGCAACGTTTTCACCCAAGTCGAATTTCACTTGAAATACCTGAGAAATTGAAGATTTCCTCAGAAAGACATGGTGGAGCAACATATCTGGATTTCCATTGATGCTCCGTGTATCATGGACCTCACCGGGTCTCCGTTCTTCTCCGCAGACCTTTGCAGGGAACACGAATGCCGACGGCGTGGTGCACCACAAGCTGCTGCGCTCGGTGAGAGCCCGGTTTGTTCGCTTTGTGCCCCTGGCGTGGAATCCAAGTGGAAAAATTGGCATGAGGGTCGAGGTCTACGGCTGTTCCTACAGTAAGTACCCACACATACCCTTTAACACCGCGCCTGTGGATATCACTTCATCCGCATTGGGAATGACAACCACCTTATTTTAAGGTTATTTCCAGACTTTAATAACTTACATATATACTGGCTTATATTTGAAACTGTGAAATTCAACTCAAAAGTAGAAAAATTCTTCTACTTAAGGCTGAAGAAACTTGGAGGTGATAATGTAAAAGTTCAAAATTAAGAACTCTTGGGGTTTGGGCAATCATTTGTCCTTAGCAATAAACGCAAAATTTAAGCTCAATTCTTCCCCAGCACTGGGGTGAGGTATTGTAAAGTCTTCTCCCTACCATCCCTACTTTCAAATTCAGCACAAACAATTCACAGAAGAATGGGTGGAGGGCATAATTACAAGATGGCCATGTTACACATAAGGAAAGTTGTGAGCATGGGTAGCAATGGCAGTCAAAATTATTCAGGGAAAGTTGCCACCCCTGTAATTCTCCCTGCAGGCTTTGTACTGAGACCTTAAATTGAATCACAATAAATTGTTTTTCTGCCATAAGCAGCGACATTCTTATATTCTGAAACTCAATGACCCCTGATGTGTAAACACTTTTGATCACTAATCCTTTCATCGACATTAATTGGGAGATGCCTGTTTTGGTTATAGGAGTGCCTGATGGGTGATATACTACTGTTTTCCATAGTGAGATCAACTGAATGCCTGTGTCAGAATCATGCGAAGTGTTCTTTTAAAAAATACATTTCCCGGCTGGGCGCAGTGGCTCACGCCTGTAATCCTAGCACTCTGGGAGGCCGAGGCGGGTGGATTGTTTGAGCTCAGGAGTTCGAGACCAGCCTGAGCAAGAGCGAGACCCCGTCTCTACTAAAAATAGAAAGAAATTAATCGGACAACTAAAAATATATAGAAAAAACTAGCCAGGCATGGTGGCAGGGCCTGTAGTCCCAGCTACTCAGGAGGCTGAGGCAGGAGGATTGCTTGAGCTCAGAAGTTTGGGGTTGCTGTGAGCTAGGCTGACACCACGGCACTCTAGCCCGGACAACACAGCGAGATTCTGTCTCAAAAAAAAAAAAAAAAAAATACATTTCCCCAGCTCCATCCCATACATACTAGGTTATGATTTCTGAGAATGGGGACCCAAAAAGTTGAATGTTAACAAGCTCCCCAGGTGTCTGTTAAAATAAAGTCCTGCAGGAAGAGACTTACTGGTGAGATGGTTGTGTTAATCTTCAATAAGCACTTTCAAAACATGTGTTTTACAACAGATGCATCAACAAACCATTAGGCTCAGGAGGGACTATCTTCTATTCTAACCCTTGTATCATAAGGCACGGAATTCCTGCAAGGGTATACGCTTCCCATCCCAGGACCTCTGGGGCATCCCATCTCTCTTGTTACCTCTCCTTTAATAACCAATTTTCACTGCTCAGAGGTTTATTTTTAAATACAGCAGGAAGCTATAATGCTGAAATGAAAAAGCTCATTTATATATATCATTATTCCAGCCTTCCATTTTGGCCCGAAAATCTTATTACTCTTTAACATTTCCTCATGCTTTCGCTTCCTCCCAGTCTGCTCAGTTGATACTATCCCGTGTGCCCATCGCTCACCCACCATCTGCTTGCACAGAGAGGAGTCACAGCAGCAGGTTAAATCATAGACTACAGGGTTGAAAGGCACCTTTGAGCAGCATGTTTAGCATTTTCTGCTGGTGAACCCCTTGAGAATCTGATGGCAGCAGGAGACCCTTTCCTCAGAAAACAAGGCCCACGATAGCAGGCACGGTTTCCACAGTGTTAGGAGGGGCACAGATCTGGAAAAGCTCAATTCTGGACCAACCTAAGAACTCCTGACTTTGAGATACTTGAGTTCTACCTCTCCCCATGTAGGATTCAGGTTTACCGCATCCTTTAAGGGGATAAATTGCCTTCTGGTCAACCTTGCTGGCAGTGGGAAGTTACCCTCCTTGGGGAGTGTTGGACACAGGACGTACTTCTCTGTGGTGAACTTGAAGCAGGAATTCTGTGATCTTCAAGTGCTAGCTCTGGTGCTTTGGTGCTTCTTTTTCCTCGGGGTGGGTGGGAGAACACATCTCTGGGTTCCTGTCTAAAACCAACACCTCAGCATGCCTTCCGAATCCAATCCTCTCTTTCGGCATTGTCATATCCACTTTTTTATTGGATTATTCCTATAAACATAAAACTTTGCTGCATACACTACCAAAAACCACCACCACCACCAACGACAAAAACTCTATGCCCTATTGAGCAACTACCTCTCCTTTCTTCCCAGAATGGCTTCTCTCTAAACCTTGTCTTTAATTGTTGTCTTCACCTGCTCACCTCACTTCACACTGCAACCAGCTCCAATCAATTTTAGACATCTGATGGCTAATTTAATGTGTCAATTAGGCCAGACTATAGTCCCCAGTTACCCAACCAAACACTGATGTAGGTGTTGCTGTGATGTGGTTGATATCTGTAATCTTTGACTTGAAGTAAAGGAGATTACCCTGATAAGCTGGGTGGGCCTAATTCAATCAGTGGAAATGTTTCAGGAGGAAAATTGAGATTTCCCTAATTCCCCTGATGAAAGATTACACCTGTGGACTACAGCTTCGGTTCCTTCCTGACAACCTGCCCTGTGGATCTCATACTTGCATAGCCAGCCCACAATCGTATAAGCTATTCCTTACAATAAATCTCTTAATATATCTGCTTATATAACAAGCATCCTACTGGTCCTGTTTCTCCAGGGGAACTCTGACTAATTCAGAATGTTCTAGAGAAAATATTTCAATCAAGATCACCAGTGACCTCCACGAAGCCAAATCCAGTGGGCACTTCACTCAACCTCTCCAGCAGTATTTGGTTCAAATAGCTATCACTTTTCCTCCTAACTCACTTGTTAACTCTATTCTTTCCCAGGGCCCTATCTCAGGCCTTCTACTACTTTCCATCCACAGCCCATGCTTTGATGAATTTATAGAGTTCTGTGAATTTATACATCATCTACATGCTGGTCACCCCCACATCTGCATCTCTTGGCCTGACCTCTGGAATGACATATGCAATTGTCTACTTGACATTTCCCCTTGAAGGTGTAACAGATATCTCAGATTTAACATAGCAAAATGGAACTCTTGGTTACCAGTACCCTCAACGACCTGTTCCTACGCATGCCCCTGTCGGTAAATGACACCACTGGCCATCCACTTGCTTAAGCAAAACCCCAGGAAGCAGCCTTGCTCCCTACTTTCCATGTCCTCTAGTTCTGTGCAGCTTATCCGCAGTTCACAGTCTTTCTTCCAGTTCCTTCCTCCAAAACATAGATGCCTCTGTCAGTCCTCACCTCGAGTTCTTAAGTAGCCTCCTTCCTACCTGGAATCCCTGCTTCCACACCACAATTTCCCCAAACCTGTTTTTTGCAGGTTTGGAAAACCATATCTGTTGAAAGGGTAGATACATGAATCAGTCCAGCCTATCCTCTCCACTGAGGCAACCTGGTTCATCCGGAATTACTTCTTGTCAATAAACCCGTTTTAGTTTCTAGGGAATTCATTTTGTTTTTATGGACTTAGAAATCTTTTCTCAAAAGTCCAATTGACTATGTTGCTAAAGATTCATAGAAATCATACACTCTCTAATTTCTTAAGACTTAAAGGTTTACCATTTTGGAAAAATCAGCATGTTAATTAATTCATTCATTAATTCATTTACTTATTTATTCATTCAGTTGACAAGATTCCTTTAGCACCTTGGTTCCCAAACATCCTGCAAGCCTCTAGGGAAATAAGGGAAAATAAGACCTTTCTCTAGACTTTTATAAGTCCTATATTTATATTTGAAGCACTTTTTTATGATTCCATTTCATCAATTAACTGTGCAATTGTTTGTCTGACATCTGCCTCCCCTAACTCAACTCTAAGCTTCACAGAGGTGGTAGCTGTGCCTGGCAGGCATCCCATGGCCAGTCATGGTGTTGGGCACACAGGATACATTCAGTGTTTCTAGAATGACTGGCTTTGCTGAGAGTCTAGGATAGGTAACAGCATGCAGATAAAAACCTCCAATAAGGGATTACATGTGCCTGATTAGAATCTCTAAAGGGGGCAGAGCGAGCGGAGAGGAGAAAGTAACAGAGTGTTACTGTTTGTATCAGGAAGAGTCAGACAAAGGCATCTACCTTAGCTGAGTCTCAGAATTTCAAGAGTCACTTCCCTGTGAAAGGAGCTCCAGGCAGCAGAGAGGCTGGCACGTAGGAAAGCCAGATGACAACCACATGGTTTTGTTATGCTTAGTGCGCAGGAAGCAAGGAAGGAGAAAGTGGGAGATGAAGGTATCCATCTCTCTCTGCTCTGGCGTTTCCCATGCTGTCTGGACCCGGTTTCAGAAGCTCATGATAGGATCCGTCCGCTGCAAGAGCGAAGTCAGTGATGGTACGAGATAGCCGTTCTCTTTTCTAACCTCTCCTGGGCTGCGATTTCCTTCTAATAAAGTCTCCCCCTTCCGGTTTGGAAGCATTCCCTCTGTGGGAGAAGTCCAAGTACAGTGGAAGCTGAGGAGTCTTAGTGTCTTGCAGTCATCTGTCAGCCTTACAGAGTTGGCCCCAAATGGAGGCTCTTGTTTTGTTTTGCTGTATTTTGTTTTGTTTGTCTTTCTTTTTCTTTCTCCAAACCTAGCTTAACAATCCCATGTCTGTAGATTCCTTTTTCAAGCCCAGGCACTCTGTCCTGCTGGTTCTACTTCCTGTGTGCCTCAGCCCGCCTGTCTTCAGCCAAGTCTGTCTCTCATTTTCCCTCACCTGGCACTTCACTAGCTCTCCCGTAGCTGTCCCAACAGTCTCCTTGCTTCCTGGATCTTTCTGAAAGGAGCATCGACGTGTCCCTTCACGGGCCCCTCTGGCCTTCGAAAGAGTCCACACTTCTCAGGTACTTGCGTGCTCCACCGCCCTTCATTTCCCACACTTCCCATGTTCAGCTTCCACTCCGTGGACACGCACGGTTCCCTGTGAGGATTGTGAGTTTCTTGCCCAATCCCATGTTGTCATTTTGCCACTGACTTTCTCTGCAGTATCGTCTTTGTCCTTCACCAGGAAGACTCCTGATTGCCATTCCCCACCCAGCTCAAACATCACCTAGTTTTACAGTCTTTCTGACCTTGGACTTTGTCATGCCCCGCTCCCCTCATGAGTTATGCTTCAATCCTAGGTCTCATCTTGTGATATTATTTCCTGGCGCCTCTCTGTGTAGTCACCAGGTTGCCATTGTGTTCTACCTCTCGGTCCCTTGGGACCAGACCAGTGTCTCACACTTGCTAAATGCTCCAAGAATACTTAATTAGTGATTAATTAATTTTTCCACCTAAGTTTTAGGATGAGTTAGCCATCCTTATTTATTTTAAAAAGATTTTTATTGTGTTTTTAAAAAAATTGCAGCATCTTTCTAATAGGTGGCCTCCTTCCATATATACACATACACACACACACACACACACACACACACACACACACACACACTGTTATAGGTACTATAAAGTATGAGTTTATCAGAATGTTTCTTGTACATGTATTTCTTTAAATATAGCAACTTTTTCTTCATTAAATAATTAAAATTATCCTTGGTTGCAATTCTCAAATTGAGGGTATTTGGAGCCTCATGAACTCTGATATATTCTGTTTTCAAATATCTACAAGTAAAAGCAGTCTCTATTTTTGTTTTTATGTTGTAAAAATCTTTTTGTCTTTCGTTTTCTTCATTCCTTCGTATAAAGGCCAGACGGGCCTGCTCCACTTTACTGAGGTTGCTGTTGCCTCATGTCTCCAGGGCAGTCATTTTAGGGTGGTGGCAATGACGTGCGGAGCAACAGACTCCTTTTGTGTGCTCGGCCGGGGCCTGTGCAGGTGGTCTGCTCTTAAAAAGATGAGCCTTCCAGCAAACGCTCTTAACTTCTTTGAGCCTCTGTTTCTTCATCTATAAATGACAGTGATAATTACTTTAAAGACTACCTACGACTATTTGAATTATTACATACAAAGCATTTAGCAGAGCATTAACAAATTGTCCATGCTTAGTAAGTGACAGCTCATGCCAGTGTAGGCGTCTAACCACAGAGGAAACTCCTCTGTTGCCACTACATGTTGCTTGTTTGGGGAAACATTAACCATATTCTCCGGTAGGCAGGGGCCCACTCTCACATCTGAACCTGTGTCTACTGTTGTCTTCACTTCCTTTGTCATAGGCTCTGCTATCACAGCTTCCTGTCACTTCCAGTTTCTCTCCTTCTGTGGGACAGCATGCCATCTCCCACTGCTCTGCTCCTGCTGAGGTTACCACCACTAAATAATTCCATGGAGTAAATAATTCTATGGTAAGCCAAGAAATTGATTTGAACATCCTTACAGATAGTTATTCTGAAGAAGTTATACCCTTTTCTTGAAATATGTCAGGCTCATTCTGACTATTACACACCTCCCATATGTGGGGAGCTGGCAGCCCAGCTTGCTACATTATTTTCCCATAAGAATTATTGAAGACTTCCTCCATTACAGTTTTTTCTCCTGCAGCACCTCTCTTGTCAAAATGATTTGTCTTTGGCCAAATGTACTCATCCAGGTGAACCAAGGAAATAAAGGACACAGATCCTGCTATATCATGGAGTCGGGGATAGAAAGATACACACCTGAAATAAAGATGTCAATGTAGAATTCCATACAAACAATGCATCTTCTGTAGACACTACAAGAGAAGAAGAGATGGGATGGGAGGAGAACCATCCTGAATTCTGATTAACACAGTCCTTTCTGGAGGAGAGAGCCAGAATCTTCCCTATTGGTGGTGACTTTTCCTTTGTTAAATTAGTAATTGCCATTAGAAATGCTGTCATTGTTATCAACACCCTCACCTCCTGTCACTTAGCATGCTATTATGCAACGCACACTCTAAACCTCACTGCAATCTTCCAAGGTAGGAACTGTTATTCCTATAGATTATAGAAAAATAAATAGAAATTTATAAATGTGAAGTGACTTTTAGTAAAGTTAAGTAAACTTCATCCCAAGCCAAATATTTCTTCAGAGTTTTAAAAATATATATATGTTTACCTGATTAATATCTCAATTTATGTCACAAACAGCTCAAATTTAACATATATTAAAGTAAACTCTTCTTCACCTTGTACCATCCAACCGCACACAGTGTTTTCTTCCTGTGGTCTTTCCCATCTCTATAAATACTGCCAGTTGCGCCAACTAGACCTGGAAGTCTTTGAAATCTCCTTTCTCCTTAACTTTCTGCAATAAAACTATCAGCAAGTTCTATCGGTATTACTTCCCAAAATTATCACAAATATGTCTATTTATCTTCATCTTCGTATTCGCTAGCCCAGTTCAATTACATCTTTTGTCACCTGAATTTTTAACTCAGCAATTCACTTTCACTCATCCCTTCTTTCAGTCCATTATCCCTGCTATAGCCAGCAGGATCATCATAAAATACAGAGTTGAGCTACTGCCTACTGAAAACCTTTCAATGAGTTCTGACTGCACTTAGGAGAAACTTACAGCCCTGTGCAGGAAGCACAGGCCCTGTGGTGTCTGGTCTTTTACTAGTGCAACCATCCAGCAATGCTCCCCCAATCTCAACTGACGCCTGCTGGCCATCAACCTCGCCCTTTGCCACACCAGGCACTCTGCTATTTCAGGGCCCTGTTGTTGCCTCTGTCTGGGTCCTGCCCACCGATATTTGCCTCAATTCTTAATCAGCCCCTGCTTTCACGTCATTTTTCTCAGAGAGGTGTTAACTGATTCCCATTTAAATAATGTACTTTTGTATTTTTCTTGTTTTTCTAATTCAAACAGCATTCTTTTCTTTCATAGCATTTATTCCCAAATATAGATGGACAGATCTATCTATCTACCTACCTATGTACCTACCTACCTACCTAAAATATCTATTTACATATGCATTTCATTGTGAATTACCTGTCTCATCTACCAGGTTATGAGCTCCATGAAGCCAAGGACCCTATCTACACAGATACCCAGTACTCAGCACAGAATAAGGGCCATGCAATCAATAGTAATTGACTTTGTTGAATGAACAACTTCCCCAAAGTCAAACAACCAGTAGGCTTCTTCTGAGGTAGAATTTGATCCTGTTTTGGTGTTGTTTCTGTATTCTTGTGTTTCCATGATGCACTGTGTTATTAAGATTGCCAAGTGTTGGTATCTGAAATTTTTTTGGAGGGAATATATCCTAATCAATTTTTCTATTACCCAGATTAATTTTTTATTCACAAGACTGAAGTCAGAAACCTACAACACCTGAACAGATGTAGCTAAGATACTTCAGGAAAAAATGTTTAGCTATTGTCTGGGCCAGGAGCTCTTGGACTAACACATCTCCACTCTTCTATTCCTTGCCTGAGTTCTCAGATCTAATTCTACATAATAATCATCTTGAGATATATTTTTTTAAGGTACTTAACTCTGGGTACACTTCAACTAAATCATAATCTCTGGGTAGGGTCACCAGGACTCATATAAGTATTTTTGTTGTTGTTTGTAGGTAGCTGTGATGAAGAACCAGAACTTAAAGCTATTGTCTCAAGCTTCACTTCTTATATAACTCTGACAGTTCATTCTTAGTCTGCACTGTCATCTTCACATCTGTTATTGCTGATCTTAAAGATTTTCAATAAAATCTGTAAATTTTAAGTCAGTATAGAGTAATGTTAAATACATGGGCTGTCAACTCAAACCACCAGAGATGGAAACTTGACTTAACCACCTACCAGTTGTATAATTTTGGGCAATCCTGGGTCCTCTGTGGACACCAATTTCCTTTTCTATGAAAAAGGAGGAAATAATAGTGCTTGCTTCTTATATGCAATTGCTTGACACAATGCTTTACATATAATAAGCATACAAAAAGCTTTAGCTGTGATCATCATTACCGTCACCAGATACTTAGGCTGCTCACCACCCTTCCTTCCATTTCTCCTTCTCTTCCTTATTCATGACCACATCTGATCTGCAACTCCAAGGAAGGTCAGCTTTTATACACACCAGGTCCAGAAGGGTTTCAACACATTCATCAGGCCATCTGGAGACTTTAGGCTACGTGGAATTTTATCTGAGGGCTTCTATTTGAATTTCTTTAAATATGGAAAGCTAATTAATTTTAAAAAGCATTATAAATTTTGATAAAGTGTAATGATCTGTCAGGCTTCCCAGCCTCATTAGGAATTACGACCATCATTTTATACCTCAGGTTGACTCCTTTCTACATAAGACCTTGCTCCTATTTGGTTAATTACTGCCAAGTGGTATTATCCAAAATTCATCAGCCTCAGAGCTGAAGTCATATTCTCCTTCCCCAGATCAATCTCCTTGTCACTGCAGCTTCAGCTCCCCTCGTTGTTTTTGTTCTCATCATCTGGGGTCAATTGTCATACATGGTAGTGGCCATGAAATTGTAAATTTCACCTTTGGCATGCTAGGGCCCATATGGCCTTATCACAGGGAACTTCAGAAGGCCCAGTTGGTAGCAGTTGCAACCCTGGGGCTGTGGGAGGGGACAGGTTGGCAGCAGTCAGACCTGGGGGCTTGGAGGTCCAATGTGAGCTTTGATTTTCGCTTTGGAAATCATCATATTTTAGAGCTGTAAAAACCTACATGATGTAAGATTCATTGCAATTCCCTCATTCTTCAGATGAGGAAACTGAGGCCCAGAGGTATCTTAAAATTAGGTTGGTCAATGAATGAGATCTGTCTACTCTTCTTCTTTTTTTTTTTTTTTAGTTCATATAGGAATGACTGAAAAATCTCCTCTATGAAGAGACAAATACATAGGGGAGTGTGTGTATCTGTGTGTGTGTGATAACAACACATTGCACTGTGATCTTTTATCTTAAATTGATGACTTTTTTATAACTTTTCTGACTGACTGAGGATCTAAAGATTCCTTCAACAGTCAGCAAACAGAACTCAGAGGCCCCTCTCTGCTAGGGTTTGGAGATATAAAAATAAATTCCTGTCTTTTAGGAACTCACAGATTTTCTGAAACTACAAAAGGCAAATGAATGCTCGTAAATATGGAGTTTTAGGAAGCCAGGTCTTGGTAAGGCTGGCCAAGAAGAGGAAAATCCACAGCTAACAATTATTCCTGCTGAATGAATGCCCCGCCACCCAGTGTGTGATTTGACTGGTCTCCACGACCAGTATGCGAATGGTGGTGGTGTTAAAAGGAAACCTTAAAAGGGAAAATGACCTAATAGTTAGATCAACCACTTTGTGCATCAGTGGGTTTTCACAAAAATGTCAAGGCCTCGCCTCCTACAATTTGTCTTACATTTACTCCCTGTTGAAGTGGTCGCTGGAGTGATTTCCCGTTGGCTGCCCACTGCCCGCCTGCACTAAGTTTCTCAGATCCTGCCCAGGGAGGAGCATTAACAAAGAGTGTTCAACTTCCCCCAAATGTAAAACCATTTTGTATAGAAAATCTTTTTATAGAAAAGCATACCAACTACTACTAGGGGATAAATCACAGCTCTCTTCTCCAATTTTGACATTGCCATTTAAATACCTCTCACCCATGAACACCCTTCCAGGGTGCAACTGTGAGATGGGGTTGAAGACCACTGACGACCCAAAAAACCAGGAAGCAGCTCGTAATCTCACAATCGTACACGCTACTTTAACAACAAGGGTTGGCTGCTCCGTATCAGCCTTTACCTTAAGAGTTCCCTTTCCTTCTGTCAACTTGGGAATAGATTCGCGAAACCTGTTGCTAACCTGTCTACACCTTAGTGGGAATGACCACTTACTTCTCACTTTCCGCCCCCTGCACCTTTCACTTGGACGGACTTGGTCCCAGCCAGCCCCTTACGATCCTAGTCAATGCTTGTTGCACCAGTTTAGTTATTTCTATTATTTCTCTCCTTTCCACCCCCAACCGTCCTTATTTGGGTACTAAGTTGTGGGGATGGAAATATCACATCCTTTTATTGCACGCTACCATGGACCACAGTGATTCATTTGCTATGTTGACGTTATTGCGTGTGAGTCCCTGGATGACATGGCCCATGTTTTTGTCATCTTTGCATTTCAGAGCTCAGTACAAGGACCAAAAAGTGTACACAATATGCCCAATACCTGCCAATGAACTTAGGAGTAAACGAAAGGATGTCTACTATGGAAGTTCTCCAAAATGGATACATTATTTTGGTGTCATCTTTATAATTAGTGAACAGTCCAGTTGAGCTACAAATCTTAAGTGTGCTCAGTGAGATGTCTGCACATCTGAAATATCTGAAAAACCTAGGAGTTATGAGAAGGCAAATCTGACTCTCAGAGCTAAAATGTATACCTGCTGAGGTTACAAACGAAATCCAGAATTTTGATTTTTCTTGTACTTTGAATATTTTTTGTGTTGTCTTTCTGAGACCTATCTTGCTTTTTCATGTGCTATCATACACAGGAAAGTTAGAAATTTTGAAAGAAAAACTATTCTTAAAGTTTTTCACAGTTAGCTTTGGAAACTTTCCTCATTTTTATAGATCATCTGAGGTCATCAGAGTTTCTGATAAGGCTTGGCAAAGTCACAGAATTGGTGGGGGAATCTGTGCAAATTTGAGCTGACTGTGGGAACCTTGGTGGTTTGTGGATTGCTAGCCAAAGCCCTCGGGTCTTCAGAGCAAGTGAATGGTCTGAATAATAATCATTTTTCTTATGTAATGTATCATGACATAAGCTTCAAAATGTAATTGTATTGAAAATCATGTTTACTGTGAACAACCGAAGAGTCCAAGTGGGACTAATTGTCTCAGGGTGAATCGATAGTTCCCCCTGTCATCTTTGAGCTTTAGCTTTCTGGCCTGTGAGGAAACAGACTCCTTGTCACCGGCCCACGCAAGAGCCCTGCCTCAGCCCACTTGGGGATTTGAGCTTGGAATCTTTTATTCAGTGAAGCCCTTTTTTTAGCTGGTTTGTTGACAAGCTACCAACATCCATCAAATATGCCAGAATATGCCTCCAGAACTCTGTCTTTCTCAGAAAACGAGCTGTGACAGCCAGATCAGCAATTATGGTCCCCGTGGGAAGGCGGCCAGCCGGTCAGTGCTGGCATTTCTCAGTACCGCTGGGATGCGGGGCACGTGCTGGCTTTATCCTGCCCTAAAAGGAGAGGTCGTGAGCTGCAGGACCTGCCCTTATTTGAGGGACTCTTGGGGCCATGATTGGCCCATCCTTCATATTCTAGAGAAATCTGCCAATACATCTTCATCTTAACAAACCACAAATTGGATTGAATTGAGTTTGTGATAATGAGATTCTAAAAATCAATTTGGAGAAAGAGGGAGAAATTGTCTACTCCAGGAAGTAAGTATCTAACAGCTGTGTTCTGGGTCACAAGCACTGTGGATGAAATAAGGAACTCTGAGGAATCACCATCACACATTAGTGCAGGAAAAATCCCAAAGGACCACAGTAGGGCTTTTGTGCCTTGGCAAGAGACAACAGGTTTGAGTAATTCTGCTTAGAAATGGTAGGATGGGTAGTGAGATTAGAATGCCGGCTGACAAGTAATCTGATATAAGTAACCTGATGAATTTTCTAAAAAATGAAGAGCTCTTTCTAAAAAACTAAACTCACCATGCATTTTCCCTATTTTCAATATTTTAATAGTTATTTCTCCATTGACTTCAGGGTCACACTGAATCCCATATCATGTTGTTTTTAGTAGGACCCTCCATCATAAGACCCCTGACTCCAGTTCTAACATGCTGACTCCCTCCTGCTCTTGGCATCCCATGCTTCAGCACAGCGGTTCTCAAACAGCGCAGAGCACAGGAATCACCAACAGGCTCCCTCGCACACTGACTGCTGCACCCCACATCCAGAATTTCTGATTCAGTAGGTCTGTGGTGAGGTCCTAAATCCCGTACTTCCAACACATTCTGTGGTGACCCCAATGCTGCTGGTCCAGAGAGCACAACCCTAGGACCCCTGGCTCTGGCAAGTCTGGCTCCTGGTAGATCCAAGATGGGCCCCCAGGCTCTCTCTCATCCTTGCTTTGAACATGTGGTTCCTTTCCTCTACTGGTACATCCCTTTCCTGCACCACACTTGCCTGACTGCCGCTCATCCCTCAGTACTCCAGAGAAGCATTGCCCCAACCTGGATAGTCTCCTGATCCTCTGTCCCACCCTGGAGAGGGTCCGCTCCCTGCCCCACCCCCAGGCTTCCCCATCACATAGTGCTCACCTCCTTCCCACGGTGTGGAACTGTGTGTTCGATGTCTCCAGCCTAGTCCTTGAGGGCAGGGACCTCCGTTGAGCTTGAATGCAAGAATGCATGAGTAAAGTGAGACCAGAGAAATCGAGTAGCATAGAGGGTTTGAGCTTTGTGAAGATGGCAGGGGCAGAGAGGACATTGCATGTCTCCCTTAAAAAAAGACCCCCAGGTATGCGTGTCATTTCCCTGGCTGTCCCAAGAAGAGCCAGTTCTCTGAGTGGACTTGGTCTCCAATTAAAGGAACAAGTGCAAAAGAACAGGTACCCCAGGGAAATTCATATCAACTTTTAAGGAAAAGAAAACTTCCTATTCAACACCATCCTTGCCTTAAATTGGCATCTTCTTTCTTACACACGTGCTCACACACACAGACACTCCTCACTGCACATTCTGTTCTCACTGTATGAAGTCCTTACATCTCATGTAACCCCTACAGCAATCCCTGAGTTTTTTATGAGGAAAAATACATGGCTTCAGTGTCAACTCATTATCTTCTGTTTGCCTTTGGGCAAGGTGCATAATCTTTCTCAACTTTGTATTCCCTGTTTTACAAACGTGGAAGAAATATGGACTCTGCAGGGCTGTTAAGAACATTAAATTATATGACATGTGCTAATTAATTTCTTGTCCTCCAGGCAATGGATTATTTTATCCAGAGGAAGAAATTTCTACAAACGTCTCAAAGAAGTTGTGATAGAGAATATGGAAGTTTGTTAGCTATTTTCTTGGTGCCTTTATAACTACATTCAAGGTGATCACATCCGCCAATAAGAACCCATTTCTACTATTTATGTACTTTTCAACACACTATCTTTTTTCTTTCTTTTCTTTTATTTACTATTTTTAAAGAGAATCTATCAAAATTCTTGTAAAACATGAATGAAGATTTTGATGTCCATAACCAGACCCATGCTGCAAATTAAGTTCCAAATGAGATGATTGGGACAAAGTGGTTACAATAATATCCAATGAAAAAAAAAAAAAAAACATATTTTTTTTTTTGGTAGCAGCAACCATATAAAAATATGGGTCATTATTACTACTATTTTAAATCTTCTTTATCCAAATGAAGTTGGGAATGCCGAGTATTTCCCTAGTGTCAGGGGAGGTACTAAGTAACTATTCAGTTAGGGAAATTTTAATCCTTCTTAAAAAACTTTTTAAAACTGGTTTCTTCATCAGTGAAATGGCTGATGTGTTGCATGTGCAACTTAAGTAACATTGCACAGGTCCAGGACGTTTGGCTGAGCTCTCTTAGATCAGCAGTGTTGCTCTCCTCAGGTGTCAGTGGTGTTAGGAGGACAGCTTCCATGCCCCCACCGGGATAATCCCGTGCTCACTGAGGAGAGTGTCCTGTCTCTGCACGGATGAGCATACGTGAGTGATGCTGGGATCACAGCTTAAGTGGCTGAGTGTGTGTCCCCAGAAAAATTAGCCCTCTGAGTGTGAATGGGCAGCCTGTCTCTGAAGGGGGAGGCAGGGGATGTGGAGGGAAGTCAGGGGACAGGCAGGCAGCATCACACTAGGGCTTAGGTACCACGATGGGTCACTAGCTCACGTTGCAAGTGTTTCTTGCCAGAATTACCTTCCGGGTCCAGTGCCAAGCCCCGACTTAACGCGATTAACAGTGTGTATCTGGCCCTCGTCCTCATGGGATGCGCTGACGTGAGAGCCGTACTGCAAATAACTCGGAAAACAAGTCTCTCATCCAACTGTGGGTGGATCATGGAGTGACTGGCAGGGAGCTTAGAGGGAGACCAGCAAGGGGAACCTCTGGGGGAAAGGGCCAGGAGCCTGCCTGATGCGCTGGGCATCCGAGCATTGTGGTGGGAGGGCAGCCCCGGGGAAAGTGCTCAGGTCAGAGGGGGCAGGTTCGACCGCTGGCTCTGGCACTTATTAAGTGTGCACTTCTGCATTTCTCTGTGCCATGTTGACCGCATTTGTAAGATGGGAATAATGATAGCATCTTCTTCAAAGGGTAATTGCTTTGATCAAATGAGTTCATGCACCAAAAACAGAGTTTCGGGGCCTGTGGTGTGGGCTCCATATACATTATCTAAGGCTGCCTGCACGCACACGTGTGTGGGCACACACGCTAAAATCACAGCATGCCTGGAGCAGTGAGGGTTGCAAAGAGAAATAAACAAAGAAATGGGAGAGGTGGACAGAGCCAGATCATGTGGGGTCTTGGAGATTAGATTTAATTCTTAGCTCAGAGGAAGTTCACTGAAGGGCCTTAGCAATGGTAGGATATGACATTTCTTATGTTTTTTATGAAAATGAGAGAATGTATCAGGTGGAAGTTGAATCCAGACAGTCAGTACTGAGGCTATTTTAAGGTTATGGAAGGCAGGCAATGGTGACGAGGGCTCAAGTGCATGCCTGCTCAGTGTGAGGGGCTGGCTACTGAATCCCAAAACCCAAAATGAATTTCTTCAAGCCATGTTCTTGATTACTATCATCGTACCGTGTTTGAAATCCTCACCATGGAGTCACTCCTTTGGATTAATGTGGAATGAGAAGATGGAGTGTTATTGGATGCCTCTGCATTTCCACATGTGAGCTTGTGTAATTTTCACAATGACTTTGAGGGTAGGTTTCTATGAGCCCCATTGTACAGATGGGAGAACTGAAGCTCGGAAAAATCAAGAAAGTTGCCTCAAGCTGCCCAGTAAGTAGCAAAACAAGAATTGAAATCCAGGTCTGCTGGACTCCAACAGTATTTTTTGTTGTTGTTCTTATTCTCCCAACTGGCCCGGTTTCCTTTAGGTTTCCATGACAACATGGAGATGTGTTTTCTTAGAGATAACCTATGTCAGCAACGTTTATATCATCAATTAAGTCAGCAGACTAGGCAAACATTAGAGAGATGGACATGTATCATAACAGCTGTGATGCGTGGGGAGGTGGGGGCAGTGGTGCAGTGGACTAAGACTGGAAAGGCTGGAACTCAGGAATTGACTGAAGACCTCAGGCTTTCCCGAGTGGACCTGGTGGCCAGGGATGGTAAAATGAAGAGGGATGGGGGAAATAGGACCAACATAATGAATATTTATATTTATATAATTTTTAACATAAACTTCCTTATTGCATTTTTATAATCAGTTGTAAAGGTAAATTAGTACATAATTATGTACCATTTTACAAGGAAAGAAAGTAAGGCCCACAGTTTGACATAAACTTGCTCCCAGTCAGACATTGGGCCAGCAGCAGGGCTGCTCTGCAAAGCAGGCTTCTGCCCTTTGTTTAATGTCACTCCCAGAGAGCAAAAGGCAAATTTCCTCTGTATTGTTTCACTCAGCCACACACGGGGCACTGCCGGCCTGATTCAGACTCTGCCCTGGGCGCCGGTGACACTCAGGAGGCTGAGTGCCGTGGTGGTCTGAGTAGATGTAATCCACACAGCTGGTGGACGGTGACTCTAACATGGCACGTGATGGGCAAACCCAGAAGGGCGTGCCCAGGGTCTGGGAAGCCCAAGTTCCAACACCGTATCTGCCTACGGGAGTGGGGCAAGTGCTTCCACGAGTGCACATGGAATTGAGTCACTGCTTGAAAGACACAGCACATGCTGTGTGTCTCGGCCTGTAGGAAATAACCACATGGGGACCCAGAGATCTTCCTGCCCATCCCCTGCTCCACCACGCTGGCCTCCTGCAGTCCTGCAATGCACCACACATTCTCCTGCTTCTTGTCCCCCTCCTGGGGACTCTGGGTCCCTCTCTTCCCTTGGGTAACTTCATCATATTGCTCAAGACCAGTATACTGCTTACTTCTTCTGAGAAACCCTCTCCAAATCTGTCCCCTTTGAACTGGGTCATTCTCCTTGGTGTGGGCATTATTCCCTGATTCACCTTTAGACGTTCTGAGGATGTCATGTGGTCATTCTACTCCCTGCTGGGCACGAAACGCCTCAGACCCGGTTCTGCCACAGAAGCTGGCACCGTGGCAGACTGGAAGCAATCAGAAGAAAACATTACGTGTGAGAAGGAAACTTCTCGCAGAGCAGGAAACTTGGGGCCACCTTGGCAATCCCTGAGCCGTAAACTATTGACTCAAACACTGATAAAGCATCCTTTGGGTGAGAAGATGGAGTGCCAGCCAGGTTAGGAGCTCCAGGCCTCTGGTTATCCCGATCACTACTAATACTCCTACTGCTTATTATTAATGTAACACAAATAACGTGCCATGCATGATGGCATTGCTTTGATGCGCTGTCACTTTACAAGTATTAGCACATTTAATTTTCACAGCAGTCTTCTCCAATGGATATAATTATTCTGATTTTATAGATGAGGAAATCAAGTCTTAGAGAGGTAAAGTTGCCCAAGGTGACCCGCTAGCAAGCTGTGGCTGCTTCAGTTGAAAATCCATGACCTAATTTGTACCACAATCTCTGTTATTCCACAGTTGAAGCTGTGGTCTATAGTCTGCCTTTGGTTTGGGTAGAATTCCAGTTTAGACAACAGGTGTAGGGCCACTGATGCGGTGGAGTGAGGAGGTTCTGAGAAAGGTGGGCATTTGTGAAAATCTCTGTGTATCTGAACAGTTTCATTTTATGGTCCAGGCAGTCACCAATGATCTTTTAGTTATAACTACTTTATTTCATAGGAATAAATTATGATTTTGTGTTTTAAAACTAAGTACAGAAAAGTATGATTTTATTTTCCTTTTTCAGAATTTCAGACTTACAAAGAATGTTTCTAGATCCTTGGTCAAAAAAAAGTACTTAATTTATCCTTGTGTATTCTCAAGCTGAGGATTTTAATTGCTTGGTAAATAGTGAAAAATTAAGTTTTCCTGGGTACTGGATTTCAAATAAGAATAATTCCATCCCCTACATATACCCATTCACCACCATGCCACCCACATGAGATGGTTTATAATGAATCTGTTTCAAGTTATAATTAAATAGCCTTACATTTTTCCTATTATAAAAGTAATGAAAGCTCACTCTAAAACTTTTTTATGTAAAAAATAGGAAGAAGAATGTGAAAATAACCTATGATAACACCTTCCAAATAGAGTCCTTCCTGGCAGACTCTGACATACATTTGTTAGACATGTTTATATATGCCAACTATGTAAATTCATCTAAATCATGATTCCTTGGCCTTCTCTCTCTTTTTTTTTTTTTTGCTTTAATAATAATGACTCGATATTTTGCATAAAAACACTAAAAGGATCTATATCACCAGCATGGGATAAAGCAGGGATGACAAGGATGCAATAATTTGCCTTCTCTATTCAAATACCAAGGCTTTTCCGCTGAACCTGGAAGAAGTCTTAGAATCCTCTTAACACGGAGTTCTAGGAAGACAGTACTATTCAACCAGAGTTGGAATAATCAATGATATCTATTTTTCATCTGTAACCTTGAGCCTGGGATGAGGCATTCAAGTGGTTCCAACTGTCAGAAGCCAATTAATAAGGAGGGTAAACCGTGAGAGGTTATTATAAACCAGGCATCTGGCACAGTAAACCTGACTTGGTAGTTGTGGTATTCTTACCCTGTGCCCTGCAGCAAAAGCTGACATATCACTAATGAGAGTTTTTACTTCTAAGCTGATGATCAGTTCACTTTGACTCAGTTTGTGGTGGTTGCTCATAAATAAATAATTCCCGAGTCTAACTAGGTTGGGTCGGCTCTATATGTTTCCTGTTGAGACCAGACCTTCCAGATCTCAAGAACATTTCTGTGAATTAGACAACAATTAGGATGGGAAAGGGAACAGCGATCATGAGGATATGCACTGATTTCTCTCCCACCACCCGTCTCTCTGTGCCCAGAATCGGACGTCGCTGACTTTGACGGCCGAAGCTCCCTCCTGTATAGGTTCAATCAGAAGCTGATGAGCACTCTCAAAGATGTGATCTCCCTGAAGTTCAAGAGCATGCAAGGGGATGGGGTCCTGTTCCATGGAGAAGGTCAACGTGGAGACCACATAACCCTGGAGCTCCAGAAGGGGAGGCTCGCCCTGTACCTCAACTTGGGTAGGGTTGGATTTTGTCTCTTCCCTTTTCATGTTGGACAATGGGGAAGTCCTTTATGTAGCAGGTCACAGTTCCTGACACTTCCAGTGCATCAGATGGAAGTCACTGGAGCACAATCTAAGTAACATATTTTCCTTACCCAGGTGGAGGCAGAAAAATGACATATTGTGAAATGTTCAGTGTCTTTTGACACAAGATAATGTTGATATACAGAGAGAGCTGCAAGCTTATTGTTATGCATTTATTTATCTATCTACCTATTTACTTATTTTAGTAATTCAAACTCTAAAATAACTTCAACAAGTTTTAATACACATATATATTATAAGGGGACTTGCTTGCAATCTATTCTATTAGGAACATTTATGAAAGTTAGGTTTCAGAGGAAAAATGAAAAAGAAACGTTTTATTTGCTCTAGGTTTTTTGTCTGTTTATTTATTTATTTATTTTTTTGGAGGGGGGAAGGGGATGATATGTGTCAGGAGACAAATACAAGTTTCTGGGCATTCCCTTGTTTTTTTTAAGGGAAATTTTGTTTACTTTAAGTGCCCTGGCTGTGCCAGGGTGAGCCACAGACTTACTAAATGCTGGTGAATTCAGTACAGAATGTCCTCCTGCCTCCTGCACATTTAGGACACAGGCCTCCTTCTGTGGCTTGGCATCCATCAGGGTCTGCTTCACAATAGGCAGTCCTGAGTTCATTGGTTGTAAGCAACTCCCTTTATCCAGGGAGGAGGGAAAGGGGCTCGGCCTCCTTAATGTGATCAAAGGTACCTTTGAAAGAAGCGTAAGCCAAGTGCAGAAGGCAGGGAGCACCAAGAGAAAGGGAGAGAGAGAATTCAAGTTAATGGGCTAAAGAATGGTGCTGGTCCAACAAAGGAGGGAGTTTTAGTTTTTCCCTCCCCAACTGACGTGGACATTCTAGTAGTGTTTTCTTTAGTGACAATTCTCCAGTGTGCAATGTATGTTCATTATCTAATCAGTGACTCTGCAATTCAGAAATCCAGGCTGAGAGTGAAGAACTTCGCCACTGCGGCCAGCTGCTGAGAAAGGTGCTTGGAGACATACAGTGCGTGTTGTTTTTAAGTGACAGTCTTTGTCAAGTCTCCGATTTGCATTATCTAGTTACACTTTCTATGTCTGATTTGGACAGAATCAGTTTTATGGTGAAATTTTACTAGGTGGCTCTTCTTTGCCTACTTTTTTTCAGGGTAGAACATTGATTTTTCCAGAACTACTAAATGGGAAAGAGATTTCTTCTTTCAACCTATAAGGGGGTTAGATATGTTCCCCCTTCACACTTTTTTCACATCTGATTCAAATTGCCCTTGGTAGTCTGCCTTCTGTAGAATTACAATAGTCCGAATCCATACCTAGAGAATCAAAGAGCAGAGATATTACGTGACTGGGGAACTGTGGTAAGAACTAAAGAAAACATCAATAGTACGAGCAGGTCACTCATCCTTACATGAGTCCAGAGCCTTTGAACTGCGGCAGAATGTGTGTGCAATCCCCAATATACACAGCCGCAGTAGGGCGAGACTCCTGGAACAGAAGGAACAGTGCAGAGCACGATGTCCTTTGGGTGCCAAGTGCAGGGTTCAGATGCCAAAGCTCCGTATTACACGATCGATCATTGAGATATTGGTGAAAGTTCTTCACATCCTCCAAAGAATCAAATGAACATTTACTTTAGCTCTTTTGAAATTCAGGCATTCTAATAAGCCAAATCATACATACTTATGGAATGTTTGTAGTGTTTCTAGAATTGTACTAAACACTATGGAAGATTTTTTTCAAGTTATCATTTTTTTGAGAGCTTAGGCATTTCCTTAAGCATTTTAAATATGTATCCCATCTGAATCACAGGACAATCCTGCAAGCTATATCTAAGCCCGTTTACAGATGAAGGAACTAGTGGTCAGTAATGCCCAGTCAGTTGCTCAAGGTCACGTAGCTGCCTAGCTGTAGACCTGAGATTAGGGCCTTCTCTAATTCTACCCTAATGTGGTGACATTAATCACTAAAATGTTATAAACCTTCATATCATTGATTTTCATGATTGCAATTTGACAGACACTGCCAGGTTTTCCTCTGTGAAGGCTGTACCTATCCGAATGCCTGCTAGCAATTCATAAGAGTCCCTTTTGCTACAGGCTTGCCAACAAAATATGGCCTAGCTTTAAAATTTTGCCCATTGGATAGGTTAAAAAATGTAATTTTGAGTAATTTTAATATGCATTTCAGTATCAAGCAGTCAACATTTGTGTGGTACGTTGTAATAATGGAGAGATCAGGATGGGACAGAGGAGTCCGGGATTAACGCTGAGTTAAATGGAGATTTGATTATGAAGAGGCAGAAAGGCAGACATTCAGACAGAGTGTCAACGGGACAAGGTGCACCACATTTTTCATAAATTCTATCATTCATGCCACAAGAATAGGCTGAATAAGTACATTAATTCAGGCATTAAACTTGGCACTGGGGGCTAAAAATGGAATTTACCACTCTCTATTTTCAAGGAGCTCCCAGCCTAATAAAATAATTATTTCCACCTGCTTTCTAGCTTTGTGATATTGATTAAAAACAAAATACTGTGCATCATCAAAATCACATAACATAAATGTATTCAGATAGCATTTTGCAAAGTCACAGAAGAGGGACGCAAGGTGGAGACCAGAGTTAAGCAACAACTCCTAAATCTAGAGAATATTTTTAGTCAATAAAATTTAGAAATTTTCTAATAACTAAAGACAAGTATAGCATTATGTTAGAGATACATGGAAATTTGTTCTGGTTTGAAGGCTAAGTCCACTGGGATCACACTGCGTCCCATCAGCTTCTTATTTTCTTCCGGGGGTCTCCCTTGAGTGCAGAGGAGGCCATTCCTTACCTCTGCATATTGCAGAGCAAGGGTGGCAGGGGAGCCTTGATGACCCTGGCTGGCCTACAGAGGAGGAATTTGCCTTCTCATTCTACATCGTGTCCCCGTTAGTGTTGCCCCATTTTCCTTTTCCACGGCTTTCTCCTTTCCAAACCATCAAATTATTTTCCGAGACCCTCCACTCCTACTAAGCTACATGGCTTGTATGGGTCAATGGTGGAACACATATAGTAAGAACAGGAGAAATGAGGGACGATGGAAGTATCATTTTTTACAGTAAATGATGGAGAGAATGTTAGCTTTGGAGTCAAATAGAGCTGAGTCATAACCCTGATTCTTTGAGTCCTTGCATAAGTCATGTGGCTCCTTGGAGACCGAACTTTTTGAAGAGTTGTGTTCAGGAATAATTGATACAATATATGTTAAGTGTTTACCTTATGTGATAAGCTTAATAAATACAAGTGAGTACCAGTATTGATGATCTGACAAATTAAAGGTGGGAAGGTCGATTCTGCAGGTCGGACGGAGGCTGGCATCGGGAATTTCACATGAGCAGCCACCACCTATCAACGGTAAATCAAACCCTTTCCAAGATGCTTTTTCTGCTGAATTACAGTCTTAAACAAGAGAGTTTCCATCCCCTTTTTCTTAGGCTATCTGAAATTCACAGACTGTGCAAGTTAAAGTGGCATCCACGTTTGAGCTGTTAAGATAAGTCCAAGAAAGAAGATTTAATCAAACAAAGCATCTGGGTGAAAACTCTGCAATATGCATGCCCTTTACCAGAAAGTGTGAGTTCTAACTAAAAGTGAAGGAATTGGCATATTTATTCACAGCATGTTGAGGTTAAGGGTAGGAGGATAAAGAAGATAAAATTAGAAATGTTTTTGCAAACATGTCAAGATTTCTATTAAAAATATTATATTCTTTAGGGCCTTGGGTAGTACTTATATTTTTTCATTTTAACCATCCCTCTAACCACATAAAAACAAGTTTTTATTTAATTAAAAATACCTACTTTCCTTAAATGTTCCTGGCTCGAAAGTTAACTTCTACATAGTTTTATTATTTTTTCGTCCTTTACAATTGCTCAAGTTTAATCTTGCCTTAACAAATTAGAAACTAGTTAAAGCACGTAATCAAACCTTAAGTGCCCCTGAGATAAAACTTAAAATAGATATTCCAAGATAAAGAGTCTGATAATTGCTTAAAAATTAAGTTTTTATCGTAATTTCTAATAATGGAATTTCTAGGTAAGATGGAACATTCCCTAGAACTACCATCCTTTCTTCTTCATAGATACAATTATAACCATTCTTCTTAATGAATAGCAGAGATTCAGTTTCCTCAATTGTTTAACCAAACCAAGATGTACTCACCTTGTTTTAATTTATTTAAGAGGATGTATTTTTATTCCCCTAAAGTCTTAAAATTGTGAGGAGTGGAATTGTTGGAACCATAGTGGCAAACTTTCTGAGCCAAAGTTAGGACCCAAGAGAGGCAGGGCTGACTCTAGACCTTGGGGAGAGTGTGGACAGGGCTACCACTGCTGGCTCTGCTTCCTACCACCCATGTTCAGTCCCATTGAGATGGCAGTGCTGATGGTGGCAGTGGATGCAAGGGGTGTATGTCGGACAACAACCAACTTGAAAACTTACTACTGGAAGGTTTAGCATTGGAAGATCTTGATCTCTGTGTTGAGAAAACTTTGATTTAATCTATTTAACAAACGACGTCATCCAATTTGGTAGTGTTTCTCCTTACGTTTGAAAGTTACACATCCTATTTCCTTAAATAAAATCACTGAAAGCTTTTAAAATAGTAGACTTGAGACAACTGGAGAGTCATCTCAAAATATAAAGTCAAGGTAGAACTTTGTCTCCTACCATACACCAGAATAAATTCCAAATGAAATGACGTAGAAAAAAAAACTTGAGCTAATTAATCAATGACCTTAGAATGAGGAGAACATTTTAAACTTTAATACAATACAAATCCAGAAAACATAAAAGAAAAAAATAAATTTATTAACACAATAATTAACAAATCCAATAAACAAACCAACAAAACAGAAAAGCCACATTAAAAAAATAAATAAAGAATGGCAAAAAGTTATTGCCAAAATTCATATTGCAGGGAATGAGCTAAATACAAATTGATAAGAAAACTGATAGAAAAAAAAAAAGCAAGAAATAAGAGAAGACAGTTCACAGAAAAGGAAATGAAAATGAAAAGATTTTCAACCTCATTCATATTAAAGAAATGCATATTAAAACTACTCAGAAATACATTTTTTTTTTACCTATCAGGCAAAATTGAAAACGAGACCATATTTTGTTGGCAAGGCTGTAGTAAAAGGCCCCTTTATGAATTGCTAGCAGAAGTTTAAGTAGGTACAGCCTCTATCGAGGGCTATTTGGACCTTTGACTACCGATTCCCCACCTAAGAATGCAGGCTACAGACATGCCGCATTTCAGCAGTTCTGCGTATCTAAGTTAAAAAAATATAAATTGTATCAATAGGAAACTGGTTAAATAAAATATATGTATATCAGGCCATGGAATACTCTGCAGCTGTAAACAGTATGGGAAAACTTTTCATATTTTGATAAAAGAAGATTTCCAGGATAGATTAAGTAAAAATGGAAAGTTGAAGAGAAATGTGCATTTCATTTTACCATTAGGATAAAAAATTAAATGAGGGGAAATAAATAAGCATCTTTCCTGGATTGCTTATGCCTAATTTTTTTCTGGAAGCACAAGCAAGACCTTAACAACAGTGTTTACCTGTGGGTACCAGAAGATGACCAGATGGAGGGAGGGAGGAAAGGAGGATTGTTAATGCATCCAAAAAGTTAAATAAAAAATATAATCAATTTGACCTTACCATAATTAAGTTCATATTTTGAAGCAGGAATCTTCATGGAGAAACATATTAAAACATTTTATTTTAATCGGTATTATTATTGCCTCGATTAAAGAACAGCCACAGAACAAATAAGTGGGGAAAGGGCATGACTCCTTTCTCCATTTTTTCTTCTTTTCATGTATATGGTGACTTGAATTTTCAAATATTTAATCTTTTGGACTTATCAATAAACCATTGTTCATTTTTTTCCCCTTCTCTTTTTAAGAGAAAAAAGTGAGATGCACATGAATTTCAAAGTGAAACTCCAATATTAAACTGATCTGACTTATTACTTAGAACCAATAGTTTACAAGGCAGGCTAAGTTTCCTTAAAGATGAAATAAACGGTGTATCCTTGTGCACAAAGCCCTGGATGATGGAGCCGGGTCCCAAGCCCCTCGCGCTCTGCCCTGAAACCTTCCTGCCATGTTCCCCCACGAGCGTGGCACGTGCTCCTTCCGCTGTACCCGTGCTCTCCTTCTGCTCCCGTCTCAGCCTGTGCCCGCTGTGTCAGGAAGCCTCACAGCTCCCCACCCTCCGTGTCCACGGTCCCCGCACTAAGGGCCGTGTACCGTCAGAACACTCTGTAGGATTTATTTGTTGAGCTTCTCCACGTTAAGACCTTCAGAGAGGGCAGAATAAACTCTGTATCTGCTTTATCTATCACCTCTCACTGTGATCACTGTGATCCATCACCTCTCACTGTGATCAGTGCAGGTAGATTTTATGGAAGGAAGGAAAGAAAGAAAGGAGGGAGGGAGAAATAAAAAAAAAATCCATTAATTCATTAGCATAATCCAACAAATGGTTGAGAACTAAAAAGTTGTGGAGCAAACAATGAATAAACCAGCAAAATAAAGTCAGCTATTAATTCACCAGCTGTCACTTTCTAATTATAACAAATTTGATGGCCCCACCTCAGCCACATATGAAGCAACAAAGCAATGCAGTGAAGGGAACAGTGAGTGGCTCAGAGCCACGATGATGGAGGAGGAGGGAGCTAGCACCCTGCAGAGGAAGTGGCGGCCGATGCCGAACTTCTCACTGCTGAGCAGGCTCTGGCTGCTGTGCTGAGACACACGTCCCAGGGGAGAGGAGACAGACATTTAGCTTTAGTTACTAAGGGACTCAATACATAAAATATTTTAAAAATTGAAAATTTATACTTAAGTAATAATTGTTCATTTTGTTAAGACTGAGGCAAGTTCCACAGGGGAAGAAAAAAGCTTTCCTCTTGGTAGAAGGGTACAGTCAGGGACTTCCAGAAAATTGGAAGCCAGGGAGATGGGTTGGGAGCCAGGCAGTTTTAAATGAATAGATAAGTTTCCACCTGAATTGCTCACATCCTCCCAAGGAGTCTTCTAAGCTCAACTTGAGCTGAATGGTCCACACCGCGCCCTGTCCCATGATCAGCGGCTGTGGCCAGAGGACAAGGGAGCAAGCAGACTTAGATTCGAATCCTGGCTGCACCCGAGCACGTGTGCCTGCCCCCAGTGCTGTGTACCACCAGGACGCTTTTTATGTGTCCTAACCTCCCTGAGTCTCAGGTTGCTTATTTGTAAACCATAGATAATTATTCTCCCTTAGAGGATTAAAGATGAGGGTTATAAATTCCTACTTAAGTGCTATGCACACAGTAGGTACTCAACAATGGCAGCTTGAATGACCCTTTCCTCACCTTTGCCTTTGCCCACAGAGTTACCTAACTCAAAGCACCCATTGTCTCCCCAGCACCTGTCCCAGCCTTACCCTCCTCCCACGCACAGCTCAGGATCTGCCTTCTCCACGCAAGAGCTGTGCAAACTCAGAGAATGTGCGTGATTTCTAAAAGCGAAAACCCCTGTTTCAGTCTTAGTCGTGCGGTCATTAGGCTATAGTTCCTTTTATTATTTAATTGTCCAAGTCCTGAGAACAGGCCGCTTCCTGTTGGAAGGGGGTGCGTGTACCAAGGGAACTAGAATTTGGTCTTGGAATCTCTGTGCAGGGCCTGCTGTTCCCTCGCAAGCCCAGCACGGTTCTTATCCTGTAGAGACACCCTCCTTCTTTACCTTTAGGATAGAGAGAGCTGGCCTCGCTTGCAGAACGTTCTAGTACCCCAGACGCCATCCTGCCTCCCTCCCCTTTTCACAGATGACAGCAAAGCTCGGCTGGGCAGTGGCCCGCCCTCGGCCACCTTGGGCAGCCTCCTGGACGATCAGCACTGGCACTCGGTCCTCATGGAGCGGGTCGGCAAGCAGGTGAACTTCACTGTGGACAAGCACACGCAGCACTTCCGGACCACGGGCGAGGCGGATGCCTTGGACATTGACTACGAGGTGGGTTGACTCTCCCCGCACAGCCCCAGGCTCTTGCTCAAGAGCGGTGAGAAAAACAGTGAGCAAAGTAATTGGAGAAGATGTGGGGCACTGAGGTCTCTTACCCTGGGACTCATCTTCGCTCCCTAGATGCCAGACAGTATATGAAGTGGGCATCCAGAGAGAGAATCTGAGCAGCGAGGGGGCCGGGGGATTCCTGGGGGGGCAGTGAAGGGAGCCCAGGACGTATCAGCTAACTGCGTGCATTTGAAAGTGAGCAGGTCTCCGTCTTGCTTTCATTTGTTTCCTGCTTGTAGCTTCCCTATGTCGCTGTCTAGTCTCTTGGTTACATGCAGTCATTCCCTGTTTAAAACATGCTTTGATCATCTGAGTTGATGGAACACAGAGAAATTATAAATAAAATCTATGGAATATAACACCTGCACTGTAGGCACTAGTCTTTAACGTCCATTCCGATGCAGACGTTTGACTAATACACACGGAGAGCTGTTTCTCCCCCGCTGTCTTGCAGGGGAGACGCAGGGAAATGAACCCGTTCTGCAATACAAAGAGGGTTGCACCAAGCCCTGCAAACTGGCAGCCGAGAGTTAGCCATCTCTGCTGGCAGTTCAGTTCAAGAAGTCCGTATTGTGCCCTTACCGTACACCAGGTTCTGTGCTGGGCAGTGAACACACAAAGATGACTGAGGCAGAGTCCCTCAGAGTTGAAGAAGTTTACACTCTGAAACAAAGCACTGCAGAACAAGAAGGTAAAAGCTACAGTGTTGAGAAGCCCTGGGAATGGAGGGCTTGGAATATATTTAATAGAAATTTTATATTTATACAGTTATATTCTTACATAATGTATATATTATAATTATATGTAATTATAATCATATATTTATATGGGGAAAGGGCACTTGGCTCAACCTAGAAAAATGGCAGAAACATTATATATTTATATAATGTTCATATTACAATTATGTATAATTATAACTGTATATTTATACAAAGCAGAGGACCCGACTCAACCTAGAAAAATGGCAGAAGATGCACTACTAGCAGGAGATGCTGCTGCGTCTGGAAGGAAGAGTAGGGCTAGCGTGATGCGGAAGGTCAGAAGGGCACTCCAGGGCACAGCGCATGACATGTCCAAATAGTTCCCAGTAGTATGACATGTACATAAATAGGCCCGCGGTGTGTCTTGGCGTCAGCTTGTATCGATTCACCAGGCCCAAATGCTAGATTTTCGAAAGATTTGTGAGGTGGCTGGTAAACACAGCCATTATTAAAAATTAAGTTATATAAACTTGCAGTTAAATAAAGTACTTTAATAATTAATAAATTCATTGATTCCTAATTATTTTTCTGTATGATATCTACATGCTTTTCTACGCATCGTTTATCTGCACGTGCTCTTGAGGTTTGTCAGGACTGCTGTGTCTGTGCGGTGGGAATACTCCCCTCGGGGCTGCGACGGCACAGCTCTTCCAACCCCGAGTCCGGTGACATCGCTTTGGTAGCTTGGCATCCGCCCTAGTGGGAGTATTTACACTACAGAGATCGACAGACACTACACATCGAGGTTTGATTTTATTGTTTTGTGGATTGTCAAGACCAAGGGTCAGCAAACTACATGTCTGGCTTGAAGCCTGTTTTCTTACAGCTTGTAAGTTAAGACTAATTTTTACATTTTTTACATTTTTAAAGCTTGTAAAAGAAATAAAGAAATAAAAAAGAAGAATATCTGACAGAGACTGTATGTGCCTACAGATGAACGAGGCTCAGCAAAAAAATCAACAAAAGCATTCTATAAGAACCGATTATATTGAATTTACAGTAAAGATTATTGTATATTTTATTATTATTCATAAATTGTGTTCTACACATTGTTTATATCAGTAAAATAATCCTGTGTCTATACACACGCACGCACGTGTGTCTGGGCGTGTGTGTCCGTGTCCCAGCCTGGACAGCCTGTTAGGAGGCAGTTTCGATCACTCGCGGGACAGTCAGTAGAACCGTGGAAGATGAATAATTGAAAAATCAGGAGCTGACTCATTTTTTTTTTTCAATCACTGTCATGAAAGTAAGAAAGATCCTTTGATCTCAACCTTAGTTTAGTATACTGTGGATAAAATATGCCATTCATTAACTCCAAAAAAGGACTTGTCACTCTTTGACTCAGAATACAAGATAACAGGTACATGTTTTTGAGTTGTCGAAAACTGGAAATCTGAATATCAGTCGCTCTCCTTTGTCAACTTGATTGACAATTAAAGAACACACACAATATAGGAATTAATTCAAAGTAAGTAAAGAGAAATCGTTTATGAGTTTGAAGACAACAATAAGAAAAACCCATAAAATCACCTTTAAGTCTCGTCATTGCACCTACATACTTTCCTTCTAATGTCTTAGGAGATGGTTCTAAAATGCACACTGTTGCCAGATTTAACATCTATTTGCAAGCCTACGTCTGCCTGTCTGTGGTGTCTTGTGTATGGAATCCCTGGGAGATCACAGCTGAGTGACATTGTAGTGAAGGTGGTCAGCATTTAGGGAAACGAAATCCAATGATGTCACTCAATTTACAAGGCAGGAACCGATTTCTTCAGGGCAAGCATGAATGTCTTGATGCTTTATAACAAATGCTCCCTAAGAAAGAGACACCTTGAAATGTTCTTCTGAAGCAACCTCTGCTTCAGGGAATTCAAGCCTTTTCCAGATTGTGCAGACAGCTCGATCCAATGATCATAAAAGAAGACGGATTGTAGCAACAGTGTTAGACCTTGGCTGCGCTGGAAGACAGGAGTTATGTGTCAAGAGAGGTCCCCAGCCTTTGAAAATTCACCCCCAATGCTGTGGGGAGAAGAGAGAGCACTGGGGCAGGAGGCCTGTGTTCTAATCACCACCTTACCACTAACTACTTGCATAAGCCCAGGAAATGAATGCTCCTCATGTCGGTAACCCAGAAGCAAAACTGCACAGCTCTGTTCAGGAACAGAGCTGAATAAGATACCCACCTCTGAGGTCTGTTTTACCCCAGTGCTGTTTATTGATCAGAATCTAGGTTGCTGATTTGCTTTCTGCCATGGGCCCAATGAGCACATATGAGACCTGAACACCACCAGCTGGAAGGATGACTGAGTTCACGACCATACATGCCAGTGACCCGTGGTCAGAGTACTGGCTGCTCTCACATGCACCGCTGGACCCTATGGAAATTTATATCAGAGCTAATTATATCACGCGAATCTGCGGATCTACGTTCCTTTTCAAAGTTACCATGATGTGGTAATATTTGGCAAGAAAAGGTGGTAGCTTTCATTCCTCATCTTAGACTACCCTAAGGGTATTAATCAAATGACATGATGACATTCTGTGAGACGACTAGTATGAGATTTGCTACACTGTAATGTATGTAGGTATCGGCTTCCCTTCCAGCCCAGAAGGCAAACACAGACAAGGGCTCATAGAATCTGCTGTCAAAAAAATTAGAAGCAGAAAGAATGTAGATTCTTTACTTCTCATTGGAATGTCTTCCCAGTTCACATCACTTAACCTATCTGACTTCTCCAAATGCTGTAAGAAAGACTGTAACAGTTCACTTTACTCCCAGCCTGGAGTGAAGTGCTTTAGAAAAGAGATATTTTTAGGACCTTCGTCCTTCTTTGACATCCTTGTAATCTAAGAAGTCTTTTCTCATTAAGAGTGCTCAGTAACCCTGTTTTATATAGCATTTTATAAGCACCCAAACTGATAAAAACATGTTTTTAAAAATATCTGAGTTACACATTATCACTTCATAGATACTGGAAAGATATTTTACAAAACATATTTTAATAAAATTTCTTAGTTAGAAAAACAAAACAAAACAAAAAAACTAACCCAAGAAAGTACATTAAACTAAAATCCCCAAACATTTAAAAATGCATATGCATTCACCTATCTTCCGAAATAAGTTTTATTGAAGCTTTTTAAAAATTGGGTGGGGAGGAGGGTATAACAAAAATAAAGAAAAAAAATTGAGATAAAATATTTATAATCTAAGAGTACTGGAAGGTCTTCTAAGCATGGCATTAATTTCAGAAAACTGGAAAAAAATATATGAAAAATTTTGTTGGTATAAAATTTTTTACAAACCACATGACCTTCCACAAAAAAATATATATGATGACATCAACATCCACCAAATACCTTGAAAAAAGCACTTCAAAAAAATCGTAATTTTATTAATAAATAAAAAATTCCTATAAATAATTTTTTTAAAACCTACATAATCCAACAGAAAAATAGGCAAAGAACATGAATATATAAAAAACACAAATGGCTCTCATATATATGAAAGCATGTTTAACTTCATAAAAAAAAAGAATGCCAACTGATGCTACAGTATTTTTAACTTAGAGTGTTAAGACCCACACTCTATAATAAATCCTATTGGCGTGGATATAAAGGAGCCAGAACTACTTCATACATCGCTGATGGCACTGTAACCAATACAATATCAAAGAAAAGGTAATGCCATTCAAATGTGGAAACAAATGCTCTTCAACTTAACAATTCTGTTTCTAGCAATTTATGCTACCATTATTAGTAAATGTATGCAAAGGAGTATATGCTAAGAATAAAAGAAGATTAGAAATTACACCAAAATCCATCATGGTTAAAAATTATGGCAAGCCCCCTGTGGGATCAACTCTGCCATGTTGTCCGGTGACCTTGCAGGTGTCCAGAGAGGCCACACAGCCAAAGGCTCGCACCACAGCTGACCTGAGAGCCTTGGCAGGACCCCCCTCCCAGAACTTCAGAGGGTGGAGCCTGGGAGGAGCTCCTCTGAGGCCGTGTCCCTCTTGCCTTCCCACCCCCGGGAGGCCATCATGTTTCTCATCACCTCCCAGATTCTAATGAGGCTTGAGGTGTCTACCTCTCCTCTCAGAACAGAGCATGTCATATAAAATGGTTTATCTACAGTCTAGAATTGGGTCCTCATCGAGGGGAATCCTGCAGCTCACGCTGTAGTCATCTGACCCCTTTTGTTTAGGACTCGTCCTTTCTGGCATGTGGGATAGGGACCACGGGTAGCCGCGGTGTGGCTGCTCTTTCCTTTGACATCTGTGCAAGTCAAACACTGTCTGAATCTGAAAACGACTCCTTTGTCTTTACCAGTCCATTAGCCAGGCCTCGGCCTCTGGCTTGCCTTGTGTGCACGTGCTTCACAAACTCGCACAAAAGTGCACTGAACTCGTTGCAAAGAATGAGGCCATCCTATATGTCCTGATACAGAACTGTCTCCAATATAAATTGTTAAATGAAAAGAAAAATGAATGCGTAGGGCAGTGTAAACAGTTTCTGTGTTTAAAAAACAGAAAGGAACACATAAACTTGAAAACACATATAGGCAAAGAAATTTCTGTAAGTATACTAAAGCACCAGTTGAGACAGGATCTCAGAGATGGGGATAAAAGAGGAAGGAAGGTTTACCTTTTACTTTTACTTTCTCTATAAGCTTTTTGAATGATGTACCACCTGCAAAAAAGTATTTGAAGAAGAAACCTAGGCAATAGAAAGAATGTATGATTTAAAAGGCAGTTCTTATACTTGCTACTAAAATGGCATGCTCTAATTTATTTATTTATTTATTTATTTATTTTGAGACAGAGTCTCGCTTTGTTGCCCGGGCTAGAGTGAGTGCCGTGGCATCAGCCTAGCTCACAGCAACCTCACACTCCTGGGCTCAAGCAATCCTCCTGCCTCAGCCTCCCGAGTAGCTGGGACTACAGGCATGTGCCACCATGCCCGGCTAATTTTTTTCTCTATATATATATTTTTAGTTGTCCAGATCATTTCTTTCTATTTTTTTTTTTTTTTTAGTAGAGACAGGGTCTCGCTCTTGCTCAGGGTGGTCTCGAACTCCTGACCTTGAGCGATCCACCCACCTCGGCCTCCCAGAGTGCTAGGATTACAGGCGTGAGCCACCGCGCCCGGCCTCTAATTTATTTTTATGCATAGTTTTTTAACGCTTAACACATTATTATATACAATTAAATTTACCTATTTTTTAAATTATTTGCTTGTCATTCCCACCCCAGTCATAGAATTTAAGCTCATCATAAAGGTTGAGATTTTCTTCTTTACTTTCATCTATTTCTATAGAATTATGTTTGGCACATAAAACACACTCCATAAACATTTATTGAGTAAGTGAATGAATTTTCTTTCCGTTAATTATAAATGATATCAATCCATGCCCTTGAGTAAATGAATGAATTTTCTATGAGTTATAAACAATATCAATTCATACCCTACTTTCCTTCCCTTAAGGAGTTCCTGGCAATTTCTCCATGCTCAGAGGCCACCCCTCGCTGTTGCCCTTACTTTTGCATGGCATTTCCTGGTGGACACCTCTCTTATACTTCAGACATGATTAAAGGACTGGCAAGACATAATAAAACTATGTATTTGGTGATCAAAATGACTACAGATCATTAAGGAAACTGTTTTCCAGATTATGTGATAGTATAATTGTTATCGATCGTTTTTTCTTTGGAAATTCAGTTGCAAGGTTAAAGTAGAAGGCCTTCATAGAGAAAAATAAACTGAAAAAAAAAATGAAAGGAAAATGAGTAAATGCAAAAGAGAAGTGAGACAGAAAAAATGGAAGGAAAAAAAAGAGTTTCTATTATATATGGCATTTTGTGATTTTGTTTAACCCCCAAAACAGCCCTGCGAAGGAGGTTATCATATGTTATATCACAAATACAAAAACAAGATTAAGGAATGTCCTAATCCTATTCTCTAATAGCCACCAAGTAACAGAAACAGTATTTGCGCCCTGGTCCGTGTGGTCTTCCGACCCTAGATCCATCTGATGGCAGGGCCTTCTTTCTGGGGGCGGGAGAATCAAACCCGGGAGACACAAGCGCAGACTCTGGGGCTTATCCAGGCCTCTGCTTACCTACAATGCTTCAAATTATGTTACTTGGTGCCATATTTACTTCTAATTTTAAATTTAAAATTTCTGTGGTTTGTCATCTTGCTAATTTTATATATTTCCAAGTTTTATTTTAGTGAAATGATATATAAAGACTCGTCTTGTGTGTATTACAAGTAAATTAATTGTTTCAAATATGATGGAGGGACTATCTCAATACCAGTAGTATATGAAAAAAATCATTGTTTTTATTAACTTGAACTAAAAGAGTGAATGATGCCATATCTTCTTGTTTTCTATTAGAGGGATGATAGTAGGTTTTAATTAGCCTGCCACTTCTAATGGAAGTGGCTAATAAGACATTTAGAGACTGGCTAAATTTGGGCTAAATTACTATACTAATTACTGTTACTAAATTACTATAATCATCAATACAATGATAATAAAGTCAGTCAGGCCCGACTTGTATATTTGTAGGGCCTGAGGCAAGAGTACAAATGGAGAAGCACATACCATGGATCTAAATATTTAAAGAATTACAAATCAACCTAAGCAACTATTGAATAAAATATGGTCTACTCCCCTCCCGTGACAGATATGGCTTCACAAACACAGCCCACATGTCCAAGCTCTGTCTGTGCTGCAAACAGCTGCCCTTTGGCCACTCCTCAGATCGGGAAAGAAAACAGTGCAGACCCTCAGTGGAGTTTCAGAGTGGATGAGGCAGGAGACTCTGGGGTGCTTTGTGGCAAGATCATGGTCTACAGGGGTGGGGGCAGCTTCATATAGTCATCTCCGCCTTGTCTCACAGGCACCTTCCTTTGCAAGACAGGGCGTGACTGGAGGATGGCCACCATGGGACCTCTAGGATTCCAGGTCCATGCCAGAAGCCCCTCTGGCCTCCGGGTAGGGGGTGCTGAAGGCAGGATTTCCACTGAGCTTTTTGCTTCGGTACTGAAATGTACATGATTTAACCCATTGGCCAAAAAACCTAAGATAAAAATAGTGTAAATTCATTCAAACAAAAAATTATAAAATATGTGTTAGGTCATTTGGGTTGTGTCAGGACCTAATGTCTGTTAATCTGTGGAAAAAAATATGTATTTAGAGAAAAGAACCATAGGCCTAGCAGTCAATCAGATTTGGACCAAGAGCAAAAATGACAACAACAACACTCATAAAAACAATGTCCTGAATATAAGGGGTCTTCAAAAGGCTCAGGAAAGTTGCATATTATGAAAAAACTGTGCATGAATTTCAAAATATTTTTGCACCAAAATGAACTTATGTCAGAAAAGAATCTATTGAGGGCATTAAGAGGTAAAGAGCCCCTATCAGAGTGACATGAATTCTGCTAAAAAAGAAACAAGAATAAACATCAAATTTATGGTGAAGCTTGGGTGGAAGAATGGTGAAATCACTGATTCTTTACGAAAAGTGTATGGAAACAATGCCCCAAAGAAATCAGCAGTTTACAAATGGATGACTCGTTTTAAGAAGGGACCGGATAATGTTGAAGATGAAGCCTGCAGCAGCAGACCATCCACATCAGTTTGTGAGGAAAACATTAATCTTGCTCATGCTTTTGAAGGGAACCTACGATCAACAGCACAGATGATAGCCAACACCATTGATGTCTCAACTGGTCCAGCTCACAGAATTCTGACCAACAATTAAAGTTCAGCAAACTCTTCATTCAATGGGTATCAAAAGCATTACAGCCAGATCAGCTGTAGATAAGAGCAGAGCTTTCAGTGGAAATTTTACACAAGTGGGATCAAGATCCTGAAGCATTTCTTCAAAGAATTGTAACAGGAGATGAAACTTGGTTTCACCAGTACAATTCTGAGGACAAAGCACAACCAAAGCCATGGCTACCAAGAGTTGGGTGTGGTCCAGCCGTAGCCAAAGTGGACCAGTCAAGAGCAAGGGTCATGGCTACCATTTCTGGGATGCTGAAGGCATTTTGCTTGTTGACTTTCTGGAGGGCCAAAGTACAATAACATTTGCTTATTATGAGAGTGTGTTAAGAAAGTTATTTCAAAGCTTTAGAGGAAAAATATCCAGAAAAGCCTCACCAGAGAGTCCTTCTGCACCATGACAATGTTCCTGCTCACTCTCCTCTCATCAAACAGGTAATTTTGCAAGAGTTTTGATAGGAAATCATTAGGTTTCTACCTTATAGTTGTAATTTGGCTCCTTTTGATTTCTTTTTGTTTTCTAATCTTAAAAAGAAATCTGTAAAGGGCACCCACTTTTCTTCAGTTAACACAGTAAAAAAAAAAAAAAAGTATTCACATGGTTAAAACCCAGGACCCTCAATTCTTTAAGGATGGACTGAATGGCTGATATCAGTGCTTACAACAGTGCCTCGAACTAATGGAGCTTATGCTAAGAAATAAAGTTTATGTCTTTCATTTTTATCTTCTAATTATTTTTTCCACAAACATTTTGAAGACCCCTAGTGTACCTCCTGGTGCAAACCCTGATAGTGAGTAGGTTGAGAACACAGGCTTGCTCTGTCAGAGAAAATAAGAACAGCTGATGTATACTGTCGAGAAAATATTGGTGGCTTCTACTGCTGCCATGCACACCAGGGCTGCAGCAGGTCACCAGATAGCACAGGACAGTTTGCTTGCTTTGCCTGAGATAATGGGGCAGGCTGCACCAAGTTGCCCAGGACTGGGAGGGCTCTGAGGGTGCAAAACTTTTAGTTTTGAAAATGGGAATGTTTCAGTCCAACTGGGACAGGTTGCCACCCTACCCTGGGGCCTGATTTGTTGCAAGGTTACTCAATAGAATGAGAACTAGAGGAAGCCAGAGGGAGCCGCTGTGTGCAGCAGTTAAGAGAGGGGGCTCTGGACTGAAGGACTTGCGATTCCACCTCCCCCACCTCGGGGCTGCGAGGCCTCTGGCAAGCTACTAAACCCTACATGACATCTTTTTTTTTCTCCCAATGGTAAAATGAAATAATTAATAGGATCCAAGTCAAAGTTTAGAGAAAAACTAGTGAAAGTAAGTTCTCAGTCAGCGTGGTGCTCAATACATAAAAACAATCTGACTAAAACAAAACCCCATGCAAGACAGAGCCCTGAGGGTTACACTAGAGAGGCCAAACCTGGGTGGAGTGTAAGGGGCAGTGGTTGGGCTTGAGTCAGCAGCCAAAGCCAGACTGTCCGGGCAGGGATGGGGACCTGGTCGCGGGACAGGAAGCCAGGCGTGAACGAGGAGAGGGAACGTAGGTGCTCTGTTAACAGGGAGAACTGTTGAGGCCAATGCTGCCTCCTTTCAATGTAGGCTTGTGCCTGGGTAAGATATCACTCACTGTCTTCCTCCAGCAAAAAAGAAAGAGGATGATTATTATGTAGAAACAAGGGCATACTGGAAAATTGTGAACCAATAGATTATAGAAGCAATAAAGAAGAGGTAATTTTTGGTTAACATGTAACCAATTGCCTTCTCGCGATATATGACTCCAAAGTAGGGGCAGAAATAAGGTATCATGTACACTGTGAACATCGTAAAGTTATAGGGGCCAGAAGATCCAAAGATGTGACAGATTGAGTCATTGATCCGGCCATACTCAGTAGAACAGAAGTTTTATAAAACTGTGACCCTGGGCAAGATTTGGATTACCATCAACACATGTGGCTTGTATGCTGTTTTTCTTTCTTTGTTTTTTAATCATTTGAATTCAGGCTAATATTTAAAAATCAAGAGATTTCACCAGAAAAATTAAAAATTCTTGGGCTCATTTCTTTTTCTTTTTTAAATTTCAGAGTATTATGGGATACCAATATTTTGGTTACATAAATTGCCTTTGCACCCCCCGACAAGCGTGCTCATCCCCCAGACATCATGTACCACCTCCATTAGGTGTGGATTTACCCATCTCGTCCTACCCACCCCCGCCTGCCCCACACCTGATGAATGTTACTAGTATGTGTGCACATTAATATTGCTCACTTAGCACCAATTTGATGGTGAGTGTATGTGGCACTTGTTTTTTTATTCTTGTGATACTTCATTTAGAAGGATGGGCTCCAGCTCCATCCAGGATAATACAATAGGAAACCAAAAGAAAGATGGTAGCCTCATTTCTAATAGTAGAAATTCACCAACCCTTTACTACTGTCCCAAAGGCCAGTGGTGGGCTTTTCCTCCTGAAGGGCCATGAACTTTTTTTACATCTCAACAAACACCCAACAGTGCAAATCTTAAAGGCTGAGAAAGAAGAGGGCAGTTTGGATCCTTTTTCATACCCCTTCTGTTACAAAGTGGACTGTCAGGGCAAAAGTGAGACAAATATTTACAAATGAGAAACTTCAAAAGTATCAGAAATTCAAGTCAGATGCAAAGTAGAATCTTCATAAAAGGAAGACTCCCGCCTTTAAACAGGGTCAGAGAAACAGCCAATAGGGAGGAATGAACTCATTGCCATGGAAGTCACATCAAAGACTGAAAAAGAGACAAGTAAATACCAGACAGAAGAAGAAAAATAAGATTAAAGGAAAAGAGAGTGGCAGATTCTGGGACCTCATGCATTTAACAGCAAAGCAAGCTTCTCAGGGGATTCACCCAGTTGGAGTCCCCCTGTGACAACAGCAAATCCAGCCAGTTACCAAAGAGACCCTCTTGTCCAAAATGATGAGACCATGAGTGAAACTTTGCAATCCAATACCTGCTTTTGTTGGCCACTCAGATCAATGAAGGGCACACCATGCAATTTGCCAAGACCAAGCAAACAAGAAAAGTAAGAAAAGAAAGAGGCTGAATTGTCGAAAAGGATAATAAGACAAAAGCAGATTTGGAAGAAATGCTAGTCATCTTTTTTTTATCCAATTCAACAAATATTTGTTGACTCTATTATAATAGTTTCAATCATACTTCTTGGAATTACATATTGAAAACTGGATAAGATATTATCTGTTTCTTTGAGAAACTTTTCTCAGGGAGATATTCCAAAACATTCGACATATGTTTGTTCAGCACCTATTGTGTGCCAGGCACCCTTTATGTGCTTCAGCCAGATGAATGAAGAGGACAAGGATTCCTGTCCTCGTGGTGCTTGCCTTCTAGCAGGAGAGACAAACTGTAAGAAACGTGACAAGTGAGTGAGTGATGTAGTAAGAAAATGCCATATGCTATGGGAAGAACAAAAATAGATCAGGGTAATGGGTTTGGGAGTTCAGGGATGGTGGAAAGATGTTGCAATTTTAGACGTGGTGGTCAGGGTAGGCATCATTGAGATGGTGGCCTTTGAGCAAAAACTTGAAGGAGACAGTGAGTTTGCCTTGCTGCTGTCTGGAGATCTCTGGCTCACTGCATTGGGCTCCCTCACCTGTAACAGTTATACAGCATTTTTGGGGCTTCCATCACCTGTCACCAGAGGCACAATAAGCCTCCTGGATCTAACCTCTGCCCTCTAACTGCAATCAGTGATATCTTCGTAAAGATGATTGTTATTTTTCTACTAAAAATCTTTCAGTAACTCTCTATTCAGCCCAGCATTCAAAGATCTTGTCACGACTCCAACGTATCTTGCTCATTTTATTTATAACTTAAAACTCTACGGTTTCCTTTTCTTTTGGTCACTTGTATGGGTATCATCAATCGCTTTTTATTTTCCGGCCTGGGGTGGGGATCCTTTCTATCACCCTCCATAGTTTTCTTCATATATCTTTCTGTAATGCTATATTCCTAAATACATTCCTCAAAATTCTACTTTATACTCCAAGTCCATGGTTGGTTTCCACAGTTGTTTCCAAATCCCTCCTCCTTCTTTGCTTGCATAGCACAGTCTGTCTCTGTACTGTTCTTATCATACTTTGCACCCCATCAATCTGTTGGAGGACAGGTTTGTTGTTAATGTCTGGCCTACGTTTCTAAAGAGAAGAGACAGTGTATGATTTATCCTTAATTCCAGCACAGAGCCTGGAATCACGACTCACAGAAAGTAGGACCTCAACAGCTACTCAGGGAACTGAATTTGTACCAAAAATCAGAATTAATGTTTGCAAGTGTTTCTGAGGGTTGGTAGGAGAATAATAAGAATAAAAGAGTTTTTGATTAATTTTAACTGAAAATTACTGGTGGGATAAGACAAATTTTGTTTGAAAAGTCTGTGGAAATTTAGTCAGTGAATGACTACGTGATCTAATGGAAGCTGGTTTCCAGCTCTTGTCTTCCACATACTGAAGGCCTCTTCATACAGACTACGCACCCTGAAATATAAATAATACTGTTCAGTATCAACAATATCTGCTGCATAATGAAATATTCCAGAGTCTAAGTAGAAACACATATTCACATCATTAGCAGCCTCAACAATGAAATCAGTAAAAGAAAATTAAAAATTAAAAAAAAGAAAACAAAGGTTTAATTTAGGGACAAAGATGTACCAAATAAATTTGTACAGAAGGAGAACATGAGTAGAAAAATTATTACCTTCAAAAGTAAAAATTAAGATAAAAAATAAAGGCTGTTGTAAAATAATCATTTTGATCTCTAATTAAAAACACTTATGACGTGTGTGTAGCACATGAAATATCAATAAATGCAAAGATAAAAAACTATCCATTTTAAACTATGTAGATGTTGGTTCACGCTGCCCTGACGTGAGTACCTGTGTGGAGGTTTTAGGACGCCGAGGCCTTGAAGCCAGGCCGAGGAAAGTGGCTGCTGTTAACCAGTGAAATCACCAGATGAATGAACTAATGGCCAGAGTTCAAGGAGAAAAGCCGCTGCTGGAAATTTGGGACAGGGCCAGTCAGAGGCCAGCTGAACCAAGCAGGACAATAGCTTGAGAATGATCAATATTCAATTTTTTCAAAGAATAGCCACAGTGATTTGGCCAGTCCGGTTCATGAACAGCAGTGCCCCTCGCACGGATGGCTTGATGAACAGAAACACAGTATAGAGCAAGATTTTAATTTTTATTATCAATGTTTTAATAAATCGGATAAAAATATGTATGCAAATGATCTAAAAATATGATTATTAAAGGAATTAAGAGGGGTATACTGAGTATAGTCCACAAGTATTTATGAAATATTTAGAAAAACCAATAGTTAAGAAAAACATCAATATATGAGGCAAATGTCCCCAGTCTAACTTATCCGATAATAGACTAAAATCTCTAATTCTACAGTGCAATTATAACCTAAAATTCTCAACTACTTGAAAAATCTAAAAATATAAAGTAGGTTTAAAATTCACAGTCACATTCAAATGTGCATAAATACAGTTTTATTCTTCTCCCTAACTGGATTCAGCATGTTCATTAGCCTCTGCTTCTCCTGATGGTGGAAAAACCTAACCTTGATGATGAATAATAACTAGTTAATGCTTACTTAAAAGGGAGTGAATTATTGTGTAATTATTGGGTTCCATTGTAATTTCCTCTTTCTACTTCTTTCCTTTTCCCCAGGCAGGTCACTAGCTGGGTGGTTTGCACGTTGTCCTGCATGGGGGTGGCGGGGGGCGGGGGGAGGCATGTCCTTCACAAGTCTTACCATGTTTAGGGGCACGAAAATCAAGTGTCAGCTTCTGCTGCTGTTGTCTGTGATACCTGCAGTGGCCTAAGGCTGTAAAGGGTAATCACTTGGACTCTCCCAGACATCCAAATCCAGCTACCAGCTCTTAGCACATGTCCTGAGAGCCTTGGCCTGTCCAGCCCCTCATCCTGCTTTCACAAGCCTGGGGACCCTCAGCAGCCTCCCTCACACTCTGCCAGCCTGACCAGGTCATGCGAAGGAGCCTTTAGGCTCTTCTGTTGCCACTCTCTTCAGCCAATGCTAATCTGTCTCACCTCCGGCTGTTTTGCTCTGGGGTGATGCGGAATTTGAGACAACTCTAAGAGGCCTGCAGCCATCATAGCTGTGACGATCTGGGCAGAAGTACCTTTCTGTGTTTTCCAAGATCTATCCTGTGACCTCTGTCTACATCCACCCAACCTACATCCAGTTTCAATTCCCCAGAAAGAACCAGAGAGCAGGCCCCACACCACTCACCGTACGCTTATCCCCATTGGGTTTCTCCAAAACTCTCCATCCAGACCACGAGGAGGGATAGCTCCCCTCGGTGCAGTAAGAATTGGCAATTTTGCTATGTGCAGTATCCTCCATGCTATTTGACTGCTGACAAAGCCCTGTATTCTGAATCCTTCAAGCACTACTTTTT
>NW_012149452.1:1416177-1489997 GCF_000956105.1 Propithecus coquereli
TTATGAAATATTTGTGGAATTAAGTTCATCAGTAATTTCAAACTTTTGAGATTATTTTCTAAAATTTATGAACCATTCTTACAGTAACAGATAAAACTCTCTTAGTTTTCCTCAGAGAAAAGTCTAGACTTGATCTAAATACTTGACAAAAGAAAACTAGAGCTCAAACTCATTTATTTCTTAAAATATGAATGCATATATCTCAAGGCAAATGAAACACATGAGTGGTCAAGAAGAGAAAATCTGTTAACTTATGACGTAGTAACGCAATTCAACTCATCAGCAGATTAAAAAAAATATCCTATATTCTGTCAAATGGAGTTTTGAAACACCAATTAATAAAACTAGTTTTCCATTCCCATTTCAAATATATAAATAAATAAAGTATAAAATGAAAGTAGATGATTATCTTCTTAATGTGGAGTCAGAATCAGTGTTATATATACTTAAGAAATAGAACTTTGGTGTTGTTATAACAAGGTTCTATACCATTATTGCTATTTAATATTGCTTTACAAGCTTTGGCTAGGTCTTAGGAAGTTTTGACCAAAACAACAAAATAAGGGGAAAAAAAAGTACAAAATGTTATTTAAAAAAGAATAAAATGTTTTATATATATCATATTACAATCATATCTCAGTGACACTGTGGGTTCAGTTCCCTACTACCACAATAAATCAAGTATCGCAATAAAGCAAGACACAGAAATTTGTTTGATTTCCCAGTGCACATAAAATTTATATATATATTATGCTATTAAATGTGCAATAATGGCATTATCTAAAAATCCACATATTTTAATTTAAAAATACTTTATTGTTAAAAATGCCGACACAGCACATGCTGTTAGAAAAATGGCACTGATAGACTTGCTCAAGGCAGGGTTGCCACAAACCTTCGATTTGTAGAAAATGCAATATCTGCTAAGCACGATAAAGCAAAGCACAATATAAAGAGTTATGACCATATATCCTTTACAAATTCAAAGAAATTAGCTAAAAAGTATATGACTCAACATAAAAGTATATACAAGTATTTGGTTAGAGAAAACAAACCAGCACCGATAGGTTGGGTATATCCTTTATGTGATAAAATGTTTCATGAATTACTTATTATATACAATGGAATTTTTAAAAGTATGAAATGCATAAGATTTAATTTAATGATCAGTATGTGTACTAGGGAAAGAAAATAATAACCTTAGTTTAGGGGCCTTATCAGAAATATTTTGAAAATAGAACATGACATTGGATTCTTGAAAAGGAAAGTGAAATATTTCAAAATGTATCCATTCTTCTCCCAGTAAATGTATTAATGGAAATAACAAATTTTCCATCAAAATTCCAACGAGCTATTTTAAATAAAATTATTCTGGAATTAAATTTTAAATACAATAGATGAAAAATATCATATACATCTCTTTAAAAATTAAAGCAGTAGTAAGTAAAAGTGGAAAATAGAATTAATAATCTTCATCACCTATTATAATGCACCGTGTAGTGTATTAAGAAAGAATTTTTTTAAAAAAATGGTGTGAAACTTGTGAAGAAAATAAACATGTGGAAGTAGTACCGTAGTTATTCATATAAGGACAAGACATTCTGATTGGGAGAACACATCCTCCTGAAACACTGAGAGAGAAAGAGAGAGAGAGACAACAATAGGGGTTGGGGGGGGGTGCACAGGGGTTTCCAAAGATTTGCATAGTTTAAGTACATGCTGATGGTGTTATTTCAATGAAATGGAGAAAAACTGAATTTCTCATTATATAATGTTGGGATAAATGTGATTATAGAAACTATCCTGCTTTACTTGCATAGTAGAAAAAGTATTCATAACAGGTCAGGTTTGTTTCTTAAATAATGTATCTATTAAAAAAGTAATTTGTGTTAATATTTACAGGAAAGAAAAGTGGTAAAGAAAACTAGTATCTCATAACCTTTCCAGAAAGAGACATTATTAACAATTTAGTGTGTTTCCTTCTGGACTATATTGTATGCAAAACTTTATTGCTGACATCATACTTTATAACCAGTTATAACTCTTTCATTTTTCAATCAACATTACACTCATTCCCCATTTTATTACAAATGTTTAATAAGCATCATTATTAACAATTAAGAGCCTGTCATATTGATTCTTGATTACTTGCTTTACAAAACTCTGTAGGACATTTGGATTATTTCCTATTTTTCATCTTTATAGATGATAATTTGGGAACAATCTTGTCCATACAATCTTGGATACAATGTGGCTTTTAAACTAGGTCTCTCTATAGCTAAATAGAGGTATGTTTTGTTTGTCCCCTGGTTTTAGTATGGCCATATTCTCAAGGATGCGTGCATAAAAGATAAATATAAAAATGTTGATTTTCTTTTTTTTTCATCCTTTTGTAAATTATTGTTTTATTTAGTATTTAAAAGGTTCAGAAAGGAAGTGAAATCGTTTTATAAAATAAGCCCTTAAGAAGCAAGCAATTATAGTTATTTTTACATGAGCTAATCAGTATCTTTTTAAATGTGTAATCAAGTGGCATCTATAATTATTTGAGCCACTTGGTTCATGCATACAATTGAATCTACCAAAATTCACTTCTTTCCTTTCCTGTTCCTTTAGAGCTTATTTAACTAAGAGTTGATTTTTATTCCCCCTATAAAGCTCAGTTTTGGAGGAATTCCAGTACCAGGCAAACCTGGAACCTTTTTAAAGAAAAACTTCCATGGATGTATTGAAAACCTTTACTACAATGGAGTAAACATAATTGACCTGGCTAAGAGACGAAAGCATCAGATCTATACTGTGGTAAGTCAAACTATCATTTTTGTCTTGACAGTTTCTACTACTTTGGGGTAAGTCTCGCTTTAGGCACCCCACCCCTGCACCTGTTCATAATATGTTTATCTCATGCTCTTCAAGTTCCCATCAGCCTCCCAGGTGACACTGGGGAACAGGAGGTGTGGCAGGGACTGAGTCATTGTAAATTGCATTAGTGAAAGTAGCGTTAGAGGCATGCATGGAATTCCATTGTCCTGGCTGTGGAGTGTGTTCAGTTGTGGGTAGAGTTTGCAGTCTACACTGGGATAACATGAATTTCTTTTTTATCTTGGGACGTGAAGCAAGAGTGTTACAGCAAATGTTACAGCAAGTGGTCCCGAGGACAAACCGAGCAGCACAAGGAGAGTGGGAGAATCAAAGTTTATTCGCTGGTGGGCTCAGAGGGGCCTCGCCACCAAATTCTGAGCACCTTACCCGATTTTTCCCACTTTTATTAAGTTATGGTGGTCTGCAGGGGTCAGGTGGTTAGTGCCTGCCAGGTAATAGGTTAGCTGATGTGTCAGATAATAGATTTTAGCATTGTGCCAATGCGCCAGGTAGTAGATTTCATGTTATGCTGAGGTGCCAGGTAATAGATTAGTTGATAGGCCAGGTAATAGGTTAGTATTATGCTGATGCGGTTCTTCCTTGAGGGGTGGGGTCTCAGGTCGCTGATGTACCAAGAAACAGATGGAGGTTTTCCTTATCAAGAGAACCACAGATTCTCTTACATTCTGTAGCTTGGGAATTACATATTTGCCTACTTATTGCTGATATTAAAAATAGGGCACTTTAAATAAGAGAGGTTAAACTTCAGTGTTTTTGAGATTCCCTTTGTAGTCTTTATCATACTGGCAAATTAAATGATTTTCTAATGAATTAATATTTGTCTTCTCTAGTAGACCATGAGTTTCATAAGGGTCAGGACTGTGTTTTCTTTTTTACTACTGCTTCACAATGCCTAGCACAGTGCCTTGCACATGGTATGTGTTCAGTGAAGGTGTTGATGCTTCCAAATATAATTGTGGATTTGTCTGTTTTGTCTTCCAGTTCTATCTGTTTTTGCTTCATATATTTTATAGTTCTGTTGTTTGGTACATACGTATTTAGTATTGCTATGTGTTCTTGGTGGCTTAGCCCTTTTATCATTATATAATGTTATTCTCTGCCTCTGATGATTTTCTTTGTTCTAAAGTCTACTTCATCTAATATTAATATAGCCACTCCTAGTTTCTTTCAATCAATGTTTGCATAATATAACTTTCCCCATCCTTTGCTTTTAACATGCCTATATAGTTATATTGTAAGTGAGCTTCCTATAGACAGCAAATAATTGGGTCATGTTTTTTAATCCACTCTTCCACTTTCTGTCTTTTAATTGGTTTACTTAGAATATTAACATTTAAAGTAATTAATAATGTGTTAGGCTTAAATGCTTACTTAATTTTTGTTTTGTTTGTTTTTTTCTTTCTCTTTTCTCTACCTTCCTGTGTGTTTCTTGAATGATTTTTATTTATTTATTTATTTTTAGACAGAGTCTCACTCTCTTGCCTGGGCCAGACTGCCGTGGCATCAGCCTAGCTCACAGCAACCTCAAACTCCTGGGCTCAAGCAATCCTTCTGCCTCAGACTCCCAAGTAGCTGGGACTACAGGCACGCACCACCATGCCCAGCTATTTTTTTCTATTTGTAATTGTTTGGCTAATTTCTTTCTATTTATAGTAGAGACAGGGTCTCACTCTTGCTCAGGCTGGTCTTGACTCCTGAGCTCAAGCAATCCTCCCACCTCGGCCTCCCAGAGTGCTAGGATTTTGGATGATTTTTAAAATTCCATTTTGCTTTATCTAGTGTTTGAGTGTATTTCTGTGCATAGCTTTTGTTAGTAGCTTCTGTAGGTATTTATATACATTTATGTATTCACATATGAATATATATCTTATCATGATTTACTGATTTCATAATTTTACCAATTTGAGTGAAGTGTAGAAACCTGTGTTTTACATCTTTTTACCTTCCCTTATTTAATCTATAATTGTCTTAATCATTATTTCTTCTCTATATATTTAGAATCATTTCAGATACTGTTATTTTTGCTCTGATTGTCAAACATAATTTAGAAAATTTAAGAGGAGAAGGAAAGATTATTGCATTACTCATATTTTTTCTTTCTATTGCCAAAAGACAAAAAAAAAAAAAAGAAAAAAGTATTGACAGTAATGAGGGACCTCTCTGGTTGGGATGAGTAGTAAGGCTTCGTTACTGTTCCCATGTGACCTCTAGTGACCTTACAGAGTGTGTGTGTGTGTGTGTGTGTGTATGTGTGTGTGTACACGTGTGTGTGTGTGTGTGTGTTGGGAGTGTCCTTGTTATCACTGGACTATGATGAAAGTCCTGACTCACCACTAAGCCAAATCTGACAACACCCCTGCAGGGAGTGGGTGGGGTTCTTCATTACTGCTGAGTGGGGGTGAAAGTTCAGTCTCCATGTAGTCTCCATAGATACCACAGGGAAAAACTTGGTACTATCTGACAAAGATTAAACTTCAGGATACCCAGAAGTTCCCAGATTGGTCTTCTCTGATATCACCCCTGGCCGGGTTTTGGGCACTTTGTTATAGCATGGCTGAACGGAAGTTGGGTCATAGTTTTTTCTATGGTATTTTGCTTGGGTAGAGGAGTTACTACATAAAATTATTCTGTCTATTTATGCTACCCCTTTCCTCACCCTTTGGCTAGAGAGAGCAGGCTTCTAATGGCAGATTTTTTAAAAATTTAGTTTGCACCAATTGGTCTCTCTGGGCTGTTCTTCAGTAATATGGCGAGGACAAATGACTTAACAAGAAGATCCAGAGAACTCCCTTCCACTCTGTTCCTTATACATGCTTTCTTCTCCCACCCTTCCGAGTCTTCTTAGGTTTGTATTACAAATAATTTCCAGGATCTTTTAGTTCTACTTATCAGGAAAAATAGAAAAAACAATCCTACTTTATATTTCTCTAATTAAAAGTCTCTTAAACTAACATTTTTTTTTTTTTTTTTAACCTATGGCAAAATAGGTAACCCTATCACTGACAGGCAAAACCTGATTTTTTTAGAAATCTGGTCATCGAACTATCTGGAAAAAAATTTTGGTATTAAATGACGTTGTGTTTGTTTTTTCTCTTGGTAAGTGTAACCTATAATGAATATTTCATATTTTTAGGCTCCACATTAACACATATTTTGAAAATTTGCCATTGTATTACAGAGTGTGAGATAGGCTTGCTAGAGAGTAATCTCACTGGGATTAAAGTTTGTCAGTGTTTTAAAGGTTTGTGCCAAGTTTCTAACTCCTTTAGTTCAGAATAGTTAGGATAGTGCTAGGGAGGGGTTAATCTAACCTGACTGGTTCTAGAAGATCCAGTGATGTTACTTGTCCTTCCTTTGCTCATTCCCAAGGCTCCTGACAATTCTGCAATTTACCTACATGCGCTTTAGGTAGCCTAAGCTATAATGTAAACACTGGCGTGCTGATGACATTTTTCTTGAGTTTACGTCAGGAGACTTGAGCCACGGAAAACACACCAATGCTCATGCCTTTCTCAGTATTATTTCCAAGAAATATTTCATAACATATCAGTTCCTTTAAGTTCAATCTGCCAACACAGGGACACTCACATTGAGATCCTGCCCTACAAGAAGGTTAACTTAGCCTAATGTCATGCACGTCACAAGGCAGAGCTACCTGCCTGCTACCTGTGCTAAGAGTTGGCAAAGCAAGTTGAAACACAATTAAGTTTACAAAAACATTGCTCACTTCCATTGTTCATAAACTGATACTCGAAAGTATAAAAGCCTGAGCTTTAGATATAAATAACTAAGATCCCTATGGGAACATTCATAAAGAAATTCTCCATGCATATTATGTGGTAGAAAATATCTTTAATGTTGAGATATATGAAATAGAGTCACCGAATAAACAGAGCAAAAAATGGAGAAAACAGGAAATAAGAAAACATCAGTTTCTGAATATTGGCAGCTTCCATCATTTCCTTTTCTGAGAGAATCATTATCTAAAACTTTAATAAATGTTGTGGTGATTTTTAAGCTACTATTTTTAAGCTACTAGCACTTATCAAGTTGCCTAAAACTTTGCTAGTGTACTTTACTCCTCCGAGTTTAATTAGCAGCATTGTTAATAGGAGGGATAAAGAATCCATTTAGTACTAATGCACTAGGAAAAGAAAAATCCCAAGAAAACTGTCTTACTGTGCAGGTAGACAACCTTAGTTTTAACCTTTACCATTTAAAGGAAGAAATATATGTTATTTTTTAACGAATTGCTTCCAGCACCGTGCTTAAAGTGAGAATCCATGTTACTATACACACACACCCCCACACATTTCTATACCTAGTATTTTTCCTTTAGGAATTCCTTGTGGGAAGGAATGGTTTTAACACTGCTAAAGACTGAAGTACAAACTCTTTCATTCCTGTAGTCAAGCTTAAATTTTCCCCCAAAGACAACATATCCGCTACAATATCAGCTTTGCTCCAAGTCATAAGTCACTATGGTGCTAAGTAATGGCTTTTGGAAGGCACAATGTTTTTGTCCTTTTCCAGAATTCACAGTCTCACTTACAGTTATTGAGTCTTGGGAAGTTCAGAGTTTAGCAGGAGATTCAAGGAATCGACAAATTGGGCAGCAAGAGTATGGTAATACTCGTAAATTACACAACGTGGTTCAAAGGTCAGGGAAGCCCAGCATTGCCCTCACGCAGCGTAAGCCTCTCTAGCAGGCGACATCCAGGCAGCATCCCATAGCAATCTGCCATCCCTTTCCTGTGGGACCTGCCCACTCCCTGGAGATTTAACAGCTGTTCCATGGGGATAATTCAATTTCGTCTTTATAGCTCGATTTGACTACAAGACCATCCTCCACATCCCGAAATGCTGTAAAACTAACAGCTTAAAGTAGACATAAAAAATATATCCTTCTTCTTTCTCCAGTCCTCTGTCCTGTGTTAATACAGTGCTATATAATAAACAATCAGAAAGTAAATGGCCCATCAAAGTATGTGTACAATACCTGTAATGTGGTTTGTTATATACATAATATAAGAAATATATTGTCCTGATAGTTTCCTGAAAATGATTAATTTTATTCCTTACACTCTAAGAAATATGCTTTCTTTTGAGCTGTCCTTTCTTAGTGTTACATCTTCGCTCCCAGAGGGAAGGAGAGTAGCATGACTGTGAGTTGGCAATAGTGTCACTCATTTTATTATTCTTAAAATAATTTTTTTTTCATTTAGAAGAACATAGAAATGCTCATGTTACGTTACTTTGTCTTCAACAGAAGGGAAGAAAAAAGCAAATGGCTAATAGGAAGAATACGGTTATAGAACTGGTTTTAGAGTTAATTGAACATGTCAATTCACTTCTGTGCCTTTGTCTCCAAATAATTGAAATCAAGGGATTAAATAGGCACTGGCCAATAATAAGCCCATGTAATAAGACTCCAAACCCAATGGCTGAAATTGCTAAACAGTCACAAAATGCCTTTCTACTCATCACAGAGGGAAGCTTAATGGTTTTCTCAATCCAAGGTTCTTGGAAGCACCAACAGTAATGTAATATTTGAGAGACTGGTTTCCTACGTTCTTAATCTATTCTCTTTGGCTCACTCAACTATGGGATATTGTGCGCTAGTTCCTGAACTTCTGTATCCTCTTATGTAAAATGGGAACAATTATAGCGTCTACTTCAAAGTGTTAGTATGACGATTAAATCTGTTTATAATGTGTTTATCACAGTGCATGGTCAACAGTAAGCATCCAAACCACTGAAGCTATTATTAAGTATAACATCTACAAATCCATTTAACTGAGGTTGGCATGTAAGCCAATATTTATTTGCCATTTTATGTGGACAATTAATAAAGTCACATACAGTTTCTGAATAATAAAAGTAGATTGGAGATAGCTCTTTTTTTTTTTTTTTCTCAATCTGAATTTTAGTTTACTACTAAACTAAAAATCACAAAGAGAGTTTGGAGTAAATATATTACAGACTTATCCATCTCCTTTGTTTTAGGAAATGTAACAACAAGGATTACTTTAAATTTGAACAAACAACGAACTTCTTTAAAAGAAGGCATTTTATTAGAACAGTGTTGCCCAGTGGTCTTAGATACAAGTTTATTGATAAGAAACAACAGTGGGCTTTTGTGTAGTTTATTGTATTTTGTTTGTATTTGTGCTGTTACGCTACTCCTTGAAGTGTGGATGGTTATTTCTTGTAGTGCTAAAGTCAAGCTAACACTCACACTCAGAGATATACGTGAGAGATAAGTGTGCACATGAAAGTACACACACATTCATTTCTGCATGTGCACACACACACACAGTGGCAGAAACCTTTGTCTTGTTCCTGTGACCCAGAGGCTCGTGAAAATTGCTCCGAGAAAACTCCCTACGGTCTAGTGAAGCCTATAATCTCATCAGCTTGTCCCCGGGATCATGTTTCATCTCTGTGAGTATGCTCTGTGATAAATGATACTTTCCTGTGATGGAAGGAATCATTTGAAAAAGGAACTAACCTATCATGTCTTGTCTCTCCACGTCCCTGCTGTCTTCCACTGCCATGTGACCAGTGTGACATTCACAACCCCTGCATCTATGCCGCATGCTCCTCATACCCCGGAAAAATCACTTCCACGTTATTAGCTTCCTGAGCAGTTGCTCTCTTCCTTTCTTTGGGAAAATTGAAATTAAATAATTTCAAGGTCATATGAAGAGTAATGTGGTTCAAAATGAAAAGAGAAATAAACTAGCAGTGGAATGATCATTGTCTTAGTCCATTCAGGCAGCTACAACGAAATACCATAAACTAAGTAGCTTACAAACAGCAGAAATTTATTTCTCACAGTTCTGGAGGCCAGGAAGTCTGAGGTCAGAGTGCCAGGATGGCCAAGTTCTATCGGGCTCACTGCCGGGTTGCAGACCTTAGACTTCTCACTGTGTCCTCACATGGTGGAAGGGAAAACAAACTCCCTTGGACCTATTTTGTAAAGGCATTAATCCCACGACCTCATGACCCGATCACCTCCTGAAAGGCCTCACTTCCTGACGCCATCACAGTGGAGATCGGATTTCAACATAGGAATTTGGAGGGGGCGGCAGGGTGGACAGAAACATTCAGACCACAGCAGTCATCCTCTCTGGTAATTGTGTTATGGCTTTCTTTTTTAAGGTGACCAATTTCATTTGCTTATCCATGAAATTATTACTTGAAGTTATTAAAGAAAACTTCTATCTCTTCATTTATAAACACGATTTAAACATTAATCAATTCTCTATAGTCCATTTAAGAGTTTGCTGTGTTAAAATTTGAATTATTTGGATTTTCACTGCCAAAATAATACTGAGATTACAACCATGAAGCAAAAATAATGTTCTGAAATTAGATGACTAGAAATGAAGATTATTGGGTCAAAGGTTATGGATTTTTGACGCAACGCGTATTGTTTAAAGTCTGCACCAAGTCCCAGGCCCACCCACAGGGTCCACAGAAGCCTGCAAACCCTGCCGGCTTCTCCTCACCTGCTGCTTCCTACTCATTTGACTATCCAAGTGCTTTTTAACAGAGTGGGGCTATGTGAAAGTTGAAATCAACTCAGGTATTTTCTTTCTACACAAAACTTCCAACTCACGAGCTGAGCGTGTTCTTTTTATGCTCTTTCCCCACCAATAACAGCAATGATTGCTCCTCCGTCTGAAGACTTCTCGTTTCAGAGAGCTGTCTTACAGCCGGAGCCGCAGACCACGATGCTCATGCAGGAGGGGCAGTCACTGGAGGGGTGGCTGACAGAGCTCTGCAGCTCTGGTCTTGTTAGGTCCTCTGTCCCGGAAACATCCGTGCGCGGCAGGCGGGGGACGGGGTGTCATATCCACGCTGGATGCGCAACATACTTTATACTCGGGACGAGGGAGGTCAATGCTATACAGTCAGCGGCTATGCCATTCACAGACGTCGCCTTCCTCTCCTGGAAAATGCTCCACCATCACATTTTATTCACTTTTATTAGACATTCGTCTTTCCTAGGATCCTGAATGACTTTTACATGAAAGTGAAAAAAAAAAAAAAATACAAGGCTGCGCAGATCCATGAAGACCAATGGGTTGTTTCTGAAATGGCCCCGTGTGGTTTGCTAATTGCCAACGAAACCCCTCCTGGTGTCTCTTGCAATGGAAGAGCTTGGGGACAGAATCCTTGCCTTCAGCGAGAAAGGAAGGTGGCGGCAAAGGACCCACAGTCTAATCCCGTCGGTGCCATGGCTCTCGGCCTCTGCAGTCCCTGCCCCTGGCTGCCGGGCCCTTCCTCCTGGGCTGTAGGCCGTGGCCAGGAGTCCTGGATGGGGACTTAGTCCTTCCCCAGAAACTCAGCCCTCTGCTTTCCGTGGCTCTTGTATTCTTTTTGTGTGAACAGAAACGTTTATGCGGCGCTTTCAAAACCGTCATAGTTGGCTCTTCCTATACATAGGTTTGCTACCCGCAGTTTCTCACCAGCGCAGCCTCCTTGCCAGCCGGCCCAGGCTGCTCACCGTTTCTGGAATTCACTCTGTGCACCCCCTCCTCTCATGCCTTTCCACGCCCTGTTTCCCCCATACCAGCTGAGCTGCCTGTTTTCTTCTTCACCTTTCCCGGATCCAGCCCCAAACTAGCCATCCTTCTCCAAACTCACCGGCAGGTTCGCACCCTGAAGCAGGGCAGTGCCGCAGCGTTTGACAAGGTCTCATCAATAAAGCAGCGTCCCGGAGCCCTCAGGCGTGCGACCATGGGGCCCTGGGCCGCTCCATTGTGAGGAGGCCCCAGGGAGACTGGAGGACAGGCCGACAAGCCTGGGCTTCGGGGAGCCACGAGCAGGTGGGGACCAATGGCGACATAACAAATAAGGTGGACGCTGGAAAAATCACAAAACAGAACCGGCCTTAGGGCGCGCTGGTGGGAGGCCGCCCGGCCGGCGGCGGCGGGTGGGCGGAGCTTTCCCGGCGCGGCGAGGAGCCCGCGGCGCTGCGTGCGGCCGAGGCGGAGAGGGGCGCCGGCCACAGCTGACCCGCTGCGCCGGGGGTGGCGCTGCAGGCGCTGCGTCTGCGGACCGCCTGTCGCAGCCCGTGCCCCGGTCTCCTCAGAGCCCCCGTCGGACTCGGTGCCTCAGCTCTCCTTGCCGTGACTCTCGCGTGTGTGCATCATGGCGCAGTTCAGCACTTGAGTCAGCATCGTCCTCTAAATCTAGTCACTGGGCGTCTGCGGCGTTCACGGCACGTGATCTTTGCCTTGCTCGCAGCACCCACACCCGGGCACCAGCTCAAAGCCGATGCGCGGCCCTTGGCTGTCGCCTCAGACCTTCTCGCTCCGCTCTGGGCCGCCGTTCGGTAGCCACCCCTCCCCTCCCCATCTCACTTGCCTCTGTGGCTTCGCATCCACGTTTTGGTTTCTTCACCACCTTGATTACTGACCACGATTCTCGTTTCCGTTTGGTTTTGCTGCGTGCTCACTTTCATCACGCCCCTGCCCGTGGGCCCAACGCTGCTCCTGGCTCTGACGGCCCGGACACCGCCCCCTGTTGGCGGGACTCCGACATAGCGCACGAGGGCTAAAAAGGAGAATTTACGGGGCCAGTAGGTAGGTTCAGGAAAGACTTCATGAAAGTGCAGGAATTTGGCCTGGGCTTTGAAGAAAGCGTGTCTCCGAGATCAGTCCAAAGTGGTAGGGAGGCAACCCAAGCCAGGCATGGTATAGGCAAAATCTCAAGGGGGGACATGGGAAACGATGTGCCTTACCCTAGTTTAGTTCTTTACGAGATTTATTCCTATCGCCCTAAGTATTTTGCTAAATTTCACAAAAGAAATGCTCTTCTGTGTCACTCGCAGTGCTGCATATGTGACAGTCAGGAAATGTATATGGATGAAGGCTCTGTGTGTCGAGGAAGACTATGATCTTTGAAGGCAGTATGACTAAGTCCCAGCATCACCGCCTAAGAGGTGCAGAATCCGGATAAGGTTAACTAAGTGCTCCCTGCTTCGGTGTCCTTCATCTACATGATAAAGCTAATAACATCTACTTTGCATAGATAAAGTGACTCCTAGGATATTATCGGCATTGAATCACTAATAGCTAATAATATTATCATAATTATTTTTATTGCCTCACTCTGCTCACCATTTCTTATCACATGTTCCCCATGAAGACCATAGTCCTATGAGTAATCTCTGCCCTGTTCTATAAGTGGCCTTTTACAAGTACAACACAAAGGTTTTAGATCAGTGATTATTAATATTTTATGGGCACACACCCCTTTAAGGATATAATGAAAACTATGAACACATTTTATTTCACATAACATTTTTAGGCCTGAAGTCTATCCATGGACAGCAAGCCAAGAACTCCAGGTTAAATTTTAGATAAGGAGAAATATAAAGAGAAAATTAAACTTTGTCTCTGTCTTTATAAATCCCTAATAATCTCCTATAAGTTTTCCTTGTCGATTCATCAGAACCTTGAATAAGTAGGGACCCGATGCTAGAACTGTCCCATGTAAGGCAGCAGAGCTAGCTTCTCAGAAACTCGGTGGCTTTGCTCACAAGATTTAGAAGAAGTCTCTAGCTGCTAAGGTCCAGTGTGTTTGAAAAGGAAAAGAGATAGACGATAGATAGATAGATAGATAGATAGATACACACACACACACAAAATGGTTAGCTGGTAGAAGGAGGTTAACTATTAAAATGGGTAAAAAATGACTCCAAGAGGTTCAGAAATAGTAAGTGCAAAAAATCTAGCTTGAGAGAATGTGGATGGTGAAGAAAAACAACTAGGAAAGCTGTCCCTGCCCACCTCCCAGCCTAAGATTCAGACCTCCTCAAAGAGGTGTGGGTACCAGGGAAATAGGCAGCCTGCAGGTAGCAAAAAGGTTTTCCAGAGAATTTAGGTCTGAGCTGCCTGGAGAAGCTGGCACCATGTGGAGGGTGAAGCTGGAGCTCACTGCGCAGAGTCCTGGGCTCCTCCCTGAGTGACAGCGATGGAGGACAGGGACCTGGAAGTGCCTTCCAGCCTTGGTCACCCTCCAGTGGCCCTCTTGTGCTCCCTACAGACAAGGCCTAAGATTTGGCCAGCTGACAAAAGAGAGATGTTTACAGGGTCCAGCTCCATTATCAAAAGAAGGACAAAGTCAAGTCGTTCTGGAGCCGAACCTCAGAAATGGATAACTGGCACAAGCACTAATCTCTCATTGTTTTTTAAAAAGATTCAGGTTAAAAACTAGAGGCTGTGAGCATCTGGAAGGGGGTTTGGAAATGCAAAGGGAGGCATACATATATTCGTGATTTCCTATGTCACCTGAGCACGTTGGTAGACAATACTAGCATGTTTCAAGAATGTATGAAGTACGAAATCCCAAATATAGGTCTAAGCTCTTGGGATTAGTAAACTGTTAATTCATTTAACTTTGTTATTATATATATGCTCAACAAAAAATAGTGAAACTACAACCACTCTCATTTATGGGCCCACATAATTTATTACATTAGGAAGTATTTCTCACACTCCAAAAGTCTAGAACATCCTCAGGTGGACTTCTGGAAGTACCCAAACAATTTACCCCTCTCTGTGACGATTTGCAATGTTACAATTCTCACCAAAAATTTCTTACTCATATTTCACCTAAATATTTTCGTATGCAGCTTACCTTCCTATTTTGAAATTGTTTGATTTCCCTGCCATTTCTTTCTACATCTTCTCTAACACTTTATTTTGTTGCTCCATTTGTAAGTCCACCCACGGGGTCAGCCAGTCTCCCCGTGGTGGCCAGTTAGTACTTCAGTGTGTTCCCTGGTGCTGTAACGAGCTCCAAAATATGCCCTGTGTCAGCCAAGGAAATAAGCCCTTAAAAAGAAGTTCATATTTTTACCTTGCATCAATGCCATCCAGTAACTAAATCGACATATTATCTGTAAAAATAATAATGATAATTGAAAAATTAACAGATTCACTGAGTCTACAAGAAAGTAGCTCTGAGATCATGAACAAGGCTAAGTGGACATATTTAGCCTCCATAAGCTGCATTTGATATGCCTAAAAGAAATTTCATGTCCAAACAGATTTTGGGGAAAGGACATGTTCTAAAACCCACCATTTGCTTCATTTATACATGCCACATGGTGGACACTTATAAGCACAGTGTGTTTGTGCAGAATATCACAAGAATCACAGCTGAAAATCAGACCCTTATTGTGGAGTCTGCAATGCCAGTTTCCCAAGGTGAACGGAAGACTGGGAAGCCCCAGAAGATGCCTCTAGTTTTCTAGGCAGCCTCTGATGACTGTCCTTCATTCCCTGAGAATGGGACAGGCCATGCTCCGTACTGCAACAGAGCAAATACTTTGTCCATAGGCTTCCAGTAAACTAGAAACCAAGTGCTTTTTCTCAGATTTTAATCCAGTGTGATGACTGTCGAAGACCAGCAAGGCAATCTAGGTGTCTTTTTTTTCCTTATGTTTTTACCCACAAAATTGAATGTTTATACCAGAGTTTGTCAATCTATGGCATGTGTGCAAAATTTCTGTCTTGTGATTCAAGTATCTTTGCAGCCCTCATTTGCACCGTAGAAAGCAGTGGTCCCCAAGTCTCATAAGGTGCTGGAGACCAGTAGGACTCATGCTTCCCTGGGAGAGCCCCAGAGCCACAACCCTCCTGTTAGCATAACTGAACAACCAAAATATAAACCAATAAGTACGAAGGTAATATTTCCCATGATTCATGGAAAAAGCTAATGATTACAGATTATAGGAAATTTAGAAAACATAGAAAGTCGAAAGAAAAAAAAAATCACCTGCTTGCTCATCAAAGGCAGCCATCAACACTATGCAGATGTAGATTTTTTAGTCTTCTTTTTAAAATGACTATTTTTGCATGTAATTCCTTTTTTGTTTTTATTAATATACACTTTAATAGAAATGACTCATTAAACATATAGTATGTACCTGATATTCTGTCAATTTTCATATTTATCTATTTTTATCCTTAAAATAACCCTATAACTATTTGTGGCTTCCTTTTGCAGTTGAGAAAAATGAGGCTCAACAATATTAAAATAACTTTCTCAAGATACATAACTAGTGAGTGACAGAACCTGGTCTCCATCACTGGCCTTTCTGACACCAAAATCATGTTTAATTGCTGTGATATGCTTTATGCACATTTTATATTCTGCTTTAATCACTGAGTTTCTAAATTTTAAATAAAGTAAAGTTACATTGTGAAATTGGTGATCAATAAATGTTGAATAAGTGAAAACACTTTTTTTTTATTTCAGCATATTATTGGGGTACAGATGTTTAGGTTACATATGTTGCCCTTGCCCCCCCGACCTAAGTCCGAGTTTCAAATGAAAACATTTTTTATAAGAGGAGAAAGGAGCAATTTGAATTCCCAGTAAGGAAATGAGCACACTACAGGTAGGAGGTACATAATAAATATTCGCTTAAGTTTATGTCATGATGATTATACTAAGAAAAACTCACAGGGTCTGACGAGCAGTGAAGAAGAACGCCCTCCTATTTAACAGTGGAGCATCTTCTGAAGGGAGGCTGATCCTCTGCCTACCTGGAGGTCTTCCCCTATAATTAAGAGATCTTTAGCACAGTCTGACTCTTAGCTGTCTGGAGATGGAGGGTTAGAAGAAGATCTTTGGGTGCCTCTTTCCACTGAGGATTCCACGTCTCTGTTCAGCAGAGGAGGCATGGCCTAATTAGAAAGAGCACCGAGCGAGTCAGGAGCTGTGGCTTCCCCATCCAACTGGGTCACTAGGTAGCTAGTAAAGTTAATTGTGTAAATGTCACAGTTAGCTTGTTCTTTCTGATTCTTTCTGCAAAAAAATTGAGAGTGTGCTCTCCAGATAATCTCTAAAATACCTTTCAACTCAAGAGATTTTATTAAGGAGAACCATTTAAATCATTCTATCACTGTATCAGTCTACTCCGGCTACCATAACAAAATACCAGAGACCACTTTGCTTAAGCAACAGAAATTTAATTTCCCACAGCTCTGGAAGCTGGGAGTCCAAGATGAAGGTGTCAGCAGAGTTGATTTCTTCTGAGGGCCTCTCTCAGCTTGTAGATGTTCATCTTCTCCCTGTGTTTTCATGTGGCCTTTCCTCTGTTTATGTCTCTTATAAGGACACCAGTCAGACTGGATTAGCTCCCACCATAACAGCCTCATTTTAACTTAATCACCTCCTCAATCACCCTGTCTCCAAGTACAGTCACATTCCGAGGTACTGGAGGAGAGGGCTTCAACATGTGAATTTGGAGGGGATACAGTTCAGCCCAAAACAAATACTTAGGAACCAGACACCACGTAACGCGCTCGTCTCAGCTGTCTGTAAGATCCTCTCCTTCCCACAGCACAGAAACAGAGGACTTCTGGACCCTGGAGCAGTCAGGTACCCAGATCTTTTAATCCTTCTGCTTGACCATTCTAACTCCATTTCTATCGTTCTGAGGGTCCCAATAAGCTGTTGAACTTGAGATATTGTGTCTGCACATCAGGCCGCAGAAGAAAGGAAGAAGGGAAGGCAAAAGGGATGTTCCTCTCAGCTCAGTCCGCTCCCATTAAGGAGCCTTCCAGCAAGTGCCACCCAATGCTTCTGGCATGCCACGCCTCATGGCCAGACTCAGTCACCTGATCGTGTCTGCAAGGGAAGTGGGGGAATGCCGTCATCCAGTTGGGCACACTGTGCCCTCAAATAAATCAGCATTCCATGACCATGAAAGGCAAGGAGCATGAATTTTTAGTAGATAACTAGAGATCTTTGTCACATCTCTTTGAACAATAAAGGTCAGTATGTGGGAGTTCTCATGCAAGAACTTCTATGTCAGTATCAAACCTGGAAAGCCTGGTTCTGCATCACCGTGATAATGGCGCACTGCCCCTGTCCTGTCCAGGATGGCAGCCACTAGCCATGTGGCTATCAGCATTTGAAGTATTTCTAGTGTAAATTCACATGTGTTTTAAGGGTAAAATGCATATTAGATTTTGAAGATTAATATTAAAAAAACTAAAATAATTTTACCCAATAATTATTATAGTATTATGCAATAATTTATATACTATTAATAATTTCATGCTTAACTAATATATTTATGTGTTGAGTTAAATAACCCTATATTAAAATTTAAATTAAGTTACTCTTCTTTTTTACCTTTTTAGAATATGACCACCAGAAATTTTGAATTACATACGTGGCATACATGGTATTTCTATTAAATGGTATTGATTTAGGTTACCATCCCAGGTATAAGTATTCCAATAGCAGATTCTCTTTCATTTATATTTTTATTTTAAAATATTTAATTAGCAAATTCCTATCTTTACCCAAGAACCAAAAAGCTCATATTATGTTTTCAGAGCTAAGAATTTTTATTCCTTGTTAAAGTGAATTTAGTCTAAGAAAGTACCTATATGTATAGTAGGAAGTTGTTTTGTTTGTGTGCCAAGAAAAGCAGCTTGATGAAGAAAGGAAAACGTAAACACACCCACACACACACACACACACACACACACACACACACGCACACACCCTACCTTCCTTTACCCTCATGTGTAGGAGGGTTCTCCACGGAGAAGACCACTAGGACTCACGAGGAATTTACTAAGAGAATGGGCCCACGTGATAGTGGGGGCTGAGAGGCCCCACAACCGGCTGTGTGCCAGGTGGACACTCTGGGATGCCTGCATGTGGCTCAGCCTGAGTCTGAGGGCCTGAGAAAGAACCAGGAAGCTGATAGTGTCACTCTCAGAACAAGGCCAATGGCCTAAGAACCCAAGGCGGGGAGGGAGAGAGCACTGTCTGAGTCCTGGGGTCTGAAGGCCAAAGAGGCTGGAGTTATCATCTAAAGTCAGGAGAGGAAAAGTGTATCCCAGCTCCTACAGACACATTGACATGCTCACCTTTTCTCTGTTTCTGTTGTCCCCACCCCGGGCCCCCAGGAGATTGGATGATGCCTACTCATACTGAGGCCAGATCTTCCTCACCTAGTTCACTTAGACTCATATGCTAATCTCCTCTGGAAACACACTCACAGACACCCCCAAAAATAATGCTTCACCAGGTTTCTTAATATTCCTTAATCCAGTCAAGTTGACACCTAAAATTAACCATCACACTTTGCCACTATAATGACTTGTTACTGTTGCCTGCTTGAGTAGAATAGACACATCACTAAAGATCGCAGTAGAGAGGAAAAGAAATTCTGAGATTATTTAAGGGCAGAAATCATTTGAAAAGTAGTAGTCATTGGGTGTCACACCTGGCTGCTTTTATCTCTACCTGGATCAACTGCTATTATTTCTTTCTCTCAGTAATCTACACTAATTTCCTGATAGTAATTACTAATCTTGAATATTTTTGTTATGAAAGCCTTCAGATGAATTCATGTATATAAAACTGTTTAACTAAAACTCTTATTATAAAAGTTGTACCTTTTCATTTTAAGTATGTTAGAAATAGAGAACATTTTAACTATGGAAATAAAAATCACCATAATTCCACTACCCAAAAAGGGCCATTATTTAGCAAATTAGTTACTGTTGTCTACCTACATATTTGTATAGGTGTATTTTACCTGCTTCATATGTGCAAATTTCTATTCTGTTCATTTAATTTAATATTAGATTGTAAGCAATTTTCATGCTTACCATAAACATTGCTACTAGTAGTGGCAAAATTGTATGTCATATGTATATATCATAATTTACTTAGCTATTCCCATAATTTTAGACCAAGTTTTGTATTATTATAAGTAATGGTGCTCAGTGTATAAATCTTAGTTCAATTTCAGATTGTTTCCTGAGGATAGATTTCTAGCAGTGAAAGCAGAGTGTCAAAAAAGATTATTAATATTTTTGAGCTTTTTGATTCATGTTTCCAAATAGCTTTGCACAATATTTTCTAACAGAAATTAAAGAGTGTTCAGGATAGAGTTGCAATTTTATTCTCCAATTTAAAACGAAGAGGTTGTCAGTTTAATCACGGGTCTATTTTCATCCCCTGCCCCACCTCCCAAGGTCCTCCTCTGAAGTTTGTCTTTAAGTGAAATGCACCACTATTTGTGAAAGCCAAAAACTTTCAAAAATGAGTGGGGGTTTCATCTTCAGTACACAGAGAACAAGCACAAAATACAGGGCCAGAAACAAAGACACCAACAGGCAGAGGTCAAAACGGAGTCCAAAGCCAATGAGCCGATACTGGGAACTAGTAGGTTTGGGAGGGCAAGAAGGAAAGAAAATCGAGGGAAAATCCCTGGGGCCAAAGGCAGTATGTGGCTCTCAGGCTCCTGGTTCCTGCAGGCAGGAGGCTGCTGGGAGGCCAGAGAAGAGGGCCATGGGGGACCACCTTCCAACCTGCTCATGCACCTGGGCCATTAGCAGGATCTTTTCTCCAACACAAAAGATGCTTCTTTCTGGAATGTCCTACAAATGAAACGCCAAGGAGTGTGATATCTTGAAAACCTCCTTTTTCAGAAACAAAATGTTGCCTGTCTGTATAAATGCCAAATGTCTAGTCTTCCATAAATTGCTAAAAGCACCAAAGCCTCTTCCCAGTGTTTGTCCTCCCTGTTTTCTCTCTCTCCACCCAAATCCTGTTCCCAACTCTACATCTTCCTACTTGTCTTGCAAGGCTCAAATCAAAACACACTTCGTGAAGCCGGTTACAATGCTTTGTTACATGCTCTCCCACCACTCACATGTCTCCCTCATGGCACTTGATCAAAGCTGTGGTGACATATTCCATGACCCTCATCCCATGGCTATGCAAGTTCCAAGTGGGCAAGATCTGAGCTGCCCCCTCCTAAATTGCGTCTCTAGCCACGAGGATAGAGCCCAGCCCTTACGAACTGCTTAAGAGATACCTGCTGAATAAATAAATGAAAAAACGAAGGAGCCTGTCTTCCCCTAAACATGAAAATGATCCTTAATTTGATTCCGTCCTCTCCCTGAGTCTGTGAATCAGGAAGATAGCTTTGGCTCACAGGGCAGCCTCTTCCCTACATTTGCTGATAGCATGCCAGTCAGTCCTGGTAGTTTTCAGACAAATCAAATTAGAAATGGTTGTACTCATTTGGAAAATCAAGAACTGGCTTTGAAATCTTTCCCCACAAATTAGATTGAATCAAGATCATTTTCCCCAGCTTATAAATGCTTGATTGGCTTTGTTTGATGCCTCATGATTGAAGCTGAGCCTTGCACTGCTAGCTTTATTTTTTACTCACCAGGGTGTTGTGATGTCTGGATGATGATTAAAAACAAAACAAACACCCACAATGAAAATGCTTGTAAATAACAGCTCAGCACAGTAATATAACCCTTGGAAGTGGTGCATTTAAGAAACTCTGAAACTAGTCAAGGTAAGCAGAGCTTCGAGCTGGGTCTGTTGTATGCTCCCAGGATCTTAAAAGTTGTTTTTCTGGCGTGGCGGAATGGCCACACCTGACTTATTCTTTCCTCTCAGAACTTAATGATGGCATGTGTCAGCACTTTGCTGTGACTACAGTTGAGGACCCCCAATGGGAGTAGCTGTGCACCACCTCCCTCCCTTCCCCCTATGCAGGTCCTGCCTTTAGCTTCTGCCTTAGTCACAGGCTGAATTCAGACACATCCGACCTGTGGTCATGGTCTATTCCCAGCCCATCCTGATCTGCTGTCACAGGCCTTTTCAACAGACAAAGCATGGTCTATTATTTCTGTCTTATTCTTTCCAGGTGACTAGAGCCCAGACCAGTGTCTTACTGTGGAGCTGATAGAAGTGTTCGGAGGGTGCAATGAAGGCCCAGGGGAAGAGTCAGGGAGTGGCGGCAAACAGCCCAACGAGGGATTGAGGATTCGCTAGAGACTGTGGGCCCTGCGTGCTCCTCACGTGCCTTTCAGTTATAGCTTTTTTATTTTCAGATGATCATTTAAAGCAGAGCAGCCAACACCTTTCTGTAGTCTTCCGCAAACTAGCTGAATGGCTGAGTAACTAACAGCAGGTAGCAGTAGGTATCGTTGGGTTGGGAAATGCGTCCAGAAGGAATGTGCTTGAAAATCCAACATAACTGGCCAGCGTTTGACTGGAGGAAACCTGCCCGCAGATGAGAAATCCCGGTGAGCAATTTCCCAGTGATGCCTCGCTGTAGCCATCACTCGTGGTCTACGTAGTCCACAGGAGGTCAGCAAATAAATAAAAATCTTGAAAGAGGGTGGGTTCCTGGCAGAGGAATGAGGCAAAGCCAGCACCTAAGTGGGAAATTCAGGCACAGTTATCTTTTGCTGCTAAGGCTAGAGTTTAAATGACTGAAGGATTATGTATAATCGTAAAGTTGCAACATGGGTACAGATGAAGCTTGTTAAGAACGTCTGTCTCCTCAGTTCTGCTAGCTCCTTGTTCTGGCTCGGTAAATTGTGGCATTTATGCCATGTCCTGAGACCTGGCTAAGACATCCAGTCACCAATGAACACATGACGGAGTCTGAGCTTAGAAGTATTTGACAACATGGAGGACCGTCAGCTCCTGTTCAATACACTCCAGTCTGTCCCATCTATCACCCACCCACGTTCATGCCACTGTGCTGTTTTCATCATTGGGTCTGTCAGCACAGCAGCGTCTTCTGAAGTTGGTCCCTCTTTATGACAGATATGTGTCGATTGGTTTGGTTGGTTCTGTGGTCACAAGACAAAGACCCAACCGATCTGAGTTTTCTCCGTCAGAAGTGTCAGGAAGGAAAGACCCTGCCATGATGCCCCCCATCACCATGAAGGGATCGCGGTAACTGCGCTACTACTGCAATATCTCCTCTGTGGCAAGCCCTGTGCCACAGAGGGAAAGCTTCCAGGTGGACGGGTCTTATTGGATTTCAGTCAGAGTTTGACACACTTCAGATGCGGTGGCAGGATGGCCTGAATGTGCGTGGACGGAAGATGCTGCTGAGAACCTGTTCTCTCTCTCTCTCTCTCTCTCTCTCTCATTGTTTTCTCTTGCTTTTCATTGCGCAGCCCTGGGAGCAGCACCCAGCTAAGCAGCTGCATATACTTTCTTCCACTTTATCATCTCTAGGAAAGTCCAGCTACTCTATTGCTCATATGGTTCAGCATTACTCCAGCATTCTCTGTGCAAGGTATTCTAGAGCACATTTCCTGGGGAGAGGAGTGGGAGGGAGGAAGGAGGAAGATAATCAGTCAGCTGGTTGTCATCCCCTGGAAAATGTGTTTATAAACACTGAGCATCTTATTTTATATATGTATGTATATAGCCATATAATCTTCTGCTTACTTAAAAAAAAAAAAAAAAACATTATTTCTATGGTGATTTTTTCTCTCTTCCCTACAGTGAGACAGGAATTGTTAGGGAAGAAGCCTAGGTGTCCTTCTTTATTCCCTGGATTATTAAAAAAATAAGTCTTCTAAAATATAAATTCTCGATTACACTCTTCATGCCGACAGTGGAATGACTCAGATTGTGACTGACACTCCCCTCCAGTGAACAGGTGGATGAAAAGCATGTGGCCCTTCAGCCTCAGATACCCAAGAATAGGGTAACCAGTGGAAATCTTGGAGCCTTCCAGTTTAGTAACCTCTGGTTACAGAAAAGGAAACTAAGGCTGTAGACGTCACTTGTCTCTGGTCACCCAGCAAAGTGTCAGACCTGGGAGAAAAGGAAAACGTTGGGGCCAGGAACAGTGCGCGTGGTGTCATTTGGGCTTCAGCCATCCCTCTACCATTGTTCTCACAACCATGGTAGCAGAGAGAATCGGAGAGAAGATAGGGTTCTCCCAGTAAATATTTAGGACGAGAATCTAGTTCTGCCTAAATTTAACACTCTCACTTCCTTTTCAGAATTCAAAGCAAGATGCTCTATACCCAATTATAAATGTACTATTATGTAAAGCTTAGGCAGTTGACAAAAAATAGCTAATTATTATAAGATAGTGAAGGAAATGTGGTAAATTTCTGCAGGTAGCACATGCCATTGAAAGCCAGTGGAGAAGGCAGCCTCTGAGGGGGTGTGGTGCTGGGAAGGCCTCAGCCCTGGGGCAGGAGGGAGGAGGTGTGAGGGGGACCAAGAGAACGGAAGAGGCCACACCTGGTGGAGGGAGGAAGCCAACTTGATGGGAAGTGTGAGCTCGAGAGCTTACGTTTTCTGTCAGTGTGCTTACACACTCCAGTGGGGTGATGCTGGTGACAGGGGACACTGCCAAGGCAGGCCTATCAGCAGTCCGAGGCCATCTGTGTTTTCCTGTCACACATCCCTTGTGACTCTCCCACCCCTTCACCCACCTCCTATCAATTGTATTAATACCTGCAAATTTCTCAATCTCCCACACTGTTTTTGTGTTAGTTAGGGTTCTCCAGAGAAACAGAAGCAGGATGGGGGTGTGTGTGTGTGTGTGTGTGTGTGTGTGTGTGTGTGTCTGTCTGTCTGTGTGTGTCTGTGTCTGTGTGTCTGTGTGTGTATGACAGAAAGAGAAAGATTCAAAAGAGAAATTGAGACTTTTCATAAGAAAATTGCTCACTGGATTACAGAGGCTGGGAAGTCTGGATCTGAGGTGGTCTTGCCCCCGAAGGACTGAGAAGCAGGGTTGCCGATGGTGGGAATCCCAGTCTGAGGGAAGACGAGAACAGGTGTCCCAACCCAAGCAGGCAGGCAGGAAACAGAAAAGCTTGAATCCCTCCTTCCTCTGCCTCCTGTTCTAGATAGATCGGATGGTGGTCCCCACACTGGGGAGGGCAATACTCAGTCCACCGATTCAAATGCTAATGTCATCTGGAAACACCCTCACAGTCACACCCAGAAATAATTCCCAGTCTGGACACACTGTAGCCAGTCAGGTTGACACACAATTAACCCTTCTAGACTTTTAGAAGCCCTGACTGTTCTTGCCTACCTCACTACAGTAGCTGTCCCAAGGGTTGCCCATGGCCACTCTTTGCACACAATACACCCCTTCTGCCCTAACTACAATCCTCAGAGGACATTCTAAGGCCCAAATGTGACCGTACACCCCAGTTTCTGTATCAGCTCCCTCTTCACCCCTTCCCGTTCCCATCCTTCCATAGGGTAATGTTCCAGGACCTCAACATGGTCTAAAGGCCTGTGTGCACAGGCCCTGCCTGTCCCTTCCACCCACTTTGCCTGCTGTTACGCTGGCTGTGGAGCAGCAGCCACCTGACCACGTCCTTGAACGTGCCCCTCGCCTTTCTGCCCCCACCCTGTGCAAACGCCTCCACTCTCTGCTGGATGACACTTGTCTTTACTCTCCAATTAATGACTCCTGCTCTTCTGCAAGATCTCAAATTTCAATGTCACCTTCCTAAGCACAGCTTTCGTAATCCTCCAGAGCAGGATAGACGTCCCCTGTGCATGAGCCCAGCCACTGCCCCTGTGTGGCAATTGTTGAATGGGGCTTTCTCTGCCCTCTGGAGGGAATGCCTCCTGGGGGAGGATGAATCAGTGCAAGCCATTTGTTCTTTCACTGACATGAACTTGGTGGTTGTGTTCTGAGGGCCTGGGCATCCTTAGGAGGCCACCAGGCTTCATGGGCCAGGGAAAGGGCAGTACCTACTTTTGTTATTTGTGGTACTAAACAAAGTATTTTCACATAGATGTGGACAGTCTCTCAAATGACCTATAAACAAGTCTTTAGGGTTTCAAAGTTCTGTGCTCCATTGGTAGAAATCAAACTCTTTTTTTTTTTTTCCTGAGAAAAGAGGCATAATGGGAGCTTCTGTATTTTGAGGGCTGAAAAGAAAAAAAAAACTGGTGGGTTTGCAGAGAAGTAATGAAAAAAATTATTGGCGGCAATTATTAAAGAAAGTAAGAAGGACTACTACAGTGGGGTTTTGTAGTAGAAGGGAGATATTAAGCTCAGCTCTGAATACAAAGAAAATTGGGGATTTATAGACAAGAAGTAGGGTGGGGGTCGAGGGTGGAAAATTACTTAGAGGTAGAGTACTTCTTTGCTAAACTAGTCCAAGAAGATTTTTGCTGAAGACAGGCCCTCACCATCGTGATACGGTAAAGGAGGTCAGAACAAGGGCGGGGGATTTTTGCTGTACTGATTTAGCAGAATTCTCGCTAAAACTGAAATAAGTGGGCCAAGGACAGAGCCCAGCATCAGGCCCTGTCAGAAGGAGGGCTCAGAGGAGCCTGACTAGAGTTAAGTCCGGGAGATGGTCTTTGTCAGAAGAAAAGTAGACATGGTTTGGTGATCCCCAAGGGACAAATGGCTTCTCTGTCTTTGGCTCAGCACTTCCAGGCATCTTGCCTGTTGGAGGAAGACGAGTGTGGATGAGGACGAAAGTACAAGGCACTAAGAACTGCCATACTGGGAACAAAGGGTGCTCCCCGCCCAGCTTGGGGGCTCCAGTGGTCTGAGGCTGTTGCTGCCCTGGGGAGGCTGCACTGTAGCCTTGATTGTGGCCTCAGACAGATGGTGGAGGCCACCGTCCTACCAGAGCTCTGTGGGTGCGGCCAGAAAAGGCACATCAAACATTAAGGATTTAGCTCCTTCAATGTAGAGTGACTTCCTCTTTGGATAGTGAAAGACCCTCTGGGTCTTACAAGATACGGCAAGGAACAAAGAACCCGTGGCAGTTCACTGACTTCCTGTCAATCTCACTTTGAGGCCAAGACTAGTTGCTCTACCTTGAAGATGTGATCCCAGTGCATTCTCCCTTGCCAGGGCACTCTTTGTACCGATTGCTGTCATAATGTAAATTTAATGACTACAGAATGCAAAGGATCAGGCTCACATTTACTGTATAATTTATAAACCCCTGTGCTTAGCACATTGTTTTGAAATGCTTGAGAAATCTTGAATAAATGTTGAAATCTTGAATGAATTAAAGGATGGAGAGGTTCTGAGGAATGGAGCTTCCTCCCTGGAGGTGAGAGAGATGAAATTGGAAGAAACAGATTAAGGAGGCATATAGGGTAGAATATGATCTGATGACCGTTTGACATGTCTTTTTCGACGCAATTCTAAAGTAAATTGTCTTCTTTTGTGCCATTCCTAAATGATCGGTGAGGACTCCCTCAAATGCTGTCTTTCAATTCCAGAGTCCCAAATGGCACTACTGAAAAGGACCAGGTAGTCCATGTTGACTTCAAAAGTGGCATTTTCTTTTCCACAGAGTCCCACCAGCAGTGTAAAAGTGTTCCTGTCTCTCCACATCCTCGCCAACATTTGTTGTTTTGTGTTTTTTTGATAGAGGCCAATCTCACCGGGGTTAGGTGATACCTCATTGTGGTTTTGATTTGCATTTCTCTAATGATTAGAGATGTTGAGCATTTTTTTATATGTTTGCTGAGAATTTGGAGATACCTCAGAGAGCTAAAAATAGAAATACCATTCGATCCAGCAATAGCACTATTAGACATCTACCCAAAAGAGCACAAAACATTCTACGATAAAGACATCTGCACCCGAATGTTTATGGCAGCGCAATTCACAATTGCAAGGATGTGGAAACAACACAAGTGCCCGTCAATCCATGAGTGGATTATCAAAATTTGGTATATGTTTACAATGGAATATTACTCAATCATAAGAAACTACAGTGATTTAGCACCTCTTATACTTTCCTGGATTAAACTTAAGCCCATTATCCAAAGTGGGGCACCACAAGAGCAGAAGAACGGGATCCATTTGTACTCACCATCAAATTGGTATTAACTAATCAACACATAAATGCACATATAAGAATAACATCTATTGGATGTTGGGCAGGGGGGAGGGGGGAGGAGGGAGGAGCAGACGGGTATTTGTATACACAAGGAGTGCAATGCGCACCACCCGAAGGATGGACATATTTGAAACACGGACTTGGGGGGGGACCAAGGGCAACATACGTAACCTAAACATCTGTACCCCCATAATACGCTGAAATAAAAGAAAAAGAAAAAAAAGTGGCATTTTATGGGTAGCTCATTTTTTCTTTTTTCTCCCCACTTTGGTGGCGGGGGTGGGTACTGATGGTCCTCAGCACTGGGCGGCATTTCTGCCCGCAGGAGCACAGCTGAGACGGGGTTGCAGCAGAAGCAGCCCCTGCGGCTGTGTGGTGCAGAGCTGAGCTGCAAACACACACGCACCTGGAGAGCTGGGTCCGATTCGGCGTAGAAGGAATTTCCCATCCGCTCACATCCCTTTTTTCCTGCTTGTCCTGAGAGTCACCATTGGCGAACACAGCAGGGCATGCTCTGGAGAAGTTTTAGGTAGCTGGGGCTGCATGGAGGCAGCGACAACAGAGGAAATGTGAAGGCAATGAGGACAGGGAAAGCGGAACCTGGACTACGGGGGGGACAGGACAGAGAACATACCCCAGGGCGTTTCAGAGCTTTGCTGCTCCCTACTGAGCAAGGTGCTGATGACCACACCATGTAAGACCTGACTTTAACCAGTGAGAGTCCTCAAACAATTTATTAAAGTCCTCGCTCCAGGGTCCAGCCCAGGGACTCCATAGATTCTGAGCTCCCCTTCTTAGTTGTCAAGTAATTGGGCCCATTGAACAGTGAAGCAGAGGGAGGCTGAGGACAGGCAGCCAGCCTGATCAAGTAAGTCCTCCCGCTGTCCTGAGTCCAACCATCCCAGGCTGTGTTCCAGAGAGCACTATGAAGAGGGGTGGGTGCAGCTAAACTTTGGGTTTAAAATCCATAAAGGGGAGGGAATATTTTTTACAACTTCTTCTGCTTTTGTCTTTGTCTTGGTAACTGCCTACCAATTGTCTCTTCTTTATACAACCTCAAACTTTGGGTACGGCTGTGCTCTAGTAAATCTATTATCATAGGAGATGATAACAAATTAAAAGAAAAGGGGAAGAAAAGTTATTACAATCTCTTAACTTCTTTGTAGAGCTTTTGTGATTTGGCTGCTTCCAAAAGACGACCCTGCCACAGTTAGTCAGCCATTAGTGGGGATATTTTAATTCTTGAAAGGAAATTTACCAGAAATCCAAAAATGCAAGTTAAAACAACAACGAGATACCATGAGCAAGCTGGTAGATTTTAAAAAATAGTGGCACTCAGAGCAGGGAAAGGAGGTGTCAGAGATGGTGGCTAAAAGCAAAAGCTTCCAAGTCAGATAAATGTGGTTTTGTCACTGCTAACGAGGCATATGGCTTTTGTCAAGTTATTTATTCTCTTTAAGCCCAGTTTGTGCATGCTTTTGTGAAAGTTGATCATATAAATTGGGTCATTCTTGTCACACCCAGCTGAAACAGAGTTGAGAAGCCAGGGGAAAAAAAGCGCTCAAGGTAGAAAACGTTGCTCCACGAATGTAATTCTCTGAGAGCCTGACTGCAGATCCTGCCTATTGTAACCTGAAACCAGCTTTATCTGTAGCTTCTGAGACAGCTTGCCGCAACTCTAGGGCTAATTTTGCCCACCACCAATGTAGCTCACCAATCAGAACTTGCCAGGTCTCTGAACCCTTCCTCGTGCCCATGGATTTTCTCAAAGAGCAGTATGTATGTAACATTTCTCTTCTTTTATAAAACCTCTAACCTTCTCTTCATTCTTCAGACATACTGAAGACCACCCGCTCTGCGTGTATGCCCTGAACTACAATTCTTCCCAAATAAAATATTAAAATTTAGGCCGGGCGTGGTGGCTCACGCCTGTAATCCTAGCTCTCTGGGAGGCCTAGGCGGGCGGATTGTTTGAGCTCAGGAGTTCGAAACCAGCCTGAGCAAGAGCGAGACCCCATCTCTACTAAAAATACAAAGAAATTAATCAGACAACTAAAAATACATAGAAAAAATTAGCCAGGCATGGTGGCACATGCCTGTAGTCCCAGCTACTCGGGAGGCTGAGGCAGGAGGATCGCTTGAGCCCAGGAGTTTGAGGTTGCTGTGAGCTAGGATGATGCCACGGCACTCTAGCCGGGGCAACACAGTGAGACTCTGTCTCAAAAAAAAAAAAAAAAAAAAAAAAATTTAGAGATTCATCTCTACATTTTTATTTTAACACTTTAAATGATGAAAACAATACATCATGGCATTGTCATGAAGAATTCACAAGATACGTATGTAAATGCTTAGCCTACTGCCTGGCATGGTGGGGCAGTGTAAATAGTGGGCAATTTCTTGGTGGAGATCAAAGGCCTGACCCTTTGACACTTGAATTAACTTGTGGGGAAGCTAGCCTAAAGAGAAGAAAACATCTAAACAACTACAACAAATGATACATGTAAAAATATGGTCATAGCTGAGTGATTGATGAGTGAATCATTAGAATTGTACTCTTGGTAGAAGTTTGTTTGGGGACTGTTATTTGTTTTCAGAAATTCAAGACTATCACGAACAAACATGATCGGGACACAAGGATGTTTTTCTTGGTTTAAGAGGTTTTTGGAGTTGAATCATCCACCTGCTCTGGGACTGAGAACTGTGCTGTGTATCTACTATCTCTGCCACCTGGCCACCTCCAAGGAAAGTTGCATTCAGGCAGCCATTGGAGCTCGGTGTTCCTCTTGCAAAATCCCTGCTGTTTTTGCATGAGTGGCACTGGCTGCTGAGGGAGCTTGGAAAGGCTGAGCCACAAAGGGGCTTGACAGGAAACATTTACAGGGAACCTGGTTATGTCTATGGCTATTTGGATGAACTTACCTGTGCAACCTCACTGTACTGTGGTGGAGATTAGTGTTTGGAGCCTACAGGAAACAAAGGGTAGGGGTGGACATAGGATTGGGTTGGGTGTGGAGCTTGCAATATAAACTACAAGTGGCTTTCCTGATAGAACACTTCTTTGCAACCTATGCCGTATTCCAGGCTTTCTCCTTATTCGTATGTTAGAAGTGACCCCAGCACAAGGCTCAGTTGGGCGCATATAAGCATTTCTTAATTTCCCATGACTTCCTGATTCAGAAGCTTACTCTAGTCATTCTCAAATAATCTTGGCCCATTTTCCCCTCACTTATGCACAGAATAATCTCCCTACCCTTCTTCTATACACATTTACCATTCCTCAAGTCCGTCCTTTCATCTACCCCCCATGTCACTAAAAATACTTTAATTAAATTAAAAATATGGTCCATGTCCCTTTGCTGTTACTAAGTTTGAATGGAGACTATTCAGCAAGCATGAGAGGGTTCTCAAACTCTGCCTCCACTCACCTGTCTAGCTTTCCCTGCTTCAGGCTCCCTGGCCCTACCTCCTTAGAGACGACAAGTTCCCCGGACTTCCTCAGGGATGCCACTTTGCTAATTTCTCCAAGCCTTTGCTCACACGATGCCTTGTGCTGAAAATGCTAGCCAGGGCACATCCCTCCTCTCCTTCCCCACCTTCTTCCCTTCTGTAACCTTTGCTTGTTCAGTTATTTCTTCTGCCGGCTCTCACGGGAGCTGATACCTCTCTGTCAGCACATTCCACATAGTAACAAAGTTCTTCCATGTGTATTTCTTCAAAAGTTATTCTGGAGCTTAGTACATAGTGCACTTGCCATAGATATTTATTCAACGAGTGAACGTAATTAATTACTTTTACTCTTCCTAGAAAATGTGAGTGCCTCCATCCCCTCCCCTTCCGGGAGTCTCAGATAGTCCTCTTTGCAGATAGCAACGTGCTCCCTGACACGGGAATGGGAAACACTTTTGTGAGTGTGTCTGAGCAAAGCTGGCATACTTTTTCTCCTTTAAGATCTTGCAGCCAAATGTGGAATGATCCTGAAATTAAGGTCAGCTCCAGGTGGTTGTTTATATCAGCTGTCAGATTGCAGAATGAAAAATGGCTTTTATATGTGTGATTTTTATTGTTTTCCAGGGCAATGTCACTTTTTCCTGCTCCGAACCACAAATTGTGCCCATCACATTTGTCAACTCCGGTGGCAGTTATTTGCTGCTGCCTGGCACCCCCCAAATTGATGGGCTCTCAGTGAGTTTCCAGTTTCGAACATGGAACAAGGATGGTCTGCTTCTGTCCACAGAGCTGTCTGAGGGCTCGGGGACCCTGCTGCTGAGCCTGGAGGGCGGAATCCTGAGACTCGTGATCGGGAAAATGACAGAACGCCCGGCCGAAATCCTCACAGGTACCATCTGCCGACGCTCTCTAGGTCGGTTTCTGTTCGGCGGAGTCAACAAAGGTTGAGGTTCTGACCCAAACACACAGAATCCAACTCCCAGGGAAGTGTTTTGTCCCAGTGTTCACAAATTTACTCCATGTCTGAAAAGGCAGCATTTTTTCTTATTAGGAAAAAAAGCAGTGATTTCAGAATTAGCAAAGTAAACTTTGGCAAGTCCCTTAATTTCCTCCTCTCTAGGCGGTCTCGTCAGAGAGGTGGAATAAGCATTGCTGTGTAGCAGTGTTTAGTGTGATACGGACCATCTGCAGCGCACTCTCGTAGGTCCTCTGCAGACACAGCATATACTGTACGGCATCTTCACCATGCGCACTCAAGGAAGCTATTATTTTCTACTTTTTAGATGAGAAAACGAAGAGTCATAGAAATAACTGCCAAAGTCCCATGTTCCTAAGTGATAGGGCTATAATTTTGTCTGGAATTTGTTTGGCTTCCAAGCCTATATTTTCCTCTTAAACCACATGACCATTGCATTTTTTATAGCCCCAAAATTGTATTTCAAGTACAAATTAGTGAGTTTTAAAAATCGGTTTTTCAAAAAATATATTCTTAAGATATCAAGTATTAGCACATATGGCACTGAGTATGACAAGCCTTTTAAATGGTCCTCAAACGGCTAAAGTTAGGGAAGCCGTAAGTTTCACTGCAGTGTGGTCTATCGATCCTAAGGTACAGCAGTGCGAGGCAGGTCAGTGAACAAGTCATGTTTGCAATTCTTTGCCTCTTGCAGCTGCTGTTACTTCAATATGAAACAGCGAAAGCTTCTTCCTCCTTTTCCATCTGTTATCATACTACTATCTGTTGTTCCTTCAAGAAGCAGTGTGTTTACTTAGTTGACAAATACTCACTGAGGTCAGACCACAAAGCAGGCATTCATTGGCCTAGGGGCTGAGATATGCTGATAGTTCAACACATCCTGTGGGAAATTTCCCAGAATAAGTAGTCTAATCAACCCCCCCTCCACTGTGCACCCTGGGCCAGCATGCATTGTGGAGTACACTACAATGCATTTTTCTTTAATTCAGATGGTTTTCTTCCCCCTACTGGACTGTGAGTTTTGTTATCCAAATAAATTAGAGAAAACTGAATTAACTAGTAAAGTATATGACTTGTCTGACTTTTTTTTTTTTTACCTGTCTGACTAGTCAAGGTCTAGTTAGAACATGAAAGAGACTCGAATGTCCACAAGTGAACAAAAAGGCCCACTGAACCCCCGAGAAAACTAGAAGGGCCTAGGTCTGGGAATCAGATAGGCAGATTTGAAAGTATCCTTTCTCCTTCCTGTTCCATGGCCCTGAATAAACTTCTTAATTTTGTCTCATGTAAACTGTAGCGTACACATGATCTACAGCTGCATAACAAATTACACCAAATTTAGTGATTGAAAACAGCATTTGTTAAGTCTCAGTTTCTACGAGTCAGGAATCCAAAGGCAACTTGGCTGGGTGATTGAGGCGCGAGATGTCTTCCGAGGCTACACTCCAATTGCTGCCTGGGGCTGCAGCCGTTTTGAGGCCCGATGGGGTCAGGTCTGCTCGCAGGTTCACTGATGTGCTGTGGGCAGGCCTCAGAAGATCCATTTGCAAATGCAGGGAAGTGTCAAATTTTCCCATGAAAGTTTGATACTTTGAGTTTGTAAAACAAACTGATAACAAGGAAAAAGGCTTACGAATTTTATCACATGCACACATGTGCATGGAAGTCATACAAAATATAAAAACTGAAAGAAATGTCCAGATGGTTGATGTTTTCATACCATCTTGAGGTTACAGAAAGAATGGGAGCTCGACGCATGGCCAAAAATAAGTTGTGTTGATAAATCAGATTACACTGGCAAGGTGGGTGGTGGGAGGGGGAGAAGGAGAGCCCCGGCTAGCAAAGGTGGTCTTGCTGCGTAGCTGAAACCTCACAGGTAGCAGCCCTAAAGAGAATAGGTGGTAAATGCTCCCTTCAGCCCTTCAACGTGTGGGACTCAGTTAATCTTCCTCGGCTAATCTTCCCTAGATCTGAACACGGGAGGCCTCAGAGAAAGCCTGGCTGCATCAGTGCAGGTTTTCTCTACAGATGCAAATTTCCCCCGTGACAGGCAGCTTTGCAGAGCTGCTTGCTGGCTCTCTGAACAGCCATCCCAAAATACGCCAAAGAAGTATATTTTGGAGTGAAATATTTTAGTTTCCTCCTCAAGCTTACCCTTAGGAGCTTCTCCAGCAGGCTGCCAGGAGAGAGCAAGAGAGAACACCCGAGATAGAGAGCACAGACTTTTATAATCTGATATTAAGGATTATCTTAGAGGTTGCTTGTCACATGACATTAAAAATAAATAATTTTTTCTTTGCAAGACTGTGATGGCAATTAAATGAGATAATATGCCTTAAATACTTAGCAGAGTGTTGAGAAGCTACTTAACAAATTCCTTTTCCTTCCATACTGACTCAAGACCTATAGCTATGAGGAACCTCAGTCCATAGAGTCATAAAAGTTAAGGATGAATTTGTGCAGTTGGAGGACTTTTATAAAATTTATTATATTTCCAGTAATGGAGGTGAGTTAATCAGTTAGAATTATAATATTTTTCATTCTCAGAGTTATGAAAGTTAAACCTCGATACTCCTTATTCGAAGAAGAAAAATGTGAGCTGGTGCTGGGCTGTTTCTCTTAAATTGGTGAGGTGTTTTTGAGTACAGAATCCAGTAGGCCTCAGGTCAAAAATGCAGTTTTAATACAGTGCAGGCCCCAGAGGCACTTGGTTCTAAAGAATACAGGTGCTGCCTGTATTATTAAGCACATGCCAGTCCATTAAAACGCATTTGTAACCGAGAGAGAGAGGCTGGTAAAAGCTGCCGCCTTATCCAGCTATGGAGAGGAAAAAAATCATCGGTTATTTCAGACTTCTCTCTCAAACACCGAAACAAGTAAGGAACAAGGAAGCTTTAAAAATGTGCAGCCTGCGTTCCTGAAGTTTGTCTTAGAAAACTCTTACATAATTCTCTTCCCAAGGAGAATTTCCTGCATTTAGAAAAATTTGAACTTTCTTAATTTTTCTTTGAAATGGATCAAGATTTTTTATTTTCTGGTTATTTTCCTCCTTGGGGAGAGGAGTGACAAACACATAATCAAAGAAAAATAGCTTTCCCCTCTGTTACTTTTCTGAGGAAACTTGTTTCAAAGTACTTGAGATTATATTGACTTTATAAGAGACGAAAATCCCATATGAATAATGAAAAATAATGACAACTGTCCCAATAATTGTTGAGGGCCAGAGGGGCTACCCTTGACACATGGGATGTCACATAAAACAGAACATACATAGCGCCATGTCTTGTTAATGGGTCAGGGAATCCAGATAGTCAAAGATTTATTTCAGACTCGCTCAGGAGTTTCTAACGTCCTGGATCTGAAGGAGAAGGTAATTCCCGTGGAAAGGGCAGCGCACCGATGCCAGGCACCCGCAGCCTGTTTTCAGAGCTTGGCACAGTGCGCCTGACTTTCTAGGAAGAAACTGTCAGTTGCTTCCCACTTTTCATAAGATACCATGTGCCATGGGGCCTCTCACAATGGTCATATGGTCTCTCAAAATCCACACGTGCTCATTGAACAACAGATACCACATTCTATTTTTTAATGAGGGACATGGCTGTCATTTTAAACGCTTTTCAAGAGATGCTTAGCATGGAGATGGGCATGGCTCAAAGAAGTCTGAATTACTAAGAAAACAGGGCATTTGTAAAGCTAAAGGAGACTACCTGGTTTTTTTTCTTCAGAGGAATTAGGCAGAATGTTTTGAATGTCATGTGAAACGTTAAGCAAACTAAAGAGAAAACTGCCACTACTATAATTATTTTGAAAGTGATCTGACATTTCAATGTTATTTTTATTTTTTTGATGGGAGAGTGTAAGGCAGTAAGAATAGGAAGAAAGAGGGCTTCAGTTTATTTTTTTTTTATTTTCTGTTGTCATACTTCTCAAATGTCAGCGCAGAGAGCCTGAACTCAAGGTTTAGCGGTGGACTGGGGCTCTAGCCCAGCTGTGCTGAGTAGATGCAGGGTATGAGTAGGTCTGGTTCCATTAGACCTCTTTTGCTATAGAAGGTTGGTCTAGAATCACTGAAGCCCCTTCTAGTCCTTTCTACGAGTTCTTGAAAGAAAACAGGTCAACCCTGCACATTATTATCTTCCAGAAAATAATCAACCTAAAAGTCTTCTTTTGAAAACGGGGCAAGTGACTTTGACTGGGAGGACCCAGAGCCAAGCCCTCGCCAAAGGCCATGATTCTCAACTCCCAAAATTCTGCTGTGTTTTGTGAAGGAAAAAAAGTAAACTTGGCCTCTTTCATGTCACGATTTTTGTGAATGAGATGCCTTGCATGTCCCAGAAAGGTCATACTTAAGACTTAAAGTGACCTGTAGAGAATTAGGAGCCAAATATCCAAATCTGAAAGGGTTTTTTTTTGGGGGGGGGTAACCTTTAAAACACCCTAGAATTGCGTGTGGGGAGGGGTTTGGTGGAGGGGTTATCATAATATGTAGAGTCTTCAAATTTGTTAACAGAGGGACAGTTGCAGGTGCTGAAGCTATTTCATGTAGAGAGCAAACAGGGGCATGGTAAGGATCTTTGGATATGGGGCAGGCTTTCTGACAGATGAGGATCTGCAAATGTTTATGTCCCTTCGGAAAGCAGAGAAAGTGGCAGGGAGGCCAAATGACAGAGAGACCGCCCTGCATTTTCATTGGAGAATCTTTTCCCCAGAGATTCCCAATTGTGCAGCGCACTGCCTTGAAGTCACCAAGGGCATCAAATCCAAACTGGAATTTTCAGGATGAATGGATGTGTCTATTCTTTAAAGACATGGTCTCAGCACAATCGAATGAAATCCGGAAGAAAAAGCTGGGAGAATCTATACTGAGAGGTCTCAGCCCAGCAGCCAAGCACCACTTAATGACCATAAGCTGCAAAGACGTAGGTGAGAGCCAGTCACCTGGAACAGAGCAGAATCCCAGGGTGAAAGGAATCATGGCTACAAAGATGCAGAAATCAAGCAGATGCCATCACAATTCTTTTAGCTGAGGCAAATGGCTTGTTGGAGACACCATCGCAGCTCATCCCTTTTAATTCTGAGGAGCGAGCAGTAGCGTTTGTCATGTTTCTTTTACTGCCTTATAATTTTTCATTAGTTCCATAATTTCTTGAATAGTATTATCGAAAAGTCTTTCCAAAGATATCAGTTCAGCTGTCCATTCCATCAGTCATGGGTTTTCTGAGTTCTGTAGGCTGCCGTGACGAGCTTGTTCTTTCTCTGGCTCAGGACATGGTGAGACTCTGGTGGCAGAGCCTTGGATGGGCAGCCAGAATGGGTGCTTACTTGGTGGTTACTTAACATCAACTGCATTTACATTAAATAAGTCATCCTGCAGCTGTGGCAAACACCACCCCACTTATCTTTTGGAATTTATCTCAGTTGGTATTTTCTCCAGAAACCGTTCCGAGGCAGGCTGGGTGCCCTGTTTTCTGGTCTTCTAGTTCTTCTCTTTGTAGCATTTGCCCTAAGTGTGTGTATAAATGTCTGCATTAGTCTGCTCAGGCTACTGTAACAAAATACCACAGACTAAGTGGCTTAAACAACAGAAATGCATTTCCTCACAGTTCTGGAGGCTAAAAGTCTAAGATGAAGGTGTTGGCAGGTTTGATTTCTTTTGAGGGCCTCTCTCTTGGCTTGTGTGTCAGTGGCCACCTGCTCCCTGTGTCCTCACACGGTCCTCCCTCTGTGCGTGTCTCTCGCACGAGCCACTGCCTAGTGAATAAACTAGTGCAGTTGACCTCCAAAACGTTTCGGAAGGATATGCCTTTAACAAGGAAAGAAGAGTTAGTAGTGATTTTTAACAGTCACGTAACAACAATTATGTGCTGCACAATGTGTCAAACTCAGGAACGAGTTATCCTCAGAGGAAGCACTAATTAGACAAAGGGCAGTGGGGCTCCCAGAGGTAGGGAGACGGCCTGAGAGAGACAGCGAGCCGCATCGTGCAGGAGAGCAGTGCCCACCCCGATTAGTGCAGGCGGCCAGATGGTTATAGGCTACAGCCCTGCAATTAACAGAGCTGCTCCCCAAACAGTCCCTTTTTCATATGAGTCATTTGTAGCCAGCCGCCATCTGCACGTCAAGCAAACATGACGAGTCTGTGAGCTCCATCCTCTGCTTCAATTAAGTTGTCATTAATGCCTCCGTGTTTGAGCTAAGATAATGTTGATGAGAAAATCCCATTAGCGAGGGCAAATAAATAGATAGCCCCAGGGCCACAGCTGTCACAACAAGCTGTCTGGCTGAGCACAGAGTTCGAGTTTCAGAAGACAGAAATATGATGAAGCATTGCATTTTATGGGGACCTGTGAAATATAATTGGCTGAACTTCAAGATACCAAGCAAAGGTTGGGGATGTTTACCAAAGTAGTGATCTTGGGCATCTGCAGCTTTTTCAGGCTTGGGTAATGACAACAGAAGCATTTTATTTATTAACTTACTCTTCTTTTTCTATCTTACTCAAAAAAGAAATTGAGAGAGCTTGATTTTTATTATTATAGCAGATTAATCTGCTAGTCAAGCCTGCTGTTACTTCCCTTGCTCTTCCATATTTTCTATTTTGATGATTCTTTTATATAGTTGACTTTGCTTCCACCTAATTCAGGAAACTTTTGGAGTGTCGACTCTGCACTGGGCACCGGGGTTGGACCTGGGGATGGAGGCACTGCCCTTCACCTTGTAGGCACTGTTGGCAGGGACAGGAAAGAGGCATTTGTAATGCAATAGGACACATGCTCAGGACTCTGGAAAAGCACAGAGAAGAGGCAACAGGATGGGTAAGAAAGAGAAGACTTTCTAGAAGAGGGGACAATACAGTTTGGTTCTGAAGAATGAATAGAATTTGGCCAAATAGGGAAGAAAAGGATAATCCAATTAGAGAAGAGAAACAGGAGGAGAACCAGGGGTGTAAGACTCCCTGGGGGCTTAGTGTGCCTGAGTCACAGAGTGCACAGTAGGATGGACAAAAGGTGAGACAGCATATTGGTCAGGGACCACACAGTTTGAGCTGTATCTTGAAGAGAATAGGAAAACATCTCTCTGGAGTTTAGTTTAATTTTTAACATTAGATATTTGATCTGAGCATTCAAGTCTGTGTCAGGGAAACGACCCCTTCTCCATCAACCACAAATGTGTCACAACTTCCTGTCGGACTCCAGTGGATGGAAACCCAGATGTTTTGTCTTTATACCCTGATAGCGGGTTTTTAGGATCCAGGTTACCTTGAAATATGAGCCAGGCTTTAACAACCAGGAGAGGTTTAACCTGTGATTTATGGCCAATGGTCATGAGACGGCCCTGCTGCTGACACTTGGCAGTGGAGATTCAGCTGGTTTGATGCTCAATCAATCAATGAGCATTTGGAGAGGGCAGGACATTGCCCCGCTGATGCTGAGGGGGATAACCAAACATGACTCAGATTCTGACCCCCAGGAACTTGTAATCCCACTGGGGAGATGAGACTCACATAGATGAATTGTTAATTAATATCAACAGGCAGTAAATAATATGAATGAAATAAGTAGATCAGACAGTGGATGTGACAGGAATTTAGAAGGAAAAATTGCTTTGCACTAGTCTAGTCAAGGAAAGCCTGCTTCGTTCATTTCCTGATTTAGTAGCTTATTCATTTATTCTCTCAATCAATCATTCCCTATTCTTTATGCCCTCCACTGTGCTGGGTGACTGTGATAGAAAGTCAAAAAACAGCGGCTGTCTGTCTGTACAGTTTTGGAGAGGCTGTGCCAAGGCAAACACTGGGCCTTGGAGGACTGGGGGATGCATTCGAATAGTGCGAACTGCACAGTGTACACGTAAAGCAGAGGCTGGGAGCAGAAGCACCAATTTGCTAAATGTGTTCACTTGGAGCATAATGAATACACTAGTCTAGCTGGAGCAGGGAATTTATGTAGGCATATTGGGAAATAAGGTTGAAAGGACAGAAAGAAACTTGGTTACAGAAAGAATAGCAGCGCGAGTTGCACTCTTGGCTCCATGAGCCGTTGGAGGGGTATTTGCTGTGAAATTAACAATAGCATTGCGCTTTAGATAGTTTGATCTATCAAGGCGTCTGTCCTCTACCAGAAAGAGGCAGGAGGCTGGGGAAAGAGGGAGGCAGTTCTGAAAATTCCCAGCTGTAAGGATAAGGAGTAAAATAAAAAGGAATTTGAAGAAATATGAGAATTTAATATTTAGAGAAGAATTAATAGACTTTGATAATCGATGAATTATCATAATTGATGAATAAATGGAGTCCAAGAAAAACATAACTCAGGCTCTAAATTGTAGCATAATGGTGCTAGTAATTATAATATTCTCTTTTACTATGTGATTGACATTTAAGACCACCTTATTCAATTATTTATATATTCCCCACTTTGTTCTTACAAAAATTAAAACTACCTTTGAACTTTTAAATAAGGGTAGATATGAGAGGACATAGAAAAACGGCTGAATTGTGTGTTCTGGAGAAGACAGAGCCTAGAAACTTCTAAGTCAAGCTTATTGATTCTGTTTCTGTTTTACAGATGAGGTAACAGATTTAGAAAAATTAAGATATCTGTCTAAATTCCTAGAAATTATAAGTGACAGGGCCTTGAGCAAGGGGTAACAGGCAAATAAAGGCAACAAGGAAATATGTCACAAGTTATTTACAGGGTAGGAAATAGTCTTTGGGGACTCTATGCTGGCCTGGGCTGTATCTCTGCGTGTGGGCGTGTGGCTGGGACGGCTTCGTCTGGTTGTGGTTGGATCTTTGCGTGTGTGTGTGTGTGTGTGTGTGTGTGTGTGTGTGTGTGTGCATCTCTGCGTGGCTGTGATGGTTTAGTCTAGTCATGGCTGATGCTTAAGGCTCCTGGACAGTCACTCGGTTTCAACAGTTCATTAACACCATGTGACACAGATTATGATCGTGCCTTTCCTTCTGTCTTCAAAACATAAAGACAGACACTAAAATAAGATGAAGATTAAAGTTCAAAGATCTGTTAGGAATTTGACCGAGGAATTGGAGAGAGAAAGAGAGGAGCAATTGAGAGCCAGAATGCAAGATGTATACTACAAGACACCCCACCTCCACCAAAGTAAAATCAAAGTAATAAAATGTGGCTTAGTGTTCTAAGGTCAGACCTAAGTAGACTTCCTGAGAAACAAAAGTTCAATCTTACTGTAATTCTTGTCAGAAGCTAGATGATCCACAAAAGGACAGGACTAAGTCTGAAGTCAGTATTGTTAAAAGCAAAGTTGTCCGGTGGGAATGTAAACCAGCACAGCTGCTTTGGAAAGAGTCTGGCGATTCCCCAAAGGGTGAAGTATAGAGTTACCATATGACCTGGCAACTGCACTCTTAGGTGTCTAAGAAGATTGGAAATATATGTCCATACAGAAACATGTACACAAATGTTCACAGTAGCATTATTCACAATAATGCCCCAAAGTGGAAACAACCTAAATATCCACCAACAGGTGATGGATGAACCAAATGTGGTATATCCATATCATGGAACATTATTCAGCTACACAAATATTCCAGTTCATGCTACGTGGATAAACCTCGAAAACATTATGCTAAGCGAGAGAAGCCAGTCACAAAATGGTGCCTATCATATAATTTCATTTATATGAAATGCCAAGAATAGGGAAATCCATAGAGGTGCCAAGTGGATTAGTGGTTGTCCAGGGCTGGAGGTGAGGGCATAAGGAGATGGGGTGATGAGAGATGAAGGTTACAGAGGGCATTTGGGTGGTGACAGAATGTTTTAAAATTGATTGTGGTGATTGTATTACCCTGAATCTACTGAAAACCTTTGAGCTGCACACTTTAAAACAGATGAAATGTATGGTACGTGAATTTTATCCCAATAAAGCTATTACCAAAATAACAATAACAAAAGCAAAGTTGAATTCGGCACCAAAAAATAAAACTTTGCAGAGCTCCTTGGTCATCCAAGCGATTCCAGAAGCAGGGCGGGACTGGCTTTGAGGGCGCTGCAACAGGAGGGGCGCAGCCCGCATGCCTGACACCTCCCTTGGAACACGGGCTCTGCCGCTGAGTAGCCGTAGGACCCTGTGTAGCCGCTCCGTCCTCCTCTGCTACGTCTATAACAGGAGGACGATAAATGTGAACTCCAGGACTATTGCAAAAATTAGAAATTATATATTTAAAGTGCCTGGCACATTGTAGCCATTCAATATTGGTAGTGGGTATTATTGGCTATTTTTACAATTGGGCTGTGTTTCAAAGGTTCATTTGCAAGTTCAGTTGTAAAGACGGAAAATGTCATTTTTATTTATAGAGAAAACTTTCCAGGCCTTGGTATGATTCTTAGGTAAGCACAGGACACCCTATATAACTCTTTCCCTTTAAGAAATCTTTTGTACTGATGTCCTAGGCTCGATTCTGGGGCCTGGGAAAAGCCAAGAGAACAAAAGTGGAAAAGGTTGGACATTTTTTCTGTCCTTCATTTCAGTTTAAACAGTTTTTTTAAGAGATTATGAAAATTGTACATTATTTAAAAAACTTTGAAAATGTCAGTACTGTATGGATGAAAAAAACAAAAATAATCCGTGATGCTATCATTCTACATCATTCTAGTGTTAATTTTTAACAGAAAATTTCTTTCGGTGTTAATTTTTAACAGAATAGGAATCGTGCAGCCTATACTATTTGGCTGGAGTTTTTCTCTTATTGGGATATCAGTGGCATTTTTGGACAGTATGAATTTTAATGACTACATTATTATTCTTTATTAAGAGTACTCCGTATTTGATTTAGCTAACCTGCTACTATTGAAAATATTGGCAGCTGTGAATTTTTGTTATTGTATATAACAGTGTCATGAACTATCTGCACCAGAAATCTTGGGTGAAGCTCTGTTACTATTTTAGGATTAGTTTTTCAGAATAAAATTCATGGGTAATGAGGTACGACATTCTTAGGATTTTTGATACCTATCGGTATATTGCCTTCAAAAAAGAATGTACAAACTTAGGCTGCTAGAGCAACATATGAAATTGTCTGTTTCCCTCTGTACCCGCTAACATTGAATATAATCAGTTTTTATTCTTTGCTGCTCTGGGAGATGGCAAATAATACCTGACATCCCTCGAAAGTTCAGAAATGTTCTGTTTGTCATCATCCAACTCTCTATCCAGAACCCGAATTCCATCTTTCAAGTGTCGACCCCTAAATCACGTGGGTGCTTACTTCCCAGGGTGCCCTTAAGACCCTGCTTTTCTACCCCAGGGGCTTTTCCCCATCATGATGTCCCTGGCCTCAAAGGTGTTACTTTCCTGTTCTCCTAATTGGTCATGTCTATTCTTTCAAAGCTATTTATCTCAGAGAGGTTTAGGAGGAAAGCAATCTGATAGAGTGCACTCTCCCTAATTTGCGAATAATTAATAGCACTTCAACTTGTACCTTTAAAAGAGTATTCTTAATAACCAAACCTTGGAGAATCTCTGGGGTTGCTTTTGGGGTCCATTAACAGAATGAATTGGTGAAGAGTGCCCAGGTGGAAAGCAAAGATTTTTCGAAGTGAAGGTACTACTTTACTTGCCTTGGAATGGATGCTGGGGTCAGGTGCCCTAAACTAGCCAGGTTTTCCTAGCTTCTTTCCTTTCTCTTCTGAAACGTCTAATAGAGTAGTACCCAACCCTGGCTGCACAGCTGAATTCCCAGGGATCTTTGAACCTTCCAAGGCCTGGGGCCACCCGCAGAAATCTGACTTAATTAACCTGCTGTGGGCCCAGTGTTGTGTATTTTCAAAAGCTTCCCAGGTGACACCGGCATCAAAAACTATTATTCTAATAATTCTCTTCCACAGAGCTAAGCTTTTCATATAACACCCCCACCCCTGCAGGCAAAGGTAGGGAAAGGTCAACTCAAAGAAAAGCAGACCAAAGGGGGAAAAAAAAAAAAAAGAAAAGGAGAGGAGAAGAGAAGAGAGGGGAGGGGACCAGAGGGGAGAGGATGGCAGGGGAGGGGAAAAGAGAAAAGAAGAAGAGAAGAGAGAGAAGAGGAGAGGAGAGGAGAGGAGAGGAGAGGAGAGGAGAAGAGACCAACCCAGCAAACCCTCATGAAGTAAAAACTTTAAAGACAGAGACACAGACGGTGATGTGGGACAGGGACCGGACCACAACCGGAGCAGGGAAGCTGGTTCTGGAGACTCACAGGAGCAGCCCCTTCTCCCAGCCAGCTTCATCTGTAAAATGCTGCTAGATCTCTGATTAGAGGGGCAGCTCCCTGTGGCCTCTGAGTATCTTTCTTCTCTACTGCATCCCTGATGCCTCGCAGGGTGCTTGGCCCTTAGGGACTATTTAGACCCTATAATGCTGAACTAGTTATTAACTCCCTTCCAGCCCAAACAGTCTAGAGTTTACCTGCAAATGCTGGCCCATATGTTATGCAGATATATTCAAATGAGTATGCAAATGAAAGTAAAAGTAAAGACTTACAATTGACTGTGCTCCCCAAATACCCAAAAGAAGTCAAATGTCCCTCACCAAGAAACACCTGACAGAGCCTCTTCCTCATTAGCAGAGTCCCTGTGGCCAGGACCCAAACCCTGTCTGAAGACAACTGCCTTTGGGAGAAAGTGGGGCCACCAGGCTGAGCGGCCTGTGGGTTCTCCCCTCTACCCCAAGCAGATGTTCCCGGCTGCAGGGAGACTGCTTGCAAGGAGCTGGCTGGAAACACAGGAGGTCTCCTGCATCTGGCCGCTCTGAGCAGATGGGGCCCAGCTGCCCTGGCCTGGCGCACACGCAGCTGGGCCCATGCCTGGTGTTGTGTTTCTCCCTGGGCAGCTTCCCCAGCCATTCCAGAGCCCCGGGGTCACGTGGTGGTGGTGGTGGCATGGGCACAAGCTCCATACTTGCCACTCTGCTGAGATTGTCGGTGTTTTATTCCCAGCTGGCTTCTTAGTAGGCTCTGCCAAGGCAGGTCTGTTTTGCCTCTACAAATAGCTCTTCGTCCTTTACTTGCTCTCTGTTTTCCCTGCTGCTACTTTAGTGAAGACCCTACCATCCTGTCTCCTGGGCCTCTGCAAGCAATCACCCCACACACACCCCCAACTCCTGCAGTTCTGCCTCCAGCCTGGACTCCTCCCAGCTCTGCAGCGGGAGGATTCTTTGAATCAACACCTCCATCCAGTCATTACCAGGCTAAAGATCCCTCATGGACTCCCAGGCTCCAAAGCAGAGATTTATATCCCTGCTGTACATTAGAGTCACCCAGGGAGCTTTTGAGAACATGCAGGTGCTAGAGCCCATCCCCAGAGATTCTGATGGAATTGGTTTGGGTAAAGTGTTCTCCAGAATCATTTGTCAAAAGACAGTGTAAAACTCCTCTTTAGCTTGGCCTGTAAGGCCCCTGGGCGACTGGGGCCTCTTCCCAGTTACTTCACGTTGTCCTTCCTGCTTTTCATTCCAGATCTCTGGTTCTTTGTACAGGCTCTGTCTGCTGGAACTCTCGCTCTGAATTGCAAACTTTCTCAGTTTCCAAAACTTCCCTTAGCTGTCACCCACTTCTGTGAAACACTCTTGGGACCCTCACATGGCTAGTTAGGCCTTCTTTCTTCCTTCCCGCAGACCGTTCTCTGTTCCACCCGGAATCGCAAGCGTTGTTGTTTACTTGCTTCTTGGTCCACACCCAAGCCAGAACTCGAAAGGCCATGTTCAATCCTCTTTGCATATGTCTCTTCACTTAACTGTGGACCACTCGCGGATAGAGACCGTGGATGCCCATATCCACACTCCCTGTTGCCAGGGACCACTTTGTAGTGGCAGCTTCGTCCCTGTGTTTGAGCTGCCGCTGACTGCTTAGGATTGACACGAACTGTTCTGCATACGCTGCTGTGTTAAGGGTGTTGTTTTCACCAGGGCCTTTCAGGACAATCACTGTCCCCCTTTTGCAGGGGAGGAAACTGAAGCAAAGAGACGGAAGGCAACTCTGTACACAACAGGGCACAGTAAATGACTATTGAATGAAGGGCTGTGTGGCTGCATGCGCTTGTCACAGACAAATCTTTGTGACCGGATTGGTTAATATGACCATGTTTTCTTTAGCAAGTGCTTTGCACTGACATAACCATCTTAACAGGTGATAAATTTTTGGAGAGAGTAGTTGAAATTCTCATGACTAGTTCCCAGTGGCGTTTTCTCAATATGGTAGGTCAGTAATGTGGTGTACACCAAAGACATCAGGGCAGAAGAACAGGACAGAACTGGACATAGCGTCCACTCTTCCCCCAAATGGCTCTAGAAACAGAACTACCTGATCTCATTTGAGCAGTGATACAGAGTAGGGATTATAATATTTACAGGTGACAAAATCAGAGCATAGTTATGGAAAGAGACTGGAAATGAACCTGTCCGTTACCTCTCTCCAACAGGAGGCTGCCTCTGCCTGGCACGCCATTGCAATCTGGCTTTCCTTTTCTACTTTAAAAATAGTTTACTTTTTACTAAAAAATGGGATAAAAGATGTTTTTAGGAAAGTGTGAGAAAACCAAAATTGCTTAAAAGCCCCCTACCCACAGATAAAACTGCTGGTAACATTTCAAGTTTTTTGGGGATTTTTTTGTTTGTTTTCTGTTTTTCTTCTGCATTTATGCATTAATACATCAATATATGCCATGCTTTTGGTTGTAGTATATATGAATTTTGTAACTTTGATTTTGTCTTTAAGCCAAAACTATCAGAAGCACTTTAGGTACTTTAAAAAAAAAGAAGGAAAGGAGAATAGAATCAAGTGGTAAAAGGAGGGAGGAAGATGTCCCTTGTGAAACAGTGGGGGCTTTGGCTCGAGCCCAGCGAAGAGCAGGCCGTGCCCTGGGGATGCGCGTGGACCACAGCAGGCTGGGAAATGAGCCCCTGTCTCCAGACCTCCCCCAATCCATCATCCCTATGCTTGTCCTTCCTGTTTCTCTTGCAGGCAGCAACTTGAATGATGGCTTGTGGCACTCGGTTAGCATCAACGCCAGGAGGAACCGCATCACTCTCACTCTGGATAATGATGCAACATACCCAGCTCAGGACACCACCTGGGTGCAGATTTATTCTGGAAATAGCTACTACTTTGGAGGTAAATTCTCCAAACTTTGAGAGTGAAAATAAATGGGGGAGGGAGAATGCAGCAGGCAATTATTTCACTGTGGTGATTTCACTTTGTCAATTAGACCATTCTCCCAACACATATACACACGCACACACACACACACACACACACACGCACACACCCACCCTCAAGCCCAAAATAGTGAGAAGCAAAATCTCTCACAGCTGTGCAAATATAAATTATCTAGGTCAGTGCTGAGGAAGAAAAGAACTTTAGCTATAAGAGCTGGTGTTACATAACATGTCCAAAGGAGATTTTTGTAGCTATGCCAGGCTCTATGATCGTGTTAGAAAGGAGAAACTCAGCTGAAAACTTAGAGAAAGTGCACCGAGAGTCAGCAGTACCTGCAAGGGGAAAAAATTCAAGTGGAAAGGCACAGCCAGTACCCTCAGCCATCCACGCTACTTTGCTGTCTTGGTCCCCAGTCTTCCCTGGAGGCCCTGCCCGTGGAGTAGGGCAGCCAGCAACCGGGAGGAACTAGAAGGCCCATGAACTTGTAGCTCCACGTGGAGAAGCCAGTTCAGATTCTGCCTTCTCTGATGTTAGGTGGTTCCTGGGAATCTGTCCAATGATGAAAACACAAGGGCAAACAGGTAATGATGAAAGACAAATCATTAGGCCTCTACTGCAGTTTTATCAATGCATATATATTTTATTTAGTTGTTTGATGGCATTTCTTTCATTAAAAATTAATATCTAATTTCCTAGTCAGTTGTTTATACTATAGAAATGATCTCTGAAGAGGATTTAACCTCAGTGGCTGTCTGACCTTGAGCAAGACACTTACAGTCCCTGAATTTCCTTATCTGGCACATGGGGAAATAAGCTCACCTTCAGCATAGCCAGGAGAGTTAAGTGAGAACGAGGTTTAGATGTGCAGCACAGAGCCTGCTACATGGCAGGGGAGGGACCACGTGGCTTCAGCTCCTACAGATATGGGCATGGATCAGGGGCCAGACTACAATTGCCAATTCTTTTTCCATTGGGAAACTGAAGAAACATATTGTATAAAATTATGCCCTGTAGTCTCTTAAATAGGATTTATAAATCATTTCTCTCATACCAAGGGAATGTGGCTAAAGCTTTGAAATAAAAAAGGGACTTGCACAGGTGCAGTGTACATATTGGGGTCTCCTGGAAGGGAAGCAGTGTGGAGCAGTATCTTTGTGGTTTGGTTTTAGGGTGAGGAAGGGCCTCTGTCCTCCACCCCAGTCTTCTCCATGTGCGCAGGGAGAACAAGTTCCTTTAGGAAGGGAATGCACTTCCAGTCTCTGTTAAGGTTTTATGTGTCTTACCTCATTTAATTCATGCAGCAAGTTTGTGAGGTAGGTAATATTATCCCCATTTAGTAGATAATAAGACTGATGTTTGCTCCAATGAAATAATTTGTATGAGGCCGTAGAGCTAGTGAGTAGCAGAGCAAGGGTTCAAATTCAGATCTGTGTTCTCCACCATCCGCTAGTGAAAACAAAGAGATGACAAAAATGCATCATAGAGGCTGCAGAACAAGAGTCTTAGGGCCCCAAAGATATACCTTACAGATGGCATGATTTTGCACCTTACTCAATATTTCAGCAACAAAGAGAAAAAAGGATCTTGAATTTATTTCTGGGAAAATTTTTTTTAGTAATTATGATACAGTAAGCATCTGACATGTCTCAAAGGCAAAATGACTCCCCTCCCCCAGTTGGCGTGTTCTCAGATCTGGGTTTTAAGGAGCACAATGCTAAATAGATGGAGATTTATCTATGATTTGAATAGCGTTTAAACAAATGCCCCACATGTAGACTGTAAACTTAAGGAAGGTGAAAAATGTTTTCAGTAATAGTAGTCAACTTACATAAATTCTCTCTACAGCTTCAATTAGAAGTTGTAGCATCTCTCTTCATTTTATAGTGTGCTTGTGAGCTGTTAACCAGCTGCCGGGCTTCAGCCCGGCAGTGACTGTCTATTAGAGATGGCTGAAATAATTCCCAATTATTTATGGGTTATTGCCATGGTTTCAAGCTTGCATTCCCATATGCTCTGAACCTATTAAAACCATTGGGAAGGAGTTTTTAAGGAGCATAGCACTTATATACCCATGATTCTCTATACTCGTCTTAATGAGAAGTAGATATGCCCTGGTTACAAGCTATGCTAAATCAGTGTAATGTATTTTTTTTAAAAGAACACCCTTTAAAAAAGGTATAGTGTTAACCTTTCACATATGCTATTACAGCGCTGTAACTACGTGTATTTAAACCCTTAGTTCCCTTAACGTCCGGATTTGTTTTGCACACCACTTCAAAATTCCAGTTATGTTCCTGAGTGTACCTTTCTCAGGAACTAAGCCTGTTAATGCCAACAATTAGCCAGACAATTACTCTGCCACCACCCTTAGCCAAAGCATAATGTCCTTTGAAAGTGTAATTCAGAATTGAATTGTGCATTTTGATATGTGTTTCAAGACAGACCCCAAATTCCCAGGTAGTTATAAAATGTTGCTTCCTTGGGATGAGTGAAGGGTACCATGCGAAAGAATAACAAATAGCTTACCAACATAAAGAAAAAAAATCAGAATGAGATAAATGTTATAGTACTGGTATTCCCTTTGCCACACTTTTTATTTTCTCCACTGTGATTGAGTATGCCCTATTTTGTACCCATTCTGTTCCCCTCCCTGAGAACAATAGGCTTTACAATGAAAGGGCGTGCACTGCTGTGAATGAAAAAGCACCAAAATAATTAGACCTCAAGGTCTTCCATCAATAGGTCGCCAGAGCAATGACGGATCATTTCAGTATTCTTCTTCATCTTTTTTCTCTGTCCCACAGGGTGCCCCGAGAATCTCACCGATTCCCAATGTTTAAATCCCATTAAGGCTTTCCAAGGCTGCATGAGGCTCATCTTTATTGATAACCAGCCCAAGGACCTCATTTCAGTTCAGCAAGGTTCCCTGGGGAATTTTAGTGATTTACACATTGATCTGTGTAGCATCAAAGACAGGTAATTATTGTCTCTTCTCCTCTGTTCTCCCACCCCCTTCCCATTCTCACTGTTCTAAATATGAGTTTCTTTAAGCAAAATACTAATCCACCAACATTAGCCACATTAGACATAATTGAGTTGCCTAATGGAAAATATTTCTGAAAGGATTTCAGGCCCAGAGAAAAATGGTTTAAATTAGTTGAGTCTCTCTTCATGTTGACTTGCAGTAAATGGGATATGCAAATTAAATCAAAATACAAATTTGTGAAAGGATTAAAATTTTATGCATAAACAACATTTGATTACTTTGAAGTTAAGAGTAAAGCAAAACAGAGGAAGGAATTACTTCTCTCCTAAACCATTTCGTTCTTCACTGCAGTGGGTATCCCTCTAACACAGGCAGGTGAGCATCAGACCCTCGGGGAGACCTACGACAGAGGTTTAGGCTGTCTCCAATGGCACACAGCGAACACCCACCCACTGCTTCTGTGGCCCAGAGGACACTGGACCCTGGCTAGAGAGAATCGGCAACCCATACGTCTAACAAAACTCAGTTTCTCTCTCTATTTCTACTGGAGTCTGCCTCCTCTTTTATTATTAATAGAAGTTTCTAAATGCAAGAACATACTGCAGAAAGCCAAAGAGGATGGATTTGGAATTTTCAGCAAGGTTTACCATGTTCCCCATGTTTCTTCTCCAGAGCCTACCTCCTTCATTCTAATTCTGCTCACCCCAGGCAAAATATTATTTATCAAATAACGATATCTTGCCTATGTGTTGGTGACATAGGGCCCCTTCTCCTGTTTCACCAGGAGTATATTAGCCATTACGATAAAGTGAGATGAATGACCAAGAAATGCACCTGTAATTGTTGGACACACGGCAACAGCAACTTAGTCTGGCCTGGAGAATGAGGTCAGGAAGGATTCAGGAGGTGCTGCTGAGTCTAGTCTTGGAGGAGGAGGCACAGGCAGCTTGGGTGAGGTGGGGAGGGTGAGGGAGACTAGTGGTACATTGCACAGAAACAGGAGAGAGCAGGGCTTGCAAGTATTTCATCAATTCAAAATACTTTTTTTTTGGCATTCAAAATATCTAATATTGGGATACAGTTTGCCATTGATAGTGTATAATAGTTTAATTGGCAGCATTTATTTTTCTCAGTGGCATATAAACTAATGGTATGTTTTACAGTTAATGGATGGAATTCATTCCAGTCTTAGATGGAATAAAACACGGCTCAATAGAGATGGTAGGTCGGTGTGGGTGGCACACATGGTGTGAACATGGCCAGAGACGTGGGCCAGGACCAATCATGGAGAACTTTGTGTGCCAGTGAAATTTGCCTTCATGTTCTCAGAAAGAATCAGCAAGAAAGGTGATCAGATTTGTCTAGTAGAAAGAGTATTCAGAAAAAATGAGAACGATGGATTGGAAGAGAGCTAACACACAGCCAGGGAGGCGATGCCCTGGTCCAGGAGAGGAAAGGTGGGTAGTAGTGGGTGCCTCACTGAGCGATACAGAGATCAGCTGTGCAGAATTTAGTGTCCGCTAATGCTGGCAATGACGAATATAATCTGGTGGAACTTTATACACCTGTTTCTCTTTTAACACCACCACACACGGGATCAGCAGCACATCACACGGACTTCTTGGCTCTTCTGTTTCATTATTTTTGTATTTGATCAGCTGGAAAAGTGGCTAATAACATGTGTGCTTCATTAAAATGTATCAGTTTAGAGACCTTAGAATAAAGGTGTTCCAGGGAATGGTGGCCATCCCTATAGTGTCCAGGAATGGTGAGGAGGAAGCACGCTCCTTCCTCAGCCAGCACAGCCTTGTGTGAAGTGTGGATCAATACAGGGAATATTTGTCAATAAGTGTCTCTTATGCTACCTTAATTTCTAATCAAGGAAGCTCTCGTTATTTTCGATTACATGAAAGTCATTGCCATCTACACCGCATCATTACTTTTGTGTAATTGTAGTCTTCTGTAATTGTATTACATACAATTGTGTTTTGGTTAATTGTGTAATAAGGGATTATGTTTGGTTTAGTGGGTAAATGGTACGTTTTTCTTGATTTACCAGACATTGTCTTAACAGAAGGGAAAGCTGTAGCAAAAGGCTTTGCTTGACTTATTATTTCTTGAACTTATATTTAACATTAATTGGAAAGAGGTGGGGGTTAGAAGGGCAGATGATTTCTGAGTCTGGTGTTTATTTTTAATGTGTTAATTGATGTGAACTTGATTTCAGGGAAAGTACAAAGTCTTTGCCTTCAAGGAGCTTGCTATTTCTTAGGGAGGGAGGCAAAATGGCCTGGCTATGGTTTTCCTTACCTGTGCTGCTGTCTGCAAAGTCCACAGAGGATATCTGAGCAGCTCTTCGTACTCCCACGTTCCTCCCCTGCCATGGCCTCCCCAGGTACAGAGACCCAGACCTCTGTCCCACCCCTCCGTGGTTGCCCCGTCCCACCCCTCCTTTTCCTTCCTTGACGTGAAGTGGGATCCAACCCTCTCAGCTTCCTTTTCTTGCTTACCCCAACTGGGCATCTTACACATCTTAAGGGTCTTAGTTTTGGTCACGTAGGGAAATCAGATTTGAGAAATCCAGGATAGCGTTCATACCAGAGGCACTAAAGTTCCAAAATTTTATGCTCTCCTTCTTGTGGGGATCCTTTAAGCAGGTTCTCTTAGAGATGGTGCCTAGATACCCTGGTGCCTGTTGTCCAACTTGCATGGTTTACAAGCTACCTTTGACACATCACCTTGAGTAAAAGCTGGGAGCTCCCTTTCTAAGGGATTAAGGAACTTTAACCAATTTGTATCCCAGTGATGGGCAAATTACCAAGTCATATGGCTTCTGGGAAAAACTGGCTTGCCCATAGCTCTGGTAGCATGGGAAGTGTTGGCATTAGGCAGCAACAGTTCACAGCAGTGGCGGGGCAAGAACAGGATGGGACAAGGAGGCAACTGGGATTGCAATGGAGCATTTCCGGCAGACCCCAGTCCCTTTCTATAGTCTTTCTAAACCCCTAAGACACAATGTGTAGCCACTGCCCCTTTTCTGCATGCCAGCCCCCCAGCCTCATGTTCTTATACCTCAAGCCTCTGCTCTTCATAAGCTACATCTACACACTCATCCCTTGGACTTGAAGTAGGCAAGACGCGATAGTCTAAGCTATTGTACGGAAAAGTCACCTTCGATAACTGCTTCATTTGGCGAACAACTGTTTGTCACAGCCTCTGTGGTTCAAGCTCATAGATAGGCATTGAGTGAGTGAGCAAAGCTGACTTCTGTGCATCCCTGAGTAGGGTAGGAGGCCGCAGCAGCTGTAGAACTCTGGGAGGACAGACACACTGATGTCTCTCCTTTCTGAAAGGGGAAATTGAAACCCAGAGGTTCATGTCAGCTTTCCTAAGGTCACACAGTGTTGTAGTTGCAGTCAAGAGTTGAACATTGCCAGTGTTCTCTCCCATGTACTATCCAGCAGACAGGTACTGATCTGGAAATACAGTCACTGTGTGTCTGCAGCTCTCAATATGTAACCCTCGCTTCTGCTCAACCAGGTAGCATTTCAAGCATATGCAATATATAAGATTCTTTGTATACCTTGTGTGTCTAATGCAATTCCGTTTAAAAGGGGGACATTCAAAGTGGTGTGTAATGTCAGCCAGGGTCTGAGTGAAACAAGGAGTGCCAGGTCCAGAGGTGTCTCTTCCCAGCATCCTTGTGGATGAGTTCCAGTCAGTTCCAGAAGCCGTGTCCAGTCCTGCAGGGTTCAAGGTCCAGGGCAGGAGAGAGAGATTACCAAATGCTGTCCCAGAAATTGAATAGGAAATGGGATCCAAGGTGTGAAGCCAAACCAGGAGGGGAAAACAGGGATGCTGATGAGTCAGCTGCTTGAGGTGGGTGGGAAGTGGAGTCATACCTGGGAAAATTCCCAAATCTCAGTGCAGGTGGCAGCAGCTTTGACAGTCAGTAGGGCACATGTAATCCCAGCTCATCACTTACCAGCTTGACATATGACACTGGTTATTTAACCTTTTGTCCATGTTTCCTCTTCTGCAAAACCAGGATCATAAAACCTACCTTTGTGCTCCAAGTTACATGAGAAAGTGTGAGAAGTCGGGTGCTCAGCTGTCTAGTACACAGTAGATACTCAGTGATTGTCACCGTGGGAACTCTGTTACTGAAAGGTTTGCCAACTCTCTAATGTCCATGAGGAGAGGAAGGCTTAGGTCTCCTTCTGACACCCTCAACTCCCACCATTGCAAGTGATCCGCAGCAGTGTCCGGGGTGATCCCCATAGAAATACTCTTCATGTGCCCTGGAATAAGTCACTCTGGGACTCCTCTGGGGCTTTTATTTGCTCTTGACCAAAGGACCTGCCCTTCTGGGCTACTAGCCACTGCCAAGAAAGCAACTAATGGGAAGAAAAGCCAAGGTTGTGGTCTTCAGATTTTCCTAAAGCACTGATCATGGGGCCAGGAGTAGGGCAAACCTAGAGAGAAAAATTTTAGGAGGCCCTTACTTCCACGTTCATGCGCACAATGACTGCCTTTGCAGACGCCTCGGTGTAGGGGCCTCCTTAAATTTTTCAGGCAAATTTGAGTGTGTCAGAAGGGCCTGTTACAACACAAATTTTAGGGGCATAGAGCCTGAGAATTTGCAATTCTAACAAATTCCTGGGTGATGCTTCTGTTGTGGGACTGGCTTAATGGCTACACTTTGAGAACCACTGCCTTCAAGCTTCCAATTCTGGCGGTGGGATTGTGTGGAGTCTGCAGAGGTGATGAGGATGTGGGAGAGGGATGGTCCCTGCCCCGCCCAGAACTCCTGGCCAGAGTCTCCCAGGGTCTCCGAAAAGTTCTAGCAACTCTCTCTCAATGTCCCTCTCCCCAAAGGGTGTTGAAATCAGTCCCAAGAACACTGACTGGGGCACTGACTTTCTTCTCCCTCCAGGGTGCCCTGGTCTTTGTCATTCAGCTCTTCTCCTGCTTCCTACTACAAACAAAACCTTTGTGAATAAAAATGGGAATGAGCAGATCCTCTGGTGTGTCTAAGAGAGGGGATATTTTGGTTGGAGGTGAGTGGAATGTGGTTTTGGAACCTTTCAGCTGGTAACAAGCATAAACTTTAAAAAAAATAAAATAAATAAGGAAAGTCACTCCCTAGGCCTGCTGAAAGTCATGGCTTGATCTTTCCTTCTACACAAACTCCACAGCTGTGGGGGGTGCCAATATAATGGAAGTAGCTTCACCTCCCCCAAATATTGCCTACATACCTTTATAAAGATTGATAAACACTGATTTCACATGACCTTCTGGTGCTCAGCAAAGGGCTTTGGTGGCCACATGGCCCATTCCCTGCAAACCTCCCTCATAAAGTGATGCTACTCAGGAGGGTCCCAGGAGACCATCCTAGCCTGGTTCTGCACAGGGGGAAAGGGACGTCATGTAGAGGTGACAGAGCCAGCTACAGAAGCAGGGGCTGTGCTCCCGTGGTCTTTGCTATAGCATCCTATGGAGGGCTTTTGCGCTTATCCTTTCTAAATGAAACATTTTACTTTTTCCAAAGAGTATATGACATGAGTGCTGCACTAAATTTCTTGCATAAATGGGTTATAAAATGCAGCTTCTCCCTCCATCACCACTTTCTTTTTCCCCAACACACATTCTTTTAAGAAAAGCATCTGCTAAACTCTCTGGTCAAGATTCTTACCTTTGTTGGTTCAGGGTTTGGAGTGCTGTGAACACTGAGAGTTGGAAACCATTATGTTGGATAACCTCCCATAAACAGACTCCTGCTAAAAACCCACCCTAAGTGTGGGAGTTTGTTAAAAACAGTGGGTAATATAAAAAGATTACATTGTGGGGTAATACATATGTTTTAGTCCTTCTCTAAAATTGAAAGCCTATACACTGGGTGCCAGAAAAGCCATTGCAAGGGCAGTGCCCACACAATCTGAGCTTCTAACTCTAAAGTGAGAAATGCTACAATATGGCGTTCTCCCTCAACTCATGGGATGGGGCCAAAATCAAAACAAGATCACTTCGGCTTTTTTATTTATCATTTGTGTTCTATTTCACGGGGGGAAATGAAAAGTTATATTTTATGTAACAGTTACTGACAAAACATTCTCTAAATTTTATTTCATTTAATTCCCCCCATAGTCTGCAAGGTCCACCAAGTGGTTCTCAAAGTTTGACACCCAGGGCAGCAGCATCAGTATCACCTGGCAATTTGTTAGAACTGTGATGCTCAGACCCCAGCCCTTATCTGCTGGATCAGAAACTTGGGGTAGGGGCGATCTGAGTTTCAGAGACCTGCAGGTGATTCTGATGCACATTCAAATTTGAGAACCACTGGTTTGTTCCATTGTTGTTATTTTACAGATAAGATGACCAATTCTTAGGGAGGTCCAGTAACTGCCCAGGGTCGCATCTTCAGTATTTGAGGGAGCCAGGATTCAAATTCAGATTAGGCTGATTAGACCAGAGAAAGAGAAATGGGCTTGGGTGGCCAGAGTAGGCTAAGGGAAGTAACACAGAGGATGTGGGAGTTTAGCAGGAACTTGAAAAGCCAGCTGCGTTTAGGGAGGTCAAGAAAGGTGCTCCAGGTGCTCCCATTTGAGAATGAGTGAGGTGCTGCCCATCTGTTTGCTGTATTGATCAGGCTGCACTGGCAGCACTGGGTAAAAGAGAACTTAAGTCAGGGTCAAGGGAGACTTGCCAGCACAAAAAAATAGTTAAAAGTCTTAGTAATAGGCCATATTAATAGTTAATCTTTAAATCTGTGGTCCCCATCCACAGTACTGCGGACCAGTAGTGGTCCCAGTCTGTGACCTGTTAGGAACCGGGCTGCACAGCAGGAGGTGAGCGGCAGGTGAGAGAGCGAAGCTTCATCTGTATTTACAGCCGCTCCCCATCGCTCGCATCACCGCCTGAGCTCCACCTCCTGTCAGATCAGCGGCGGCATTAGATTCTGCATTATGGTGAGCTGTATAATTATTTCATTGTATATTATAATGTAATAATAATAGAAATAAAGTGCATAATAAATGTAATGCACCTGAATCATCCCGAAACCATCCTTCTCCTGTGCCTCCATCCGTGGAAAAATTGCCTTCCATGAAATCGGTTCCTGGTACCAAAAAGGTTGGGGACCACTGATTTAAATAATACTGTGGATGTGGACATCATATGTGTGTGTGTGTGTTTTGCTGTAGTCCTCCCCACAATGCTATGAAGTAGGTAATATTATTAACTCCATTTTACAGATAACAAAATGGAGGCACAGCGACACTAAGTAACTTGCCTAAGGTCAGACAGCCCATTCGTGGCAGGGTGGCTACAGATCATGAGGTCTAGGTGCAGAGATTAGGCCCGCTCCTGCACTGTGCTACTCCTGACCCTGCAGCAGGGAAGCATCCTACATTCTTCAGCAGAGTCCATGAAGTAGAAAATGATGTGTTTTCATCTGGCATTAAAATCACGAAAGGGGTGATATTAAAGTCAGGACGGGAAGGGATGTGGGGCAGCGTAGTGCTGCAGGGTTATCATCCCTGCGGCTCACTGTCACCACCGTGTGAGGAGCACACCGAAAGATTTGGAGGGAGCTGAGCCTCCTCCAACATATTCCACTTTATCTAGTTCTCTGGATTGATTAGGGCATGGAGCAACCTTGGAACCAGCCTGACATGACTGCCTTGTAGAGGTAGGTTTTAGCTGATGGGGAGAGGGTGTTCCAGCCAGAGCTCCTCAGAAAAAGTGCTGATTCATTTGTCTGCTTCTTAAGTGAGGGCTTCTTCCCCTCCTGTCTCATACCTCTTTGAATGTCCATAGGGAAGAGGGGCTTTGGAGGGGTATGAAACCTGGATTGGACTAGAGTAAGTGGCCTTGAAAGAGTACATCTGTGCCCTGTTCCTCTCATCACTTGTTTTCATAAAGAAAGTGGGTCATTGTCTTGATGAAACGGTACTTCCTACCTGTGCACGTCGATTCATGGAAAACGCAGAGTGCAGAGCAAGCCGGGGCGACCCTTCACTCCGGCCTGCCGGACGCTGGTGAGGACCCCACCAGCAGGTAATGGAAAATACTGGTGCTGGAAACAAAGCCGGAACAACGAGCTGGCACTTCCGGAAATGAAGGATTCATGCCGAGGGTTACAGTGTCCAGACTGGGGTTCGCTGTGCGTGCTCAGGCAGCAGTAAGGACATGTCTACCAACATCCATAGGTGCCTGAATCATCTCTCCTGAGAAATACTGGCCAAGAAATTCAGATGTTTTAGATGGCATAGAAGCCCTGGAAACTTTTGATCCAGATGGAACACATGAGAAAAAAGTTACCTTAGATTCTCAATTCACTTCTGTGAGACAGAAATCATTTCTAAATTAATAATAGGAAGAAAGAGATTTCTTCTTATTGATCCCTTCACACGATCAGTATCTCACTAAGCTTTTGTCCAACGCCCTAATAGGGGCCTTCCACCTGTCTTCACCTTCTCTGAAGAGCACTTCCTTGCACATGTTCATTTTTTTCTCCTCTGCGTTGATGTCCACTCACTGGACTCTCGAGGTAAAGCACCTGTAGCTTTGAACGCTGTTCATCTCTGGTCCAAACGCATTCATCGGTGGCCCATTGTAAGCAATGTTTATAAACACAGTTGGAAAAGAAAAGTTTAATGTGTTTTCAGTTGGGGACAGGTCTGACCTGTAATAAAAGGTTCTCACCTGTTTCTGTAGTGAAACCTAAATTTAAAATTAGCTCTCTGCTACTTACACTTTGAATTAAGATATCTCATAGGATGTTCACAGAACTCGAATCAGGCCTGGTGGGTTTTGTTGTGACGTGCATTTCTGACTGCTGAGCTGACCCTCTGTTCATGTGTTACAGGCATCATCAACTTCATGTATACCCTCCGCTTGGACTTCGCAATGTCCAAAGGGAGCCTCCATCTCTTTGGTTGGCAGATGGGGGAACTGATATTATTAACAATACGTGAGGTGGTAAAGCCTGTGCTGTTCCCTTTTCAGCCCAACTTTGGGCACAACCAGTCACTTAACCTCTTTTATCTCAGCTCCCTTGGTTGTCAAATGGGGGTCATGTTTTATAACTGCAAAGTGTTAATAAGCAAAAGCAAGGTAATGTTACTCCTGCCTCCCTCTTGGAGTTGTGGCAAGGAGTGACTGAGAGCAGAAAGATGAAAGTTCTCAGAGTTAAAAGCAAGAGAGACCGAAATGGATGGGGCTCTATGTATATCAGCAGGGCGGATTTCATAAAACCCATACACAGGCAGAAAAGGATGACACTTCTGTGAATAATTTACCTACATACATAACCTATTTTATTTTGTAGACAAGTGATGAATGTCTTCTCTCGATTTGAGTTACAGATTTGAAGTCTTCCCTCTAGGTTTAGCTTCATCTTAAAAAGATCTCTTGGACGTGATTGAATAGGCCCACTGCAGGGCCCTTCTCTGCTAACGCTGGGATGCACTGTAGACCTAACAGTAGCTCTCTCAACATGTGGAAATGCAAAAGGAAACAAACAACAAACCTAAGACAGAGAGTTATTTGATTGAGTGGGATTTTATGATTGTCTCAATTGTACAGTCTCTAAACGTGTGATGTCTAGCACCTCCAGAACACCATTCACTTTATTATGACAAAATGTTAGAATCACTTTGCTGCCTGCTTTTACCCATGCTGAAAAATGTAATTTTGACCGTAATAATTAGGTAAGGGGCTATCCCTGATTTGGATGTCAAATTAATCCCAATGTGGTTCTTAAGCAGTTCTGCGTTTATAGATTTGGCCACAGGATCATACTGAGAAGTATAGAGCCCTGAACTCTGAAGTGGGAATTGTGGGTATCAGCTTCAGCGTTTGTGTGTGCACACACGTGTGTTTACAGCCACTCTATCCAGTGAGTCCTGATGCACACTTCTAGTTCCTACTTGAGAAACCGTCCATGCTCTGCTATTCTTCCTACGTGACCCAGTAGTTCACGCATCCAATCTTTTCCGAGTGCTGGCTCTGTGTTCTTTGCTCTGGGAATCCAAGAGAGAACAAGGCAGAGAGTCTTTGCTCTTAGAGGATGTGTCATTGGTCTTTCCGCTCCGGTCTTTGTTGTGTCCTTGGATCAGGATCTGCTTTTCCTTATCGTGGATCATTCATTCATTCATTCATCTCTTGTGTTCGGAACATCTCTGCTGGGCCAGGTACAAGGTAGGAGCTGAGGATATAGTTGTAGAGGATATCTGACTTCAGACAGCCCCCTGGAAGGACACAGATCAGGAAAACAAACATATATGCCCCTAAATACGATGAGTGGCATGATACAAATAAACACAGTTTAGGAGAGAGTCTGAGAGAAAGGTTGTTTTATATTGGGGATGGAGGCAAAGTGTCACGGATGGGGATGTGGACTTCTTGTCCTCAGATTCTGCAAAAGTGACTGTTCAGAGGTCACTGCAAATCTTCATCAGTGACTTTCTCAGACGTTTATGCTTCCCCATGCTTCCTACAAACCTCTGGCTGTGATTCTGATCGCAACATTCTGTGAGTGTCCTCTGCTGAAGCCATTGTTTGCTGTGGGGGCCAAGGGGCTAAGAAGTGCAAAACTCTGCTTCCTTAGTGAGAAGAAAGCTTCTAAGTGGGGTTTTTGCTAAAAACAAATTCCTCCGCATTTTCCCAAAACATGAGTGTGCTGGGAATTCCTGTCTGCTGTTAATACCACCCCCTTATCTTCCCCATTCCCTCCCCCTATCTCTTTTTGGGCTGCCATGGTTAAAGGGTTTAGCTTCTAGCAAGTCATTCCTTATAGAATATAGGCTACATCTACACTTAGCAAAAAAAAAAAAAAAATTCTGCCTACTCAAAATAAACACCAGTGTAAAGGTGGGAATGATATTTCAACTGGAAATTTGGTAAATCCTAAGAAAGAATCTGAAAGTGACGAGAGGAATATGCATTTTAAAGGTCGTTCCAATTACCGTGCTTACTCATGGTAAGCTGCAACTCTGGAGTTTATGTGAGAAGGCCCACGTACTGAGGGGAGAAATGAGAACATGTGGTTGGCAGGGACTTGAGCAAATACTAAGGAGAATAATACAAATCACTGTTGTTTTCTGTGATATTAAATAATTCTTCAACCTCTGAGGAGCTGGAAAGTAGAGGAAAGGCAAGCATTGACGAAGAGCTGGGCAAATCCTCACAGCTCTAAAACCCCTGGATTCCTTGATGGATTATCTTCCAATCCACATTTTTCACTACTGTGTGGGACCTGTAAGAAGAGGCCCCAGGGATGAGTGCCTGTGCATTAAAACTTCCATTTTCTGGACATTGGAGACTCAGAAGGGGCAAGATGGGAGAGGGGTGCAGGATGAACAATCACATATTGGGTACAATGCACACTATTCAGGTGGTAGGTACACTAAAAGCCTAGACTTCTCCACTATACAATTCATCCATGTAACAAAACAAACAGAAACTTGTACCCCTTACATCTATTAAAATTTTCTTAAAAATTGCTAAAAAAATTAATAAAAAGATTTCCTTTTGCAGCCACTGCATTCTCCACATTATAGAGAATTCAAAATATAATTTTCTCATTAGAATTATCCAAAATGTAGAACTGCTTTTGAAATAGGGAAATAGGTAGGACCTATTCTCTTAGAGATAATTTGGCTCATCCCTTTCTCTCCCTTCCCCAGAGACACACACCATTACAACCGTAGCTATTCCGAACATCAGATTCTGTATGTGCATTTCACCTGACCTCCATCCAGTACAGTAGGGTCTACGTCATTAAACAAAGAATCCAAATTCTCCAGCTTGCCTTTTTCAGTCCCATGGCCTCACCTCTTCCTTCCTGTTCATCTTTATCTCCTACTATATTAATTCATCATTCCATCTATATGCACTTACTGAGCATCTACTATGCTCCCATATGTGTACATATATGTATGTGCGTATATAGTCTCTGCCTTCAGAAAGCTTAAGAGCAAGGGAGCTAGACAAGAAACAGGAAAGCAGACATTCTACACAGGGCATGAAGTAACATCCCAGCTGCATTTTGACAGGCAGACAGAAATTACAGGGGAGTGGGAAAGGCATGCCAAAAGTAGACCACTACCTGCCCCAAAGCAGCCAGCCTCATTGCAGCCTCTGGGCACTTGCTGCTCTTTCACTTGCCTGGAGTTCTCTTCCCAGTTCTTTTTGCCCAAATTCCGTCCATCTGTCAAAGTCTAGTTCAAATTCTCCCTACACTAAGAAGCCACCTTGAGTGCTCACACTGGTCCTTTCTTATCTGAATGTTTCCAGCACTTTCTCTTTATATATCCTTTAGCTCCCAGTCATAATCATTACCTGTTTTGTATCTGTACTTTGCTTTCCCTAACAAAGTTCTTGGTCTCTACTGATGCATTCCGCTGAGAGCACGTGCTTTGTGATTATAGTACTGCCTTAAGATATGGAACAAACTTGATAATCTTTAATGTCTTTGTACGCCCCAAACTCTGGAGACTGCTGTGTGAGAGTTAGGATGTAAAGCCCTTCGCCTCTTCTCTCATCTTGAAAACTTCTCAATGTGGTTCACGCCAAATACCGCTCTATTTGAACAGCAAGAGTGCCTAATAAAAGCAATGCCAGAGCCAGCTGTCATCGTTCACGTGGAGTTAAGTGCTCCTTCTGTAAGCACTAGCTAGCAAGAGTATTTTTGTTTAGCAAGGCCATCATAAAATTAGACAAGCAAACCATAGCAGTGTATTTGAGCAATGTAGTCTATAAATAATACAGTGTAAGGAAGCATAGAAGCACATTATACTTATTACAATCTCGCGCTTTAAGGAAAAAAGGACTGGGGTAGCTCTGCAATAGAAGGCAGCTCTAGAGAAATATACAGAATATCTCTGGTGATTGTTAAAGAATGTCAACAGTCCCCTGGTAATAAGATCTTCCCAGTGTACTCTCTAAGCAGCTCCTGGAGACTGAGTTGGGCAAGCTTGTGAAGTTGGCGTTGTTTACCTGGTACGAGTGGAACAAAAAGAAAAGTCACTGAAGGGTGCCAATGTGCTGTAACTGTGTCAGCTGTTTATCTGAAAGTGAAGTTATTGAAGAAGAAAGGTTTCACATGAGCCCAGAAAGCAACACTGGAATCATATACAGTCCATACTCTGTCACTGTTTTTTATTCTTTCTTTCTTCTTTTTCAAAAGTGCCTGGCAGAGACTTAAAACAACATTGTTATTCATTTGGCTATGTCAAAATCTCTAGCATTTTCTATGGTAGAAAGCTGCTTCTAACTTTTGCCAAATGTCATCTAAAGCCTCTTTATGAAAAAAAAAAGTATATTGAAGATGTAATTCTTTTCTTCTCCTTTGAGTTGTCCCTTACTTGTTTCTATAATAAAATGGACTCAACTAGAGCCACCTAGGTTTAGTAAAATTCAACAATGGACCAGGTGCTGTGCTAGTTTTTTTTTGTTTTTTTTTTTCCCCTCTATTAATTATCTTGTTCAAATCTATGGAGAATTATATTAAAATATTTTAATAAACTATTCTCATTTTACAAAGGAGAGAACTAAAGTTTGCAGGTGTTAAATTACTTTACCAAGATTGTATATATAGTTAGCAAATATTTTCATTAGAAATTATTGGGCCTTCAAATGATTTGGAAATTCTTAAAGAATTATGTTGCCTTTCGAAAGTCAAGCTAAACATCTAATAGATTTTAATGGATCATCTCAAGGATATAGGAGAACAAGGCTAGTCAGTGCCTAGATTAATGCTAATATTTCTAAAGCAAGAATGTGTCAAAACTAGGTTGGTAAGAAGCTAAATCTTAAATAAGGAAAATCAAATAGATAAAGCTAGTTGTAGCTGAAGAACTAAACTAAGACTTTTAAAACATCAGACACTTAAAAAGAAAAATTCATTTTCTGGTGCAACATCAAATGGGAAATGATAGAAATGACATCACTTTCATACCCCTGAGTTCCCATAATCCTGATCTCAGAGTGGACCTGAATATTTCCTCTTATGAACAACAGATGAAGCTTACAAGGATGTCATATAAACTTGTGCCTCTATGAATAAAATACTATTGGTCTAGACCAGCACCTGGTCACTAGTGGTGATAAAGAACTTGAAATGCAGCTATCATGACTGAGGAACTGAATTTTTGCCTTTATTTAATTTTAATACATTCAGATTCAGATAGCCAGACATGGTCAGTGTCTACCATGTTGGGTAGTGCAGGGCTAGGTACTCTGCTAGGGCCAGTCCTTGTAAGTTTTGTAAATGTAATCTAAATATAGGCTGTCAGTAAGGTCTTGGTTTCTATTTTTTTCCTAAAATTAGAGAATCTTTACTTTTTTAAATCCCAAATATCATAGTACATGTTAGAGTTATTGATAGACGCCTCCCTAAACTGCCTGCTCAAATCTACAAAATTTGGAGTAAGAGGTAACCTGTTGGGCCAACAAAATTTGCACGTTCACTCTCTAGTGTGGATTTGGATCAGTCTGTCAGAGAGTAGTGGCATTAAACCCAGAAATCTGTGACTATTCTTGTTCTGATTTCAAGTTTAACTGACATTCCTCTAATATTTTGCAACTCCATGAAGCTCACCTAAAGGAGGAAGGAAGAAAACATACTGATCAGTCTGGTGAAGATATTAGATCCTTTGAAAATTATAGTTTTGGATGTAAATTTGTAAATTGGGATTCTAGTATCATACACCAGTCTCTTGCAAGGTTTGCTTGCATGAGTCATAATCCTGGTGACTATGGTCCCGGGAGTCGATCAACAGTGAATTTCATGCTTTACCAGGTAAGAGCCCACTTGAATGGGATGTTTTCCAAGGTAAGGACCACCTTATGGGGTCTCTGTAGCCAGCTAGTCAACTTCATCTGAGACTTTGTACTGGCACAAATGGCCTCACATAAAGACACACACCACACTGCAGGTGTTTACCTGGCACACTCTTCAAGGCTAACGATGGGTTAAACGTTATCTTAAAATTAGACCTCAACTCTATTGGCTGGTAGATTCAAATTTTGGAATGCATAAAAATCACTTGGAAAGCTCTTTTATTTTATTTATTTATTTATTTATTTATTTTGAGACAGAGTCTCACTCTTTTGCCCTGGCTAGAGTGCCGTGGTGTCAGCCCAGCTCACAGCAACCTCAAACTCCCGGGCTCAAGCGATCCTCCTGCCTCAGCCTCCCGAGTAGCTGGGACTACAGGCATGTGCCACCATGCCCGGCTAATTTTTTCTATATATTTTTAGTTGTCCGATTAATTTCTTTCTATTTTTAGTAGAGACGGGATCTCGCTCTTGCTCAGGCTGGTTTCAAACTCCTGAGCTCAAACAATCCACCCACCTCGGCCTCCCAGAGTGCTAGGATTACAGGCGTGAGCCACTGTGCCCAGGCAGAAAGCTCTTTTAAATGCAGATTTTTTGACCTAGAACCCCAGAGGTTTTAAGTCCATCTGAAATGAAAATTGAGAATCTGCATTTGTTCAACACCCCAGGATATCTGGAGATCAGTCTTTTAGAAATATTGTGTCAGCAGATTAAACGAAGACATTTCTTTATTGAGCTCATCATAATACAGTCTCATTTAAATTTCTCCTCCACAATCGGAACTAGACTCCTAGTTCTGCCTAATGTTAATGGCATTCTGTGAAAATGATTTCTTTGTTCAAATATGTTTGAGAAATGCTAGAGTAAGAAAAGTTAAATGAGTTTCTTTACTGCAGGATTTCTGTGTGTGTGTGTGTGTGTGTGTGCACACGTGTGCATGCAACCACACACTTATGACCTGTGCAAGACAGGACTCATTGGAAGCAGGTCACAGTTTCACAAATATATATGGCTAGTAAACACTTCTCTCCACAGAACTGCTCATCCACATAATGTGCTTTCGGAAATGCTACCCTAGAGTAAATCAATGAGAGTTACCACCAAAAACCCTGTGGGTTGTTCACTGTTGGCATCTGGGCAATGGGAACAGGAGGAGTGTGGATAAAGTGGCTTTGAGAGGTAGCATTAAAGAGAACTGGGGGGTCATAAACTGACACTGGCCTTCATTTCCCCCTATTCTCTACAAAACAAACATTTGGCCTTAAAGGTGATTTCTCACGCTTCTTTTTCCTTCTAGTATGGAGGACTCGTGCTTTTGATGTGTACATGCCCAGGTTTGCAGCCCGCCTTTTTAACTTCCGGAATCTCAAATAAGCCACTTGACTTGTGAGCCTACTTTCCTGAAGACAGTGATACTTATCTTACAAGGTTGTTTTATTGATTAGTTGAAGTAATTACTGTGAGAGTCTAGCTCTAAGTCTAGCATACTGAGTCTACGGTTTAATACCTGGTAGAGCTGTTAACTTTATTTTATGTTGGCAAATATCTGGGCGGAAATGAAGCAAGAAAAGGGATGGAGCAGAATCTACCCCCAATTGCTAAAGTGCATGGGGACAGCAAAGAGGCTGCAAGTTTTGTGCCAGCCTCAATGCTCGCAACGGTGGCGTCAGACAGCAGCCCCATCCCGTGGCAGGTTTGGGCTCAGTGGACCCGCTGTCCACTGAGGGAATGACAAGGAGTGCGGTGATGTCTACCATAGAAGTAGGAAGAGGGAGGGGAGTAGGATGAATTCCGACTTTTTCCTCATCCCTGCAGAAAAAATCAAAAACAAAAGGAGAGGTGACCTCAGCCATCTAAGAAGTGACTGTCAACACGACATTTTATTCTAAGTGAATAAAAATGTGATTGAAGAAGGGTTAAGGACTGACCGTTGTGTGGATTATTAATTTTGGGAATTCATTTTCTGGGATAGAACATACGTGGAGCCCAAACTGACAGGGGGATTTTTCATGCAAAGGTGAGAGACGATGATGGCAGGAGGCTCGCGGATTTATGTGTTAAAATGGAACTGTGGGAGGTTCTTTAGAAGCCATCTATAATTTTGTCTAGGACCTCCTGTTGTGTCATTACCTGGGGTTGCTCCCGTCGCCTCGGCACATGGTCCTCCGGGAGTTCCCGGAGTTCGACGTTCTTACATGAGTCCTGGCCAGCCAGGCCCAACAGAGCCAATGGCAAGGCATTCTCCAATTTAGGAAGAGAAAGAAAGGTTCTTCTCTCATAGTAGAAGCCTCAGGCTGCAGAATTCAAAAGCCGGCAGCCAGCCACATCCCCTGCTCCAGGGCGGAAGCTGGGGTGCAGGGGGAGTGAGTAGAGTCCACCCACAGAGAAAAGGAGACAGCAAAGCCCTCTGGTTGTATCAGTTGGATCTCGGTCCCCAGGGGCAGCGTTCTCTGAGGCCCCTCACTCTCCCTCTGTGTAAAGTTGTTAGATCTGTTTGCATTCTGCTAGTCCATGCCTCTTCCATTCCCTAAAATGGCTTAAATTGGGTTTTCAACATTTCCAACGAAGATTCTCATTAATATGAGACTTTTTAGACCACATTATTCACACTCTTAAGTTAGATGATGAAGAATCTAGACAAGTTAAAAAGGAAAAAAATATATAATTATAATTATGGAAAGAAAGGATTTAGCGTTTTCCTTTCTGTTTGTATTCTCCATAATCTCCATGTGCAAGGGTCATAGCATTTTAGATCAAATTGGATTTAAAACCCATTCCTAGAACAGACACGACGTCAGGAGACTATTAAGTTGTTGACTGGCTATGGCTGGGATCTCTGGCAACAACCCGTGGCCATCAGCACGTTCATGGCTCCGCAGTGCCCTGCCCCAGTGTCTCTGCCACCTCTCAAGCCCCAGATGCAGATCTTAACTCAACAGAGAGGGGGCAGCTCAGTTCTCTCCAGGAAGCCAGCTTTGCTGCTCAGGTGGACAGGACACTGATGAAACAAATGAGCAAAGAGAAAGTGTGATGTCTCTTGGCTCCTGCGGTTAGCCCCAGAGAATGAAAATATCAGATCTGCACACAGGCTGAGTAGCAAACTCAGCTTAGCAATGTGCAAACCAAATCTCTCTCTCCATGAATTGAAAAAAAAAAAAAATATATATATATATATATATATATATCAGTTAAAAAAAGAAAAAGAAAAGGAAAAAACAGTTTATCTGTGTCACAAATCAACTGCAAGTATAGCTGACAATAATAAGATTTCACACTTACTCACATGCTACAAGCCCTTATTACATTCCTACAATGATTCAGATACGTTTTTGTCCTCATTTTACAAATGAGGAAACTAATGCTGTGAAAGGCATGAATATTTTCAGATGTCACAGAGCTAAAAGTGGCAAAACTGGGATTTGCGTTTGGGTCTCTCTAATCTGAAGCCTGGGCGGTTGGAGTGTACTCTGTCACCTCTCTGAGGGAGCTCACACTAGACTGGAGCACGAAGGGACAGTCCCACATCAGCTCTCCCTCCATCCATCACAGCCTCCGTGCGCAGACATGGCAGCCTCTGGGCACAGTCCTTAATCCTCTGTTTCTCAAATACCAGCTCAGTTTTAATTTTATCGCATGACCTTTAAAGTAAAAATTATAGAAGCTTGCAACATGCAAAAATGGATCAGCATCCTGGTAATCCAAATCCTTTTGATGTCTGCTCACTCCATCAACGGGTTCTAGAGGCCGTGGCAATGGCTACAGCAGCAAGGGCCAACCTGGACAGTACTACCATCCGCTGGAAAATAAAACCTAGAGGAGTCCAGATAATAAAACCCAGAGGGAGTCTGATAAACTTAATTGTAACCTGTGTCCTCCTTGGCTTGAGTAGGGGGGTGGTGTTCAATTTTTTTTTTTTTTTTAAGCATGGGGTCTGGCTATGTTGCTCAGGCTGGAGAGCAGTGGCTACTCACAGGTGTGATCCCACTACTGATCAGCACTGGAGTTTTGACCTGCTCTGTTTCTGACCTGGGCCAGTTCGCCCCTCCTTAGGCAACCCAGCAGTCTCTCACTCCTGGGAGGTCACCATATTGATGCCGAGCTTAGTGCAGACACCCAGTTGGCAGAGCACACTACAGCCCAGAACTCCTGGGCTCAAGGGATCCTCCGGCCTCAGCCTCCTGAGTAGCTGGGACTACAGGTGTGGGCCACAGCACACAGCTCAATGTTTTTTTAACGTAGTGAAATTCTTTTAGTCTACCAAATAAAATTTTAGTTTTATCCATAACACATAAGGGCAATATTCTAAGATTAAATTAAATATTTCTAAACTTGGGCTATGAAAACAATGACTGTTTTGACCCTCTGGGGTGAGGGAGGCAGGGACACAGATTGCAGTCATAGATTAGCCTCAGCGTTCATCTTATTCAGCTATTCTATTTTGGTCGCTAAATATTGAGAAAATCTTGATTCACACAGATAAGTAGCTGCCCACTGATAAAAAGTTCTGAATACCTTGCCTTGCAATAGCACATATTTTTCAATAAGACTAATCCACAAGCATTCAAAAGTTGATATAATTTCTTTCTTATTTCAAATTTGAGAACTATATGCATTCCCTAGAAATATAAAATCCAGGTCAATGTCAAGTCAGTGCTAACACTCGCTAAAAAATGGTGCTATTTTGATGTCACATTCACTCATTCGCTTGGTCCTGCTTCATTATTATTGTGCAGAAAGAGCGCGCAGCACGCCGATGTCCCCGAGCGTGGCTGGGTGTCAGTAGATGCGGCTGTGCAGTGGTCGTGTGCCTCCCCTTATCCCCTCTACCTGAGCAGACCGATGACACATGGCAGTGCAGGGTGACATCCTGCCCCATTGGTAACACGCCCACCAGAAGGTCACATGCACACACCAGGGAAGGCAGGAGAAGATTTACCTCGAGTTCTCCACAATTAACTTGGAGCACAGAATTCACATACTCCTAGTGCAGTGTGTTAAAATTGGATTTATGACACATTTGAAAACTATACCATTTTAACTTAAAGCCTAAAAAATTAGAAATATTTGCCAAAAAAAGACCAAAAACAAAAAAAGAGGAAAAAAAATAAAACCCCACAATTTGCACCCCCCCAAACCATCTACACAGAATGGGTCTCGACTGGAGTCCAAACCACTGTTGAGTGCAGACTGGGAACCATCAGTGCGGGCAGAACCTGCGAACCTACTGTCCGTGCAGAACCTCTGCATCAGGGTGTGCCAGTTCACCAAAGTTTGAGAAGCACCAGGTCAAATGATAGAATTGGTCCTGTTCATAGTGGCATCTGAGTGACATCCTAAAATTTAAGAATAAGAACATCACAGGAATCTGGAAACTCTACTGTCTGTACGTTTCCTGATTAGTCCCAATATTGCAACTGTGGTGCCACGTTCCTCATGCTGAACAAAATCCTGCTGGTGCAAGGAACACAAAACCCTTTACCTAATGGATGTGAGGTGGAATAACCTAACCGGGTTTCTCTCCCATGGACTCCGGAGCTTGTCTGTAAACTGTGCGGAGTATTTCCGTTCTGAGGGACCACTTCCGAGCCATTGAGCTAAATGGATTTGATTAGAGAAATTCGGTTCTATCCTATTTAGTCAAAATGCCGCACACCAGGCTAACAGGGGGTTGTCTTCCTTGATGAATGCTTTGGTATATATTATTTTATTGTTTGGGGGTAAGGAGTATGTTCCTTTGATACTAAAGTATCTAGGTAGCAATGACTTCCCAACAGTTTCATAGCCTTGGGCTGCTGCGCGTATTAATGAGATTGGCATGGATGACATTGATAAATTCTTCCTGATCCTGAATGTCCTCTGCTATGAACTAGACATTGAAGAGCACTGAGTACCTCGAGGAGGCAAACTCTAGGTTTGCAGTAGAGTGGAGAGAGGGCTTCGCCTCAGCAGCCTACGCGGGGAGGCCATACTGGGTGCCCGCTCCCTCGCCAACCCCGGCACTGCTCCTGGGATCACTGATGTGCGCTGCAGACTCGTGATCATTGCTGTTGGTCCATTATCTGGGGATCTTCTCAGCAACAATCCACAATTCACTCCCTGCTGTGAACTAGACCCTGGAAAATTTAGGAAACTGACTTCTGACACTTTTCTTTTTATTCCCTAATTCCTTAATGTTTGCATCTGCTGTAATCACAACAAATTTCAATTATAATGAAGATCCAACTGTGGCGGTAAAATGGGATTATGGTAATTGTTAGAATGGAGAGGCAAGAAATAAGTTTCAAAAGCTTTCAGAAAAGCTATCTGACCAAAACAAGATCAATGCAGTCGCCTGCTAATTAAAACAAACAGACAAAGGAACACAACCTAGCTGATTGTTAATGTATGAGCTTCATTAAACAGCTTACATTAGTCAGCTTGCATTTTGAGGACTACTGAAATGTTTTGTTCTTTTGTCTCTAAGGAAAGCATATAGAAATTGAAATTGACCTTCAACTGTACGAAGAAGGGGTGAGAATTCTTGAAAAGGGTGGTAACTCCACGTAGCGTAAATACATTCAGACTCACGTATAGAGAAACATTTATCTGTATATTTGGGGATTTCAAAGGTCTGTCGATAGGTATCCGATTCATTTGATTCTGTAGGAGAAATAGAGAAGAAGGAATCTTAGCCATGAGAAAAAATTATTACTGTAAGTTTTTATATAAGTGCACTAAGTATTTCTTGATGCTGACCTATCCTTTAAGAGATGACTTTCTCTAGGTGTGTTCAAGTTGAAGATTTTTGGGAGGTGGGAATATGTCTAAAAAGTACCTATGTATAAATAACTGCACTAGAAGGATAGGCACTCGGGCACAGTTAACCTCTGTGCTTGTTTTTCTTAGACAAAGGACCCTTTTCTTTTAATTTTTACCAGTGACAAAATGTACCTGGATTGACAGAGGGCTATAATGAAGGGTGATCACCAGGAGTGTATTTCCAGAGAAGCCTTGTTCCAAAGGAACAAAGGCCCCACCCATTTAATTTTGTTTCTGGAGTTTGAGGAGGGAGCGAGGGCAGAGAGTTAGGCCTGGCTTGAATGCCCACTCTGCTCTCCCTGGTGACCAAGCACTCCCGGAGCCCCGGGAGCTTTATGTGAAAAGAAGACTCCACTGCATACCTCTGTGGTTACTCCGAGAGCTGAGTCCAGGCAGTCCAGGTCTGTTGGACTCGTCGGCTGCCAGGCAGTTCCTGTGCCCAAGTTTCCAGGCACACTGCCCCATCCTGTCCTTTACCTGAGCATCTCCTCTTGTCCAGCTGGTCTCATCCCTGGGCTGAGAATGTGCCATAGGACAGTCGGCTCTCACTTTTAGAGACCAATTCCTAAGTAGGATAAGTCTCTTTTTGCTATTATCTAGTAGAAAAACTATATATACAAAATAATATATGTGTATCTTTTCTTCCAGACTCACTGTAAAAACCATGAGCAACCCAGAAATATATAAAAGTGAGATGGTGCTTTTATTTCCATAGTTAACCACTAGTAACAGATTGCCAGTTTGGTCTATTTCCTTCCAAACCTTATATTCTGTACATAATGACAACAGTAACAACAAAAACTATACATTTTACTCTGAAAATTGCTTTCGGTACTTAATAGCATAATATACATTGAAGGACTTTCCAAAATCCTTACATATAGATGTACTATTCATTTTAGTCATCTCATAGCATTTTAGAGTGTCGATGTACCATCATTTATTTAATCATTCCCCAATAGTAGAAATTTTTCCATTTATTATTTTTCAATAAAAATTTTCAATGATAATAATTTTACATTTTTTGTATATGTAAGAAAGTATTTCTGGGACACTGTTCTACAAAGTGGAATTATAGGTCAAAGCTGACACATAAGTTTTGGAAATGTCTGGACGTCAGTAGCAATGTGGCCGTGCTCCCCACACAGCGCATGAGCAGAAAGCAGAGTGACATGGAAACGCTGCAAAGGCCATATGGGGCAATGTGTCATCCAAGAAGAAATAGGCAGAAAACATAAGGAAAATAAAATGATTGACTATCCAATATCTTAAAAATGCAAATAAAATGAGGTAACACACTTTCTATAACATTACAAATTAAGAAAAATAAAATAAAATCCAGAGTTTTCCAGTTTTGAACAAATAGATTCATCTAAACATTGCTTAGGGGAGTGTAGGGGATCTGGGGGAGAATTTGGCTAATAGATTAAACATAGAACCTGTTATTTTCGCCAAAAAGTACCCACTATGGTGACGGACAGATAAAGACAGGGGAACGAGAGCCGAGTCCAGTGCTCTGGACTGTGCAAATGGGGAGTCAGGCGCCCGAGCCTGAGGGGGAGCCAGGTTGCCCGGCGGTGTGGGTGGCGAAGGTGGCATTTCAGGACAGGACGAGGAGTCAGCACAGGTGCTGACGCCAGTGTTTTGGTGCAGAACAGACTGTTAGCAAGGTTTATTTTTGGTTTTAAAAAAGTCATATTGAAATTCTTAAAATGTCAAAATCCTTGTTCTTTAAGTTTCCTTTCTCATTTTTTATTAATTCAGCTTATAAAATCTTATTCTATTTACAAGTCTAGCAGATTTTAGCAATCAGGTCTAGGGGGCCTTTGGAAATGTTTAGTCCTATATTCAGTTGTTTAAGTATTCTCAAATATTTTAAACTACATTTATAATATATTTTATTAAATTTCCAGGTACTTCAGCTTACTGCATAAACAAATGGAATGGCTGCTGCGCGTATTAATGAGATTGGCATGGATGACATTGATAAATTCTTCCTGATCCTGAATGTCCTCTGCTATGAACTAGACATTGAAGAGC